>NW_019213350.1:4864-321520 GCF_002532875.2 Varroa jacobsoni | reverse complement strand
CACACACACACACACACACACACACACACACACACACACAACACACACACACATACACACACATACACACACACACACACGCTCTAACACTCGAAGACGCCATCACCAATGTGCGAAGTCGCGACCGTCGCTGCATACTCGAACATTGAGAAGACCATCCTTTTCAAACTGGAATGCCACTGTTCATGTCGTCCTAAGCAGCCGGAAGTCAGATGACTTTGGAGCAAAAACTCGCTACCCAGTAATGGCTTCACCCAGTGGAAAATGAGTGGCAACAAAAATTGGAATATGTATATTTTACTATAGAGCCTCGTCGGAATTGCGAGTCCCTGTTAGTCTGACCTCCCTTCAGGGCGTCGGCCCAGTTCTGGCTCTTAGCAGTGCCGGGGTCAGGCAGTCAGGTATAAAGACGAGCACATGGCGATTGTACGGGAGTTGGGGTAAACTCTTCAAGGAGGTGTCGTTCTCATTCTATTTGATATACGCAGGCAGCTCTGTACATTCCAGAAGCAGACGAACAAAAGGGAAGGGAGAGAAGGAAAACACGTAAACGATCTGCGGTCCCCTCCGTCCCCCTTTGAAAAACTTGTAGAATGCTTCTCGCCTTGGGCTAGCTACTTGTTGTGAGCGCTTTTTTGCAGTATTAGTACTTCTGCATGTCGTTCCGACATGTTTCGACCCAATCCTTCAGCTACTAGCCAAGCCTACTCGAGCTATTCCACTCCGGTATCTACTGCTGCTGCTGATCATGCTGCGGCCTTTGCCATTTTCACAACGTCGTATAGAAAGGCGACGCATTTTAGGTCAAGATCGTTCAATGTTGCTTCCGACTAATATAATCTACATGCACTCGACTCGATTCGAAAGTGTTCGTAGTCGAGATGGTACATGCGTGCGTGCCTGAATGGACCTTGGACCAGGACTAAAGAGGCTGTAAGGAATATGACTACGTAACTCTGTAAAGTGGCACGTCAGCTGATGAAGATGAGAATGCTTATACTCTGAGGCTTAACTCGTATCGGCGCAATAGATCATAGAAAAACCAACAGGTGGAGAAAAAAACGACAGCTCCTACATTTGTGTGTATTATAGTAAGCACAGAAATTATGGCAATAGAAAATAGAAAGTTACACCGTATAGTGTGCTACAGAAACACCGACTAGTCACATGGCATCAATAAATTGTAATGATATGTTTCAAAGCTAATTTACAATTACGCGAAGATTTTTTTTGCCGCTACTACTCCTGCTGTTGATTGTGATTTAATTAGATACATAATAGATAAATAGATAGATAAAAAAATACTCGCATGCGTACATTGTCGTCAAGGCAACCATATTCACCTATTAGTACAAAGCTACATAGGGTCAGAAGCAGTGATGAGTTTAGTGCAAGATATTAATACTAATACCACATTGCTTGAGTTTGCATAGCAAGAAAAAGAGGAAGACGACGAATGACGAAATGGCGACGACGACGGCGTAGGTCGACGAGGCAAGAACCGTTGCTACGTGTAGAATATTCAGCAACATGGTGGATCGTAAATGAAATGCTGGGCTGTGATTATACCTGTAGCGGCTGCGAGTTGCTTGGCTGGCCCGATGGCCAGCCAACACTGCTGTCGCTATTGCCGTCTAAGCATGTAGCTAGGCCAAAACAGGTCTCTTTCTAGAGGCGCAGCTGCTGACCTACTGCCTTGCACTAACATCACCTCAACCCAGCACTACTAATCGCGCCTCAAAGCTACGACCTGGCAAACGCCTTTATAACGTTCATGTACACGTTAGGGGCTGTTGACTCATTCTTCTTTGTCTCGTTAACTTTCCAATTCTGCTTTTCACACGACCCCATTATCTAGCACAGTTAAAACGGGGTTCATGGGCACGGCAGCATCAACATAGTGTGTACCTGCTGCATAGAACAAAGCAGGACTAACTGCTGTTTTAAGAGTAACAGAACATACTAGTGTAGAATCAACAATTAAAACAGCACTAACTTCAATAATATGTCGATATCAGTCTGGAGAGACGAGCTGACATGTTGAAAGGTCGACGATTTTTCACTGTCGAACATCGACTACTATTTATCTATTAGTGAAACAAGTTTTTGTAACTGCGCTAAGTACGTCTTTAAAGGTCTAAGTCTTTTAATGTGGGAGAAAAACATTGACCCATACGCTTCTCGTATCAAATTCATTGCTTCCAAGAAGACATACTACAGAAGGATGCGTGTACAGAACTCTTGTGTCTAGTAAGATTTATACTTCCTTACTAAATAAACTAACGGTCATTCTCAGGTGAACCGTCCGATTAAACGAAAAAAATTCATTTTACATATATAGTTCCTATACAAGGAGAAAAGTGTTTTTCCCTGTATGGTGACAGTCAATTATTGTTCCTTCTGCAAATAGCCTTTGACCATATTAGCGGAAGCAGGACTACATCCATCGCGACTAAATTAGATTTATAATATTAAATGACTTGAGAAGTTAAAAACTACGCGTATGATGCAAATTTCATTCAGAACTTTATATTCAGCAGGCATCATTTTGCATACACAGCAGCAGTACCTTCGCTTCGTTACTAGGAAGACCCTTCGCAAGACTTTATCTGGTCCCTTTGGCGTATTTCTTATTACCGCAGACCTTCAAGGGTGTTTGCCCGGCTTCGTCCGTTAGTCGGCGGTTACACGACGACGAAATCCGCTGTAAAAGCACGAGCAATAAATGACAAAGCACATTTTCGTGAGCTTGTCCGAAACAGAGCTAAATGTTCCCCGCGAAACAAGATATATTAGCTGTGAACAACTGGTACTTCTAGCTATAAGCCATGTAAACGAATTATGTTGACGTCGTTCTTCTGTAATGCGGTTTAGACCAGTGCAAAAACACGTCGTGGATCAATGGCATGGAACATTTGTAACCTTACAGAGCCTACAAAGAATTTCACCTACACTGGGCAAACACCCATCATCCGATGTACTTCGAGACATAGTGCTTAGAGGCAAAAGTAGCCGGGGCGAGCATCGAATGATCGGCTACCATTTTCCGACTGCTGTAGTCACTATATTATATGCGCCTGCCAGTTGAATCCTTGTCTCAGTTTACTGCGAAAAGCTGAGACAGATTGAAAAGCGTGCGTTGAATAATAACGGTCAAATATCACATCTATATCTGTTGAGTAAACTATGATACTGTGTTGTCTAACCAGTGCGTGCTTTTCAGCAAACTACGTGAAGGACTCGAGTGAAGGATTGAAAGCTAGCTGCGGATGCGCAACTTTCTCATCATATTATGAGCTCGTTCTTGTCACGAATTTGTGCATCTGGACTTTTAACGGTCTTGTATTTTGTCCCTACATGTCCCTAAAAAAAGCACTGAGATCGACTGTTGTCTATCTAAATGGCAGGATTATTTTAACTATTGCTGGATGCTAGGAGAAAAAACAATGACCTAGTACGCATATATTGTGTTTCCGCCGACCTAAGTACCGCCGGAGAGCCGAGCTCCGCGTGAACTTGAGCCCGTATTCAGCCTACTCAGCAAAATAAAGTCGATCAATAGGTGGCCGTGAAGTGCACTGCCATAGGTCATCAACGCTTCTATCTCCGTTCCGAGCCGCTGTGTCCCATTTTCCTCAAGCTTCCATCCTTATCTGGGTCGTAGCCTTGTGGGTTTTCTTTGTGTTCCACTAACACTACTAAGGGATGACGCTAGCGCTGATGACTGTAGCCGATGTCGACTAACGACAATTGCTGCGGAAGCAGGAGATTTGTGGTACAATGGCTTCAAGGCTTTTGATGGACTGAGTGAGCCAAAGCCCGAAGAAAAAGAGCAAAAAAAAAGTCAAGGCACAAGCGGCGTTCTCAATGTAGTTGGTGATCCAGCCGTCCGCCATTCCTCGATTAACGTTGGTTGCAGCAGCGGTACTTTCAAGTATGACATTTGCAGTTTTTGTTCGCCTTTTCTCACTGTTTTTTTTCTCTTTCCATCGCTCGATGCGGCTACTATTCGCCAACCGTTCGGCCCGTTCCGCAATACCGCTGCTTCATTCGAGGCTGACCTTAATACAACACAATGTCGTCGGTTTTCGACTTCGTTATATTGGTTCTCCCCTTTCGCTCCCTGCCCGACACTCTCTCTCTATCCTTCCTGCTTCTCTTTCAATTTTCCTGATTCTACCATTTTTTCTGTTTGTGCCTTACCCCAGCCCGTGTTGTTCAGTTGCTACTGCAGTTACTGATCAGTACCGATTTTCTCTTTTTATGCCCGTCACAGGAAACGGGCGGCGGATAGACGTCTCTTGCCAACAGCATTTTAGCCTTTTTTCCTTCGTGGAACCACAGCATCAGGACAAGCCGACAGGCGGACATCTACAAACTACGATTAGGAGCTGGCATGACCGAGACACATATCGGGCGGAAACCGTGGCTGCTGGGCGTGGGGGCCGAGGATAGCACAAATAGTCTGTTTCTTTCGAGGCGCGTGAATGCCGTATATATCCATTCAAGACCTCTAACTTAGATCGGTCCAGTGACTTCAGCCACCTTGAAGTCACCGCCACTTTTTCGCAACCCCCCAAAGATCCGAATCAACGGGGTCGGACATTTCGGACGAAAAAATGCACGTAATTCTTAGATTTTTACTTGCCACTGAGGGGATGGCAAGACCAAGATGACTTGCTATCTATACCTTAAGACTCCTAGTATGCTAATCCATCGATATGAAAAAAATGTTTTTAGTAGTAAAAATGTTTAGTAGCGAATTAAGATTTTTATTCGTTGATGTTCCCGATCTGTTAGGCGACTTACCACCTGCCCAGCTATCTATTCACTTTTTAGAGTATTTCAAAAAAGTGTACTTTTATATTGTAACATAATTTGTATGAGTTTATTATCGTATATTTTATTTGAACCCTATCAAATCTGACGCTTTTTATTGAGGAAAACTATTTAAATAAACAGGAAATAGCCTAATAGGTCCCGTGTTTTTTAAGAAGGGGCTCTTTTTATAAGATTTTGTATCTTTCGAATGCTATCTCTATTTATGTTATGTTATACCTTGATGATTTGATATTCAAAGACGACGATGTCATCAGTATATCAGGTCGTAATGAGAAATATTTCAGTGAAATTCAGCGGTGGTTTTAGCCTGATCATTAGAACCAGTTACCGAAACAAATTTGTAGGCTGCATAACAGTTAGCGGTAGCCTCTGAATGAGCAAAAAAATATTTTGTTATGGAAATTTTCGTAAAAAAAAATCGATTTGCTTCGAACCAGCGCGTCTGATAAAGGAATTCAGTGGACGTTGCCAAGCATTTACCAGCTGGTCGGTCGGCCTGTTTCTTACCACCTGATTTCTTCCGCTGTGCCTCTACATACCAGCACCTTTTTTTCCCTTTATTTAATTCCCGTTAGAGTTTGCCTCGTACAGGCCGGTTGACAGAAGTTTTTCAGCCGATCCACTGAATCATATCTTCCGCTACTGCTGCTACTTCTGCTACTGTTATTGTCACACTTAGCCCGTAACATAAAGCAAACGTTCGCTACGATGACTTGGTGCCCAGTGTTATTGAAGTGGTCGTCACTGCGCTACCTTGTATTGGAAAAGCAAGCGTGGGGTAGCAGGAACTGACGTTGTGCGACGAGTGAGAAGCGAAAAGTAGCTGGTCAACGTTGCTGTGCCACTGCTCTTTCTGCTCTCGACCGTTTTTGCTGCTGCTGCTACTGCTGATAGACTAAACGCTACGCTTATCGTCGTCTTAGCTCACTTGCTTCCTTTCGCGCCGAGCTTTCCTAGCGTACTAATTAACGTCACCTCACTGGCTAGTAAGCTGGATAGCTAGATTGTATGAAGCAGGCACGAAGCTAATTTGACAACATCAAAAATGACGGCGCCAATGCTATTGCCACAAACGAAGCTACTGTGGATGCTGCCTTTGATGACAAAAACAATGACGCTCCCGCTAACTACGCTGCTATAACGTAATTGGCCGAAGTAGCTTCAACAGGAGCGGCAGCAGCGGAGGACTCCATTCTAATTACTACTAGTAGGTGAGATATAAAACAAAGGAAACGAGTGAGACGAAAGGCGAACGTGAGAACAAGGGATTGAGATACCTTCTTAGTAGGAAGGGTTGCTATAAAATAAAGCGAATAGGCAAGAATGAACAAGTCTTGACCAAATGCAGTGTGAGTGAAGAGTGTTTATGGAAGCAAATCAATAATGTAATGCTTGAGCAAAGTTGTTTAGGGATCAGCTGCCTTGACCTTTCTGCTGCGCATTGAAACACATTCGTAAGGGAAAAGCACTTCATGAAGCTGGTCTCTAAGTCCTTCCTACTGACATAGTCATCTGCTTTCGTCGTTACATTTACCCGACTGAATTGTTCTCTTATGTAAAGGATCGACAATGGGATAGAGCCTCTGTTGGTTTTTCGAACGACTTTTGAATGGTCTAAAGCTTTCTAAAAATAAAATCGAATCATCTATCGCTCAGTTTGATGCAGTAAGTATTTAGAATACTAACATTATTATTATTGTATGATCGTTTCAAATCGATCTTCTTTTTAACTTCGTATATGTTTTACAAGCATCCATCATATCGTATACGCGACGCATGCAGCAATCCAGTCTAACAAATGTTCATATACACCACACGTAACACAATGTTCTGAAGTCGTCTCCGAAACTTCTCGGTGATCACCTTTCGTCTAGTTCCCTCGGCCGTTCAGTCAATATGACCGACCGGCAGAATCGTCACCATCAAGTACATCATTGATGAACCGTATCGCCTATTCGCTATATACCTAGGGGTAGATTTTTGTACATATGCACACAGAGGAAGGCTGCTTCTCGTTCTGTTGACGATGACCACACTCCCCTATTCACCGCTTGGCTCTTACCTACTACCCACACGCTGCTGGCCTTCCTACGCGTCGACTGCCGGCGCTGCTTGGACATCTACCGTTTTGGTCGACTACCGACGTGACGCGGCTAGCGCTTTCATTATGTCTACAATTTAGTCCAGCGAAGTCTCTTTGCTTCTCATAGGAAGCCATTATCGTCACCGTTGTCGTCGTCGTCGTATGGAACGGACCTAGCTGAGAGGATTAACTGTCAGCATTTAGTAAGCGGCCGCTGGCCGCCCCTTTGCGCTAACTTTGAACGGCCCAGACAAAGCAGCAATCAATTTTAATATCTTGGCACCCTTAGGGAATGAGCTAGGCGAACAGAGAACGAAAAAATGGAGGAATCTTCAAAGGGCTTTTGCTTTGCAGGGTGGATAGGCATTGGGCCGGCTGCCTACCAGACAGACAACACTTAGTCGTACCTAACTTCACTATGGCGTTCACCAGGATCACGTACGCCATTAGCAGACAGCATCGTCGTGTTGCGGCCGCTATCATGGATAGTTAGCCGCCGAGGGGTCTTTCTTTTTTTCTGTCTGCTAACTGTACTATATCCCGATGCTGGCATCGCGGTCAGCACGGTACTGCTTTTGCGAGGGGTCACCAGCAACTACTTTGATATAATTCTCTGCCAACTCTTAAAAATGCTCCTTCTTACTCTTGTCATCAGCAGCTGCCCACCCGGCGTTGTTTCTTTTCTCGCATGTATATCGTTTGACCATTGTCATTTGTGGGTGTATATTTCCCTCAAGTGGCCGCCGCGCGGCTCGCATCGAATCCGGCACTCTTTTTTCCCGTTGCTGCAGATGTCGCTGCTTTTACTACTGCTAGTTCTACTTGCGCCGATAAATAATAACTGGCAAACTTGGATTTATGCTGTGCTCGGCTATCCTGTTATACTACTCCGGTCTCCGGTGTTTTTGTCCAGCGCGCTCATTGGTACATTATCAGTCCCCCCTTTCTCCTTGCCCACTATCTTGGAGCTATTCAGACTAATAGTCCTTCAAGCATCAGCCCTGCTAGAAAACGTATGTATGGCCGAAGTCTGACTTTAAGCCTGGTTAGCTGCAAAACCAGCTGAGGCATTCCAGGGCGGACACCTATCTTTCTAGACCCGATAAATGTCGGAGCGGTGGATGGCTACTGTTAACGAGGCGTTCGTGCTGCCTAGTGCTGCTCTTTTCCGGTCTACGTGCCATCGTACACACTGTTATTCTGCTTTCGACGTCGTCAATGGGCGGATTCCGAGTAGAAGAGGCAAGACAGTGGAAAAGCAAGGACAGAGAGAAAAAGGAAAAAAGGAAGGGTTTTGCGGTACCTCTGCTGCGACTGGGCTGCTACTTTCGACTGTAAAACGACCTTGTACGCGAGTGGCCGTAACTAAAGGACCTATACTTGAACAGCAATGAGCAGTCGATAGCAAGCAATAAGCCAGGCTTATGGAAATCATAAAGCAGGATTGGTCGGTGGAAGGACGACTACAAGCAGTTACAATACGCGCTACGGGGTCTTAAAAATAAATGGATACATGATACTACAGGTGATGCTGTTGGTGGTGAGAGCGGTTCTATCCATCGGCCATAACTTTGAGCTGATTTATTATAGTAGCACGCGGTTGATTTGGGTTTCAACGCAGTGGAATAGGAGGCATTACCAGTGCATATAAAGATATAATGCAACCGTTGGTATCAATCACTTCGAAATGGAAGTGTAGAAGTTTTACTATCGCTATAATCACGCCAGCGTCGGCGTACAGTATAGCTCCAATTGGCGTTGCGCTCTCGCCATCATTAAACCATATAAGCGCTACTTGCAGAGCACCGCTCGGAGACGTGAACGGAGATACGAACAATGATAGGGCTAGTAAGTTTCCTGGAGATCATCGTATAAGCCGATATGGTATGGAGATGATAGAAAATATGAACTAAACAAGATACTCCGATTATACTATTACTTTATGAGCTATATGTCGCTAATGATCTAAATCGTCCGTGCAGATAGGTTCAGGGCCGTGCGTTGGACGATAACTAGAAATTCCACTTCACGATTAGACCTTAGACGAGTTCACTACTTCGGTATCTGATTTAAATGACGCCATAAGAGAACAATAGCAGAACACGTGAGTAGTACTTGACAGAAATGAGACTAATTCATATTTAGAGCGATCACGCTATTGACTACCCAGTTAGTTGACTGTTGTCGGTCATGGGCAACTTTGAGAGCAAGCAGACAACTTCGAGCGTCCCAAAGTTTAGGTCGCCGATGTGGTACCTGTTAATTAGAAAATATAATTCAAACTTTAACCAGGTAAATTTGACAGAGAAATAAGTTTATTGACAAATAAAGTATTTGTTAGCGGTGGAAATTAAACGTTTCTCATTAGGCCTGAGAGGTTAAGGCAAATTTGTCTTAATCACCTTGAAAATTTTTCATCGTGCTGCGTACTTGTTACAATGTCATGACATTATTGTGCATATTCTTCCTATAACAAAGGAGCAGCGTAAATGGAAAAACAAGCTTCCGTCCGCTACGGGACAAGCAGTGCGATCAAAGCTATACTATGTACAGAAGCGTTAACTTTGGGCAGTATTGACTCCTATGTCCGTGTATATGAGTGTGATTGCGTCTGCGCGCAGATCCACTGTCTCGATAAGCGCTATGTAATCGTATCGGCTTGCTTATTCGCGGTCCCTACTATGTCATAATGTAATGTTATATGATTATGAGATATCGCTGACGCCAGCCAGCGGGCTGACGATGGCACTACCGCTTGCCACGACGTCGACGCTGTGCCCGCTTCGGGGAACATCCATAATAAGAACGCTGTCTCTGTGACTACAACGACGATCTCGTCATAGTTGACCTTCGATTATAAAAGTCACTCGCTGTCGGACTGAAGTCGTAAGAAGAGAGGCCACGAATATGAGCCAATAAAAAAGAAGCCAGGCAGTGGGTAAAACTGCCAGTGGGTCAGTGTAGTAAGACGATGATGGCAGGGGTTTCCTGATCTCGCGCGTTGTCGTCGTATATGTTTGCGTGTATTGAGTAGCGGTGCTGTTTACGATAGCCACCAGTTGACGATTGCACGGAAGTGCAGTAGTTCTGGGACACACGAGCAACAGCATCGAGCCAGCAAGACGATAGCGGTTGTGGAAGGAGCAGCGTTGTGAGCTCCAGTAAGAATCTTTTCTTTGTGTGTGCCATTGTGGGTCGAAGAAAGATGACAAGGCTTGGACAGGGAGGTGGAAAAACTGTAGATGTGAGGATTGCTATTGGTAGCAGCGAGGATTGGGTCAAAAAGCAAAGCCGGTAGTAGCAGTTGTCGAAATAGCAGTGGGCGACCAGGAAGTCGCTTTTTCTGCCGCATCTGCCACCCTCGCTGCGTTGCCTGTCACATATGATCTGTTGGGTAGGCCCGAAGCTGTTTATGTCTGTATGAGCAGTGTTGTTCTACACGAACCTCAAGCGATGGCACACTCTAGAGAATGTAATCATCAGTGCTTATCAAATAACAGTCACGTCAACGAATAACCAGTTAACAAAGTCAGTGATGAAACGAGGGAATTAACTAATAAAAACAAAATCAACTCCGACAGTGCCAGTTTGTTATTAGTGTCGTTTACGCCATCGCTACCCGTAACGGCATCGGTAACGGAGCCAGCAGCGGGAATGTGACACTCTAGCTAAAGTCGAACAGGACAATGGGGTTAAAGTCGGAAGAGTATTAAAAGCCCATATGATTGTCAGCATTATCTACTGCGACGCAAAATCAGTTGCTGCTGGGTTCCAGTGGCATGGAGACGGCGGTCAGCGCTAGGGCAGTTTAGAGGAATTAAACAGCGAACAGATCCGACAGATAAAACCGAATCAGCTAAAGTTCATTAGCAGACGGTGGCTGGGGTATGGGTTGCTAAGGGCCGCTCTGGCCAACGCTTCCTGTTGCCGGCTGTAGTTAGCAGTAATCTCGTGAAATTCGTGGCGACAGACAGCCCCCAAAGCCTTAACCGATCCGTCAATTCATCCGTTTTTCGTATCCTGATTCTGTCCACTCTTTTTAATATGGGGACCAGACGAAGCCGACCCGAGCCAGGAGAATAGGGTTCACGTAGGCCGCAAGTAAAGCGGAACCCGTCACGATGGCGGCGACTAACCGAGTCGAATGCCGATTGTCCTGTCGTTGCTTGGGTTGACAACGGACCGACAGATATAGTAGTGACAGAGTCGTTCGAGATAAATGAAGAACGCTCAAGTTTAAGAACAAAATCCATTCCGCGAACAGATATCACAGGTAAGGACCGAAAGCTGACGCTAGGGCATTTTAACGACGAGCGTCGATAGCGAAGTACGGAGAGCCAAGACGGGGGAACATCAAACGACGACGATTACGACGAGGAACATCAGGCAACGGTAACAAACCAATATATTCGAAAATACAATTATATAGCCAGTCAAAAAAATCACACCACGCACAATGTGCTCGCTCACACAGTACACAGTATCTCCCTTGTATCCCATCACACCAAACCTGCTTGTTCCCGGCTTCCATGTACACTAGTATAGTTTAACGCCTAAGCAATAATCGTACCAGATGGCCCTTGCCATCTAACGAGAGAAAATATATGTAGGTTGCTTAGGCAACTGAGGAATGCGACTATTAGCACGAATTCCTATCTAAAACAGGCCGGAGCCTTCGTAGCAGTCCTGCGGTTGCAGAAGAAACAGCGAAGATACAGGCAAAAATCTGACGAAGCACAGTAAATAGTGCCTAATACGATTACCAGCTACAGACCTTTTCTTCTAAAGAATGAAAATTGATATCGACCGGCATTTAAAGCACTAGGCGATCCTTTTAGCTACTGCTATTAGTGATATACAGGTTCGAACTCCACATTAATTGAAGTACATTAAAAGAATAGATCAAAGCGTCCCCGGCAGCAATCAAATAATATAGCGCATTTGACCGCAGAATCGATTAATCATTGTTTCTATGTGTTGATTAGTTTGAAAGAGACATGAAGACGTTAGGCCGGCTGGCTTTGCAAGGCTTAATGTGTTCCTACACATTTGAGTAGGAGGAACCCGGTAGCTGGTATTCCCATAGGGTCGGCTGTAGCAACGCAATATGTTGCGTCCAACTACGTCTGCAACACACAAGAGTAGTCGTCCGAACATCTGTGGTCATTCTATACAAAACCACATATGTCCATAGCAGTGTGGCTAGGGTGTGTGTGCAGGCATAGATTCTTCGCATCCTTATCGTTATCTGCAATTCATATGGTCAGATATGATCAGCTAATTCTACCGCAGATCGTACGTGGTTTCAAAGTCTAGTTGGCTCAATGTTTGTTTCTTTTCACTTGGCAATGCGTCTCCAGATGCTTACCAGACAATAGAAGTCGATACATTCTAGCCCGAACTGAGGATTCCTGTTATGTCTTAGGCCCTTTTGTGTTTATGTATATATACACTACCATAGAAAAGAAACATATGAACGACGGCTAGAGGAGAACATGCCTAAGCAGGGACTGAAGAAAAGTAAAAAGTTAGTTGGTCGAAAATTGTCTATTTGTGATTCACATAATTATATCTGATATCGCCATCGGCGGCTTCATTGAGAGAACTGACGGAAGGTTGCGTTATGTCGTCCTTAGATCCTGAAAATAACTGAGGTCATATTGATGGAAATCTGAGGTATATGGGGACTGAAGCAATCGTTTGGTCCTGTTTTTCTCGACCTAAGCGGCCATCATAGAATGCTGATCATATTGTGCGTTGGCCGTGAATAAGCACACCCTGTGTTGTCGATTGCCGCGCCGCACATTCATGAAGCTCTTCAAGGACTCGAGACATTTAGCAGCATTGGCGGCTCCGTTTTCGGATAGAATCATGTAATAGGCAGTGTCTGTTATCCCTATGGCATGTGTGATCATCAGCTTCCGCTCGACTCTAATCGGCATTGTCACTGAAATAAGGTTCTCTCCTATTCAACGTGATTTGGTCGCTGGAGCCTTTTCTGCTAAGGGCACAGGGTGACCCGTATTTTCTCTGTGGTGGCAATGTATTTTACGCGGTTTTTTGCCTACCGTAGTAATGCAGATGTCCTATAGAGTACATCAGGCTCGTTTCCATCTATGCTGTCCTTAGCTCATAAAGGATCTACTTTTTGCTTTTGTTCACACGTTCCGTCAATGGGACGCGCTTTGTCCAAACTTTACTTTGTTCGAAAGGTTCCCGTAATTACAGCAGGTTACTTTTTATCTGAGAGCCTGACGTATAGTTAGCCCTTCTATGGTCTCCATCCTTCTAGTTTCCGGTCTCAAAAATATTGCCCTAGTAATAGCTTTTTGCTGCGGCATTGCTTAATATTTTCGCCAACCTTTTATGGACTCTACCAGTGCTCCTAAATTCGGTAAGGTTTTCAGCACTAAACGCTATCACTGTTCTAAACCCATTATTTTTTGATTGCCAGTTTCAATTGTGTATAACCTAGAACCTCGTATAGCTAGCTATCTATCTACCAAATTCCAGGTGCTGATAATGCATAGCCGTATTCAACTGTTCCGACTGGCTAAATAAAACTAATCTATTACATATCTACAAATCAAGCGACATATTAGAAGCTGCCATCTTTGTTTAGCTTTTGTCACGATTGGTTTTTTTTTAGGAGAGAGTTTTGATTTCTGTGAGGTAAAGCTGCGTCTTCCAGTCAGTAGTGTTTTACTCAATTTTCGGTTTAATGACGTTCGACCAACGTGAATAATGCGTTTGCTATCCATTCTTGTTTTCTAGTTTGACCACATCGTACGAGTCATTCCAAATCTTGTAAAAGGTAATTCTAGCCATTTTTCATCACGTTGCTTTGCTGGTAGTATTTTGTTGGTTAGTATGAATGTCTTCAATGTACCTACTTTATTTTCGAACATCAACTTCCTGAACCTAACGCTCGGGCCTAATTTGGCCAACTACATATTTTACCCATAGACCAACTCGACATATTTTATTCATACAGCTACGAGCCTGTTCTTGTTATTTCAACTGTCGACACTAAAGCCGTTGTTGTTGTTGTTGTTGTTGCCGTCGTCATCATCGACGCTATTTCGTTCCGCCCTGGGTCGCAGTCGAAGCGCTTCTTTTGCTATTGCTGCTGAGATCGTGTTGCTTATTCGTTATACTATGTATCGTCATCATCATAGGCATCAACGTAACGCGCAGTGAAGCGTGCACCGCTATTACGGCTACATACTTCTTCTGTCAGTAGCCCCAGCCGTCGATGCGGCAGAAGCCTCTGCAAGCCGAAGGCTAAGGCGACAGAAGTGACGGCTGTTGTTCAACCAAGCTTCTTAAAAATTGGCACTGGGCAATATTTGAGCCTGTGGTAACTGTAGTAATAGATGGCCTTTGCAGGTTGCCCGCCGCTGATAGGACTGGCGGGGGAGGCTAGGGCAGAGTAAATAAGGACAATCCTACAGACGCTTCGATCGCATCCAGGATAGTAGTAACAGTAGCATCGAGGGCAAAAATAACGAATCGCTTCTTTGCTTCCGTCACTACCGCCATTCTGATGACCATCCGAGAAAATAGGTCTACTCCGTTCTTTGTCCTATATCGATGGTAGCATAACGGTTCTTTGCTACCCGAAACAATACGCCCAGCGGTGCAGTCAGCCACGAAATCGTTGAAGAAAGATTTTTAACTCGTATGTGTTTGATCCTGTGCCTGGGTGTGTATTGGCGGCTTGACCACGGCCACTAGAGAGCTGCTTATGTGTGGCCGTCAGTTCGTGTATTTGTCTATCCACGAAGTACCAGGCCCACAGCAGCGTGGCAGGCCAGTTCCATTTCGCTTGGCAAGTATTCTCTCGTACAGCAACTGGCGTTAGTCAGTGCGCAGGATTGTTCGGACGGGATAGGTGGCACGAGACGGGGTGCTTACTGACCTATGGCTGTCTTTCATTGCTCTCGCGGCTCGTGGCTTCCGTGGCCATGTTGGTTCCACCTATTTTAGTGGACCACACCGACCGAACAACGGCCGGCTCCCTAAACGCCGGCGTGATTCAATGCGAGGCTTCTTTGCCAGGAGAAAGACAAACGGAGCAACGCTACTTTGGACTGTGTGTAACCACTGACAAAGAGCCTTGCGCTAACTATCGCAGAGCTCCTTGTCCGTTATGTTCTTGACGATCCTTGTGTTGGTCTGACCGTTCGGCAGGAGATTAACTCGACGCAACATGGTCAGCAAAAGTTACCCCCTAGTAGGTGCTGGCTTGTCTTTGCTCTTGGTAGGCTCAACCCGCTATGCAGAAATCCGTAGAAAGCATACTAAGTAAGCGAGGGAGTGGCGAATGTTCCTCTTGCAGATCAACGTATGGTACTTACTGCCTTTCTATGTTAGCACATCTCAAGAAAAAAAATTAGAACGAAAGACAGTGAGAACAAGAATAGAAGAAGAAGAAAGAGTTCAAAAACGTATGATTGTGTGTAAGTATTAGAGCTAGACGGAAAAATGTTCTTTCTTCCTTCGACCTCTCCATTTATCGGTCCATCTGCCGTCTTCTCAATTTAAAAGTCGCCTTCCATTCTTCGGTTACTCTTACCGGTTACAACTACTGGTAATACTGTTCACACGCGAGACTTTATTGCTATCCAAACGGTGTGTTGGTTCATTAGAAAGGCGCTGTAGTAAAAGCAACGGCGATAGGAACATGGGAGAGAACGTATTGCGACAAGTGATCAGTAGCCGTCTCGCGAATGGCGCAGGTACTCACCGAGTATCGGGTTCTTCCTTCCTGTCAACAGGAGAGTGAAGAAGTTGGATCGGCGGATAAACGGAAAAGTGCCAGAACGCCGAATGTAGGTGTCGGGGAACATTTTTATGCCTCACCCATTGAAAGGCCTCTGGAACCAGTCAACCTAGAATGAGGCAACACGCGAGTGCCTCTTCAGAAGTGGCTAAGCACAGGAGAACTCTGGCATCGCAAGATGCTGCAGGAGAGGTTTGAACATGTTGAAAGCGAGAAAAGAAAGCGGACTTAAGCATGACTCAGCTGCCACTCCTATCGCCGCTTGCCATGACAGTGCAGCCACAGCAGCAGAAATGAGTCACGATCTTTTCAAATTATTTAGTGAACGTGGGTCTTAGAAAAAACCACGAAGCAACGAGCATGGGTAATACGGAAATGACGGTCGAATTTCGAAGCAATATGGACGAGGACGTTCGGCGGACTGATGCTACATATTCAGACAGCAGCCCACGCGCAACCGATAGAAAGGGGAAAAAGCACGGACATGTGTAAGTGCTGCAAACGTTAAGAGACATACTCAACTACTTTAACGTTTATAGTTCCTAATTTGGCCTCGGCTATGCGCCGAGCACTGGGGAAAGTGAGTCGTCGAATTAGCGCTATGGGAAAGGAACAACAGAAAAAGGCCGGGAGGACGAAACAGCCCTTTAGAAGGGCCACAGAGTATACCTTGGAGCGAATAACCAAATGGAGACGATAACTTAGATCTACAAAAGTATAGACGTAACGAAGAGATCGAAATTCCATCCAAGCATCGAAGCATCAATTCGTCGTTCCAGCAACAGTTGATGTTAACTTTGTGATCTTGCGGCCTGAATTCGGGTCGACCTAACCATTCTGGTACGCCATACGACCTCATTACATGATTGATGAGTATTTGGGAAACGTCGGAGTGGTGAGACGAGCAGTTGAAGGATCTTCGCACATACGTTTTACATGCGTATGGCTGACGTGCGCATATGCGCCTCTAAATACCAACTTACCCTTTCAGATCATTATAGGACAGAGTATTGTTGAAGGTAAATATATATATCGTACGTGTAAGTATTAGATAAAAGCTTTGGACTGGTGCTTTTTAACTTCAAGCAATATTGGCGGTCAATTTTAAACAAACTTCCTGCTGAATTAGTATGTGTGTTAAGGAATTACATCGATTTTGAATATAATGGTTCATGTACAGTAGCTTAACGTCATATTTGTGTCTCGTGTAAGAAAGCTAAATTAGTTTCCCTTCGATAGGTTGCTGGCCAAAAACCTAAATCACATCTGAGGCCATCCCTAGGTGGCCTGTATGCGCCCACACTACTACCGAATCACTATCGGCCCAGTGTATTTGTAGCAGGCGCCGATCAACGTCACAGTTGACTAATGAGGCTTAACTACCGACTGCCTAAATCGAAACTCCGCTTACGCAACGAAGCTCTCTTACTATCGATAGAAGTGCCACCTAAATACTCGCTTGGCTTAATTTCAACGTTTATGTTATATAAAATTATTATGTTTTTTTTTTGCGATTTAAGTAATATGACCTTTGTTCTAGTTTCCAGCATCAAATAACTTTGGCCATATTAGCACTCGTCCGGGAAGCTCGATGTCGCAGGACTGTGTCAGCTTCCAATTACGCCAAACTGACTCATGTCAATATATATATATATATATATATTCGCTGAAAACGTTACAAGAACTAAATACAATATTCTACGTACGTTAACGACCAAATGAATCGTCAGCATCAAGTATTGCAACAGAGACAACTCGTTCCTGCAAGTAGTAGCTTTTTTTATACGCCATCGAGGATGTTATAGGAATAGTACATGGTTGAATTACACCACTTTCCATTGTCCTGTTGAAATAGTTCAACAACCTGGCCCTTTTATGGCAAACGGCCATTTTCTCACCTAATTATTCAGTCGTCATTCGAGCGAGTTCGGTTCGGTTCGGTTCGGTGTCAAACTTCATATATTCTGTTACCCGAGAACTTCAATTTTTCCATGCAGTTTATCGATAAGGTTTACCTAAACCAAATCAAATTTGCACCTATTAAGCTGTCACTGTCCTATTATCTTATTGTTTCATTGAATATCCTATGTCCTCTAGCACTTCCGGCTCAAGAGCTCGTCAATCGCAAAAATGTGACCAACTCACTTGTGCTCGAAATTTTTATAGAGCTTGAAAAACCGATCGGTTTCTCGATACCAACATCTCAGAACTTCTTGACGGGGTCGACTCAGTTGGTTTTACATTATATGGAAATATATATATATATATCTTCTAAGTATAATATATTTAAACAGTCCTCGAAGTTAAAACCACACACTATTCTAAAGTGGGACCGTGACAGCCTATGAAGCCAAACCTAAGCGGGCGTTCCACGTGGGCTGTTTAAGATAAACAAACCAGCACGCAAAGAGGCCCAGAATTTGACTTGTAGGTAGTTAAGTGCCTGTATCAAGTCACCATAACAGGTTTTGAATCACAGTTGTTATATACTGTATCATATATTTCTAGTCGATAGTTACCCATTGTTGTCATACATGCATTTCAGGGGCAGCGTAACTCACTCTATATGCTATAATCAGCGAATTCGATACGGTCGGTAATTTCCTAAAATGCGAGACACCGGTTCTTGAATGATAAATTTTGTTAGCCTTCTCCTATATTCAAGCGGTTCACCCATGACCTTGGACTAATTATCTTAGTAGCAAAACGATAATGTATATAGTTGGAGTTATACCTCCATAAAATCTCTAGCCGAATCCCTAGCAGCATTGTAGCCACCAAAGTCTTTGGACCTGATTGCACCCATACAGCAGTGAAAGGCCCTGCACACTGTGCTTGTATGCTAGTTTATTCAGTGTTCTAACGTGTAGCTTCTAACTCCCAGTGCATTACGTTGATTTAACTTGCTTTTTCCGTAGATAAACGCAATTGGCCTTCTTTAACATAAGAATTAGCACGGATCTTTAAGCAATGAAGTAAACTTTAAAGCAATCGTATTGTTTAATAAGTTGATCGTACGGCCAGGCGGCATATATGATATTTGATCACACAGCATTTGCCGTCATTTAAACACCACGACTACCATAAGTTCCTCGCATAAATATGACCAGCGCGTCTGTCTTTTGGGAGACAACGGCACGCTATCGTAGCTTTCATCTGTTAATGGTGCCGCTGCCCACTATTGTGACGCTTTACGCCACTGTGGCGCGACATCTACCTGATCGCGGGACGAATTCTGGGACAATGACGGCACTGCTAGATAGTTTCTTCGCAGTGTCACACGCACATTGATTGTTAGCTGACGCAGTATGCAATGCATAGGCTTATATATATGTAGGTATATACATGCATACATCCGTGTTTTTCTATACATCCGTCCTCCCATCCGCTCAACACTGTCCGATATCGATTTTCGGGTTTTCTGTTTGTACGGTGTTACCTTTCTATTCTGTTTTCTAATCCCTTCGCCTCCCGAATCTCCCTTCTTATGCCCACTTGCCACTACCATGCCCTTCGTGGTTCCTTTGCCTGTTTGTTTCTTGATTGCCATCCCAGCCAATTGCTGTTGCTGACCACTGCACTTCCCACGTATGTACCTGTGGCCTGTAGTACCTGCACAAAAAGAGAATCTTCTAGTGATGTTCTATCTATTGTTCTTCCTTTTTATGGCTGACTGACCTCGCTCTGGAATAAGGAGAAAGGAAGGAAAGGTGTTCCGTTGTGTCAGAGGGAGACAAAATAAGAAAAGCGGGGAAGAAGCAAGAGGTTAAGCGGCCGGCCTGGCTATGACCCTGCGTTTCGTGGATCAGGTCGGCTGCACATAAACCGCAATAGGGCCTGGGGTGTTGTCACATCTCATTTGACTTGTACTGCCCAGGTACTCGCTGTTCTACACCCCATTCTTCTAGAGACCATTCACTTGCCTTTGAGAGCTTCTCCTTTGGCTTACCTTTCGATGTTACCTCTGCAAGGACTTGCTTCGCTTGTGCCGATATGGAGACTACTGAAACGGAACGGGGTTGTTACTGCTGCCCTGCTAATAATGATACTATTACTAGCATATCTCATGTGTGCAACGATTCTTCTCAGAACTTCAATCGCAGTAACATCGACTACCAAAGGATAAACACTGAACGAGCAAACGATTGATTACATAAAGGTAGTCGTTAACAAATTTTAGATTAGGTCCCATTTTTAGAATCGTTCGTTTTCTCATTTGAAACTGTTTCAGTAACTAACAATTCAGTATCTCTTTTCTTGATATGTCATTGCTACAGCGCTGATCAACCTTCAGGAGCTCGTGCGGCCGTTCCCGCCGAAAAACGTAGAGTACCAGTTTCGGCGAGCGGATAACTTCACTGCTACCTTGCTAGATATCCGCAGCAGAGGAATTTACTCGATGATCGTTGACGTCCGACCTGAGAACCTCACTGCCTTTCTTAGAGCTGTAAGTAGCCTTGCTCAATGGACGTATATTAGCATTCACACGGTATGGGGTCGTTGATCCATGGCCCGTTCATGAAATAACTTCTCAAATTTGAACAATGCGTCTAATTAGATTACACTAAGCGAATCATACTAAGCATTTTGTACACAAGGCTTGCAACACTCCCTGATCGGAAAGCCGTCACACAGTTAAGTAAGAACTTTGTCTAGGATTTTCTTTGCGACTGAGTTCATGGTTTGTGAAGTTGAGTAAAATATGTGTACTACATTTGGATTCTCGTCTTGTCGCTTCTATGTCTCGAATCAGCTACGTCTCGATTCACTGTCGTCTTTCAATGGCTGACTTACAAGCTGCTATTAGTCCTGAAGAAGGTCTTTGAAGCTTCTGCCGAAGCTATTTTCAAAGCCAAATGTGATTGGCAGTACGTTTTGCTCGGGCAATAAGCCGCGCCGAGGGTCCAGGTCTGGTTTTGCGCCGAAACGATTCGGACGCCGGAAGAGAAATTTTTGTGGAAAGGAGATAACCGCCTTAGCATTTGTGCGTGCATATCAAACCTACCACGTCCTATTACCTTGATATACGAGCAAAAAAGCCTGAAGCGTGAAGGCACATCACATTTAGCAAATCTAAGGGACAAACGCTGCTGTTCCCTTTTTTGATGTACTTCAAGACGTGAGCGGATAGGCAAGTGATTATTTTGCCCGGGCAAGTTGCGCTGTCGTTACGTTGCTACTGGCCGGTCAGTATTTATCGACCTATCTATAAGTAAAATCTGATGTTTGTATTTTATTAACGTCACTCGCGCCGGAGTTACTCGTACAAACCAAAGACCTGGCAAAAGGAAGCTTAGATCTAGTGATCACTGAGCACCAGGCGATGTAAAAAATATTCAACATTACGCGCCACCCCTTTGGATTAAGGAAAAGGATCAAGTGGACGCTGAGAGCAAGAATGAGCGAGATGGGTATAGGCGAAGCCTGTGGGTAAATGTAAAAAGATCTAGAATATTCCCATAAAAATAAAACCCAATTCCGATGGACGACGCCATTTACAATGCCACTAAGTGCTCTACTTTGCGGCGCCTTTTATTGTCAAAGTTGCTTGCTTTTCATATGTGGTTTTGTAATAGCGTGACGGAGCTGCAACATTTTCCTCTGTTTTATACGACTCCTATGACTTTATTTTGATAAAATTTATTTAGTGGTTTTGTGAAAGAAGCGTATTCGGTATCGCTTATCCGGTATTGACTTTTGAGCTATTGTAGCCCTCGAGGCTGCCTACAGACGACGTTGAAAAGATTCACAGATTGAGGGTTGACAAATTGGTTTTCCCGCCCAGAACCTGTCGAATCGTTTGGCTTGCTAAGACAGACGTCCTGCGGCATTGTTGGCAGTTGCACCATGATAGTCAAGTGCTTTCGAGGGGGGGGTCAGCAGCGTATAAATAGAGGTAACCGTGCTTAAAGCTACTTCTCTGTGGGAAGCCAAATCGAGAGCTACATATTTCAACTGAAATTAAGTTCATGAAAACATTGTTTACGTGTACCTATTCAGTGTAACTCATTGGACATTAGCCACGCCCCAGACAGGTTCTAACGGGAAACACGTAAACGCGGGAAAAAGAAAATTGAGCGCAATGAAGAAAGAATTCTTCAATTATGTGCGGGTATATCTCGCTTAGGTTTTTAGAGGGCTTTCGAAGTTATGTCATATAATAGGCAAACGTTCATTTTTGTTTTTCTGGCATAGACTTTTGTCGCGCCTATCTTGAAGTTACGGCTAAGTTTCTTTATAGATACATATATGCTAACGGTGTTTTACCTTTGTATCACTGTTTCCATTTCAGATTCTTCAAATTCAAATGAATGATTATAAATATCATTATCATTTTGCTACTTACGTAAGTATTATTTTCTCGTTTATTAATAACGTTATAATATCTTATAGAAACACATTCAGGGTTATCTTTGTGGAGAAAATTGGCATAAGAGTATTGCGCGTGATCACGGCCTCACTTATTTGGTTGAACATAACCGTTGAGCTTGAAACTAAGTTAAAATACTTTTTCTACTTCTTTTTTAAAAAAGAACGAAGTAACAGATTTTCTTTTCTTAATTTTACTTTATCTTTGTGTGCAATATAAAAGTACATTTGTAACTATCTTCTTTGCTGTCAGAAGGTGCTTTTTGTGTAAGTATGCCATAGCGACTGAACACGGTACAATGTAATCAAAATTTTTTGCGTGTGGCTAATGCGTACGGTCGCAAAGTAGATCCAAAGTAGTAAGTAGAGATATATAGATTTTGATGTTTGCGTGGGTGATCATCTACCTCTAACTATTTTTGTGCCTTATTAGCTCGACGCCTGAATTGATGTAGAACATTTGCCTATTTTCCTGTCTACCTGTTCGCCGTCGCGGAAGGTCCGAGTGTACACTAAAGCGTCTCGCTTGTTGTGTCTGTCACTGCTGCTGTGCCAATAGAGACGGCATGAAGTTCTTTTCTGCCTGTATTGACGTCCCTGTACGTTCAAATCATCGCCGCCCCTATCATCCTTACGTGGTGCGACTGGCAACAAAAGCGAGAACAAGATGGTTAGGTATCGGCGTCTTTTATATTAAAACACTTACTATTCAATATTCTCTTCCGGTGGCTAGTGCAGCAGCGACCGTTACACCAGCGAAGTAGCAGACGGAGGCTGCAATTATGATGCAGTCCACACTGGTCATGACCAGGAAAGCGTGAGTTGACTGGTCTGGCTGACAGCGGCAAATGCTTAGTGATTATTGCTGAACTACTCAGCAGGCTAACGCCTCGTGGTGGGAGGACGCTGCCATGGCGAAACCGCTGTCCGTACGGCTCACCATACGCTATAAAAGCACGAGCATGCGGTCTGCACGGACGACTATGATGAAAGCAGGACTTGACAAGATCTTGTAGCCCATGCTGGCTAAGAAGGTTCCTGGTGTCGCCATCGGTGAGGCCCAGGCTAGGTATGGAACAGAAGAAAAGCTGCTAAACGAAGAAATGCATCAAACAAGTGATACGTCATCATCATGGGACCGATGAGCGATAATGGCCGTGCTGTTGCTACTATCGTTGTGGCAACTATAGCTGCTAACGGTACAGCAGCTTTTGGGTACGGTTAGCGATCGCCGAAGGCAAGGTCAGTTTTTTCCTCCGGAAAGAATGGGTCGACAGAGAGTTGTGAACGCCAGCAATAGCTGCACTTCAGCAAGGGAAAACAAATATCAAGACTCACTCCTAACTACAAAACTGAGGTCTGTAAGCACGCCGACGACGATAGCGGCGACGAAAGCGGCATCTAGATCTCCTACCCTTGTTCTAAGTAGTATTGCTGCTACTTTTTGTTGGTTACTGACTGACTCCGTACGACTGTATGGACCGGTCCGTCATCGCCCTACGTAAATGTTAACGCAAACGTTCTCCACCAACGAAAATTACGAAGTGACCACGTATCGGCAACCGACGCATTTCTGGCTACCTTACCTATGTGTAGGGAGTCTATGAAAGGCTGACGACGGCGAAGAAATGTGATCATGGCCGCTTTTCTTTACTTGTGAAATGATGTGAGCGTTGTCGTCCTCACTGTCACTGGTAACGTCCCGCCAAGGGACATTTCACAGTTTCCGCGCCGTATCTTGTCTGCTGCTGCTGCTAGATACGACGAGTTCGGTGGCATTCGATGGATGGGCATCAGCGTTACTGCTGCTCCTGGAATGGTAGCAACAGCAGTAACGAAAAGCAGAAGAAGAAAAATTACGGTCACTCAAGCAGCAACGAGCGCATCGCGTTTCCAGAGGTGGCCGGAAGCTGCAATTTGACTTCCGGAAAATTAATCAGGAGCACATTCACCACCGTGTGAACGATGTTAGGGGGTGATGCCGAAATTTTGAACGCGGAAGGATCGGAAATAAAAAAGGAAGAATGGTTAGGTGACACGTAAGTGGATATAGTCTTCATTTTCTATCGAATACTGTGACTGTTTCGCTTCAAAAACAGAAATGATAAATTGAGCTGGTTCTTTAGAAGATTATACTTGACACCACTACCTGAACTGTTGGCATAAAATAATTGTGACAACAAAAAACAGATTCTTCTGAATAATGTTAATGACCGTGCAACTGCCTAAAGAAAAAAGTGGCTGTTTGGACTTGCTATATTTTGTATATGCGGCGGTAATGGGCTCTAACCTTAAATATAATCCTTCGGGTACTCATGATTTATATATCAGGAGCATAGACCACCAGAAGCCACCGTATATATATAATACCATAATAGCTTTGTATACTGATGCACTAGTTATTATAACATACTGTCAATAATATGAACTAGATAAAATTGAGAATATAGGACCTTAAAGTCTACTTATGTCTAATATCCCCTACTCAGGCCTTGTATTCGCCTTATAATTGGTTAACTGCTATTTTGTATGATTCTAAAATTAAAATTAACTTTTTTCGGGCTTTCGAAATAAATCATCAACATAGCATTAACGGGGCTGATTTTTTCACATGACTTTGAATTAAAATTTTTTTTCTTGGTAATTTTTTTCCCATTAAATCACTTGATATCTCGTAGTAGACCGTTCATTGACTTGCGTAAATGTCCTCTTTGGTGCCACTAGGAAAAAGAACAAACACTAGCGCGCGTCGTTCCCCTCTGGACGCTTCAAACTCTCGCTAAAATAACATGTTCCAAAGACACTTTTGAGAGGTCATTTCGCCACGAACAGGTCTTTGTTAAACCTGACCGTTACTCTGTTTCTGGAGCCATTTGCTTCGACGTCTACCATTGAAGAAAAATGTATCATACTTTTTTTTATACAGGCCGTTCGGCAGAGTATACTCAAGGCCTATTCGCTTAAAAAAAATATCTTCTAAAGCTTCTTCTATATCTTGTGACGCATAGAAAAAAATTTACGAATGAGATTATACAATTTTTCAACTTTGTATTTATGTCAATGCCATGCTGATTCCAATTGTCACTGTGATCAATCTATTCAGGCCAATAACACTAAGTCAATCAAAATTTTTACTAGGCACCAAATTTGGTAAGGTCATATTATATAAAGTTTCAGTTATCCATGCCAGTGATATTATAACGATAATTAGAGATACTGACAAAATATCATTAAGCTCTTTTGAAGATTTGCGAAAGTAGCCTGAATACGCTTCTTGAGAAGACTTTAAATGAAACTACTAAATTGCAAGCGTAAATGAGTTAATTTAACCCTAAATACGCACGCAAATACTAATTTAAAATTAAGACACTTCAGACATTATGCCATTGAATTTATTTACTTTCCTATATCCTGCTCGTTTATAGACGTTGAAAGGGTTTATTAAGAAACAAATGGTTGTTTTTGTTCACTGTTTCTCCCTGCTTCTAACTTTCCATGTGCTGACGATCGAGTGTTATATAGTCTTAGAAAGTTCTCCTTTGATCCAAAGATGTTGCTTTATTCAGATTAATAAATACCGTCTTACGTTTGGATTCCAACGATGGGTAGGGGAGGAAGTGAATATGTGACATCGAGTTCTTGCCAGGGGCACAAAGATGAGACAGCAACCCCCAGAAATACGTCCTACGTACGGTCAAGGCTCTACAGCTGAAAGATATGTTTCCATGAACAACTGCCTTGTTCCAAAAATAAGCTTCATTAAACTCGAAAATAATCCTAAAATTGAAAAGTCCATTTTACGTTAGCAAAGTACCTTCACGACTCCTAGCTATAGAGCTCGTGTCACGTCGCATACGTTATAGGTATTCTCGACTAACAGTTCGTTTGAGCATGACAACGTCTTGTAGGGCAAAGAAAGAAAGTTGTCAGTAGGTAATATCGTAGCCACTTCCAAAACTTTCAAACAATAAAAAATAAAACTGCTCAGTATATACCACCTAATGTAAGCTTCAACAGCAAACGTCCAACTAGAAGTACTTGGCCCTATATGCATTTCCGTTACTCGCCATTAGGACCCAAGAGAAACTGCAGCTGTCACTGTCTCATGTCATGAAACCACCTAAAGCTGTATTAGATGTAAAGAATAGAATGTGCTCTTTTACACAACTTTTATTCAAGTCGAACTCTTCGTTCATTACCAGGCTGTATAGTTGCCCTTAAATCTTGCCTAGGGTTCCCTGCAAGCAAGTTCCGCTGCAGCGAGCTATCTACGGAGGCGACTGCCTGTAACTTTTAAATATGCTAGTTCGTTTAATGAATCTTTCTTGCCGCTCTCCATCTTCCTGCCTAGCTGGGTGCTTTAGGACAAACCGGCCATAGAACCTCGGCGCCAAACCTTCTCCAATGATTTAAGGTTAGAAGCATAATTTGCATCAGGTGAACGGGTCATAGAAATCTATGATTTTTACCGGTCTGATTACGACCTGCTCTTGACATTTCTTTGCTCTGTTTTTATTATTTGCTGTTTCTATTGCAGGACATCGAAGCGTTCAACCTAGAAGACTTTCAATACAACTTTGTAAATATTACCGCGTTTCGTATGGTAGACTCCGAGAACGAGACGGTACGAGCTATCCTAAACGACATGGAAAAGTTCACTCCGTACGGTCAAAATATTCTTAATAAGACTAACGTCATAACTGTAAGTAATACTATATGTGCATTACATGTCTTATTTGCTTCAACATATAGTGAATCCTAAAGTATTTTTATTAGACCTGCTAAGATTGTAATGTCAGCCGAAAAATATCTTTAACCTATACTTTTCAGGACCTTCTGAAGTAGCGCAGTACGTCACATGTTTTGCCATAGATGCTGAACGATTATTGCTATTTAGCTTAAATTACAATATATATTCAATTCAGCAAGTAATTTTAAACAAAGACATTGTCTACATAATTCAAAGATTTTTTTCAACTTGACCTAAACAAGTATTAACACTAAACAATGGAAGACGATGGCGGTCTTCTTTATAAAAACAAAGTCATTTGTTTGTACTACCCCAATTTGTCGTCCCGTTGTCTGTAATTACAGTCTCATTGTTTCGACCACTCGGGTTCATGCTGGCTGATTGAAGGTACGATTCGAATAGAAGAGGCTGGCGTGGGAGACGCAGCCAAGGTTCGATGGAAACGAAAGCTTTTTGACAACTCAAAACGCGGAAAACTAATCCTTCTTTTCCATTCGGACCAAAGTGGGATAAATACAGAAATTCAAGTGAATTTAAGCTACATATCCTTCTAGAATTGGCTAAGGCGCGTCTGGGTTTTGTGGTTGGGAAATAGTACCGCGCTATAAACGTTGCCTTTTCTTTGAAGAAAGTAAACTACGCGAAGGACCTCCATGATTAGATTTTGTGGCGGTCTTTAAAGGTCCTAAGAACCGGATTGCTGCCCGTGTATTCCTTCATGATTGAAGAGAGCTATTCAATGAAAAAGAATATGGGGTCTAACATATAGACAATCCCAACTTTACTTGTGTACGAAATACAGGTAACGTCGGTGAAAGGAGGCCGTCTGAGTTCACTCCTTTACTGTGAGAATGGCCCAATGCAATTAGAAAAGGGAAATTTTCAGAGAATTTAATTAGAACTTGAGATGATTCACTACCTAGCTTTAAAAATATTAAGTAGAATAGAGAATCCTATGCTCAAACTGTATTTACTGTTCACGTCTCTAGCTAAATGTTCGTTCCCAAGCAGTTGTTCTCTGCTGTTTAATGTGTCGCTAAAGAGAGCGTTGGATCATTCAGAAGGCTTGAAGCGGACACTTTGATTGGCTATTTATTCTAGTGTCTAGGTAATTAATGTCAAAACTAAACTTTTCTGTCAATCTTCGGTAACCATCAGGCTAGGTTCTCTTCGTAAATAAAAATTTCAGATATTAACTCACCAACAGTGCATATATATATATGTGCAGATATATGTATCCTTATATATATATAAGGAACGACCTAGTTCAAAACCTAGCTGGAAAATTGGTGGTGCTCTTCTTTTATAAACACATCAAACTTCCTGCCAATAGCTACCGCCGCTTCTGTCCTTTCCTTCAATCGATTTGTTCATTCAACATGTACGAAATTAGGCTAAAAATAATTAAGTCATGCATTTCGAGTGTTGTATTTCCCGTGGTTTTTCAGTTTAGTCGAAAACTTTTTATCTATATATACATAATGGATACAATTGAATTGGGTAGCATATGATTAGATCGGTGTTTGGCGGATCGCAACCCGCTGAAAGCTTTTAGAACGACTGGTCTATTTAGACTGGTCTTTGTGAAGACTCTCTGGTTCGTGACAAATGGCGACCACTTGCCTCGTTTTGAATGAGGACTCTGATTACCAAGACGGGTCGTAGTCAGCATTAACCAATAGCTGTTATTGCTCTTATCAGTATCTTTCTGAGTCAACTCAGTAGATACGGGAGCACACGAACGGGCGAAACCAGGGAAAAGAAGAATAAAGATAATTACGAGTCGGTTGACATGCGCACGCCAAGTCTCCACAAACGCCGAGGCAAAAAACGATGTAAAGATAGCTCTGAAACAAAAAGCTACAATGGAACATATCGTTGATGTTTATGGTGGTAATCTGCACTTAATTAAAAAAGCTCGCAAGCTTGAGCAGATTAAAAATATTGGATAAGTCAAGTTCCTTCAGCTGTATTCATTATCGGGCGCCTATAGCGTCAAGGCGTCACTATCTGTGTTTAAATTAAATTTCGTTCATTAATTAAATTAAATTAGTTTTATTTTCATGTGAAAAAGAATCTAAAAAAACAGCCGACATGAACGTACAGGTCATAGGGTTCCATTGGTATGGCTATTCAAAAAAAAGCACTTTGGCTAGTAACCACTATGGACAGACTGGCAATATTTCGTAATCAAAACCTTTGACCATACGAAGTAGGAAGAGCCGCTATGTTGGACTCTTTAGATATGTCTCGAAATCCAATAGGATTTTCTACTGGAGATAGCTTTGTGACTCATTTTCTGACCACTTTCGACCTTGCTATTGACTTCGCCTGTATTTTAGCGTTTAACTGGCTGACCTTTGCTTTGGCTTGGAATGACAGTCGTTTAACTACAGAAGAGGAGAAAGGAAACTAAGTACCTACCAAATATGCAGCAATGGAAACACTCTATGGCCGTAGTTGTAGAAGCCGTGGCTACGTAGGCGTCCTTGTCAGCAAGCTAATTATTAGTGCTGTTTTGCACAGTCAATTTCGACAGAGGAAGGTCCTTGAGCTTGTGGCAACTGTGGGCCACGCTTGCGCTCAATAGCGGCAAGCGTGGCCCACAATTGGCTATTCTGCTGCACATGCAAACAAACCGGCGAAGATCCTACTCCAGCCATCGGCAGACTTTTTCTTTGATATATGACAGTGGAGGAGCCAGCTGGCTCAAGGCTAGAAACGCTGAACGCCGTCCGTGCAATAGCAATGATCGGGATGTAGAGGCGGAGACGAAGCTGCTACCAGCCTTTTGCCCCTCAGTGTCCTTTTTCCTGGTTGGTAAATGTTCCCGACGTGATTTTGTCTCTTAAAAACATTTAAGCTCAATGCAGAGGTCGCAAACAGTGTAGAACTACAGCAGACAGGGAAGAAGGATACGTTCTAAAGTAATCACCGTAGGACAACAACGTCCGCGGCAATGTACTCTGTTTATGTGGAGAAGCGGCTGGGATTTATCCTATATGTTGAGTTAGCAATTGTTACTGTCGTTTGCCTCTTGATACTTAGGCATGCCCTGGTATTCTGCTCTTGAAAGCAGAAATGTTAACGATAAGGACCCATTATACCAGTCGTATGGATGTTCGATACTATATTTGCCGCAATTGCTTTCTGCCGCTATTATTACCTAACTATGTCGGAAATAGGTCTGATGGTTTTTGAAACATTATGTTCACTGACCAATTTTTGTGTCTCGAGTCAAAGTTTGCTGTGGAAAACTCTTGCGGAAAAATGTTCCCCATCTCACTTTGTAGTTTCGCCAGCTATTAATGGTAAATCATCATTTATTTCAAGACTAGACTAACAGACGCTCGTATCCAAGGCTTTCTCTGGACGTAACGTTCTCAACTTTCGGACTTAATACTTGCGATGCGTTCAGCCCTAGGGTACAATAGTTAGCGTTGATGTTGTTTGAAGGAACTTTTCTCACATTGAGGATATCCTCCGAGACGATTTCTTGAAAAATACCACTGAGGAGTGGCTCTCTAGAGAGCCAGCCACAATCGGCTCAACATTTCCTCTGCTTCTGTCAATCTTGAGTGATCCTTTTCTCTTTAAGCAAAGCTAACTGCACAGTAAAGCCTGCACTGAGGTACTACGAATTGCGCTTGCCATTGTATACTACCACCCAACAGCAGGATAACTTAGAAGAACTTAGAAGAAGTAATATTAAGGATTGGAAACTGTGGGCTCTTGGTCAAAATTCCACAAGGCATTTACTTGCAGAGACTATCCCGCGCTTGAACCTAGACTATAAAAACAATAATAATAATAATAAAGACAATAGTTAAGGAAGATTCCTTAACTATTGTCTTTGTTTATGTTCTCTCTCTCTATGTTCTCCACTGTTACTCCAGTGCAGTCCTTCAGTTCCTATTTTTATCGTTAAAAGTAACGAAAGATCAAAGATCACATAGGTTAACTGCTGCAAACCTATCAGCACAGAAGCACATACAACGAGACATATCTGGTTAGCCGTATAACCTTGCTAATGTTCAGCATAGACCAAGTGAACGTCGATGCCGATGACTGTTAACGGTTCCTGCCAAACTTCTGGCTGTATTAATCCACGAGTTACCACATCAGACTTGTTCCAGATTAGATCTGTAGAAGCAGCTCTTCCTTTATCCGTTTAGGTAGATCATTTTTCTATTTCAGTTGATTGTTCAACTCCTCCTTAACAGTATAGTTAATAGTGCGTATTATTATACCATACCGTTGTTACTTCATTACCATTCTTACCGTGTGTTATAGTGCGAATAGTGTGCTTACTACATGTAAACATGAAAAGCAAAGCTCTAACGAGGTGCGTAAACTTATTCAGACATAATGTTCCTATTAAATCTTCTTATCTCTTATTTATTGTTGTCGGATCAATTCGTTCTGGCCGCAGACGGAGGCGGCATTGACTTATGACGCGGTCTATGCGTTCGCACATGGTATGAACGATTTGAGCCGCGCCACAGCAGCACAGCTTCGACCCAGCAACGTCTCCTGTGGCGATGGACTTTCGTGGGCCGAAGGAACCTCGCTCTTCAACCTCATCTCCATGGTCGACTACTATGGACTCACAGGTAGAGCGCCTTTCTAGTGTTCACCGGCGAGCCCCATTTTGAATAGAATAAAAAAACATTGCAGCCATACCAAGATACAGGGCAGGATGCTTTTCGATGACCGGCTGTACGGCAGAATAAAAATAACTCCTTTTTCTTTTGCCAAAGCTGATACATAGCAAACAAACACACAGTAATAGAAACGTATGTTTTCAATTAGACGGGCAGCTTTGGTTTACTTTATCGTGTGCGTTTACAATTATATCAAATAAGATGGATTTGGATCTTAAAAAATTTATTTTAAAAATATATGACAACGCTATCACCAAAAGTACGCCGGAAACATGTCAAGTGATAATGAAGGTACTTTTTGTCAACGTTATTGCTATCATTAATGCGGCTTCTGCAGAATCCGAGGAACAATGTGGCAGATAGGTAAATTCTTCTCTAGATTTAAAGGGCTCAAAATTACATTAAAATAGCTAAAAAAAACCTATTTCTTATTTGCCCCGATTTTTGATGAGGAAAGTATCAATGGTTAGTTGGCTTGTCTAAATAAACTTTCACGACTAGTTTTGTTGCATTTTAGTTCTTGCATTTTTGGGACTCTTAGCCTGCCATCGGCTCAAAATTTGACTTCGCTAGAATTTTCCATATGTAGCATATTTGAGTGAAATTTTAACAAGTTTTTACCTATTGATCTAACTTGATACACGGTTATTATTGAAAAGTTATTTACTAATTAACAAAAAATTCTTTTGAAATATGACTAGTGAATTGTTTACGGTCCGAATCTCGTTGAATGGTGGCTATATTAAATGAGCATGATTGTCAAAAATTACACTTCAAGCACATGACGAAACTATCTGCTTTTATTTAGTTTTCACCACAGAAAGTCTCAAGTAAAGTGCAGTAGGCTATAGATATATTCCCGGCAGGCTCTCTCACAGTAACCTGTTTTGTCCACTAAGGTTTTCTGCGATTGCTCTTCAACCGTTATTGAGGCTCTGCCGGCTTATTACAAAGAGTCTGGAACTGCATTTTTGCGACCCAGGAGAGTTGCCAGAGCAAACAGGATCCCGCAAGCCAGGACCCTGATTGTTCTGACGACGGCCAAAAAATTGAAAAGTCCCCGGCTTTCGCCTTCTGTTACCGGTTTTTTATGGCATATTTTTAATTAGGAGTTCGCTTTATGCCTTAGTCAACGCGAAGAACATAACCTAGGCCTCCAATGATGAGTAAGTCTACCGATTGTTGATGCCTAAGGTAACGGAGGACCCTGCACTGCGCCATTTCCGGCAAGACCTTGAAACGAGGACCATTAAAATTGCAATAGGAGTGGCACCGGTTCAGATCAAAGAAAGGTACGAGTCAAACAAGGTGTGGGAGCTCAGAGGAAAACCCTCGACTAGGCACGATCAGCTTGAGATTAAGAGAGTAAGCCTGTACCATAGTGCGCTTACTCAAGAATGGCCTGGTGTTTAGGGTTTGAGGACAATAAGCGCTGTTCTACATTACGTCTCCTCAAACAGAAGAAGCCATCATTTTGTGTCATTCGAAAGGGCTGGCAAGAGACGCCGGAATCCAGAAGACGTTGCAACATATATGGAGGTGGTGGAACCGACATCTGATGAAGCTCGATACGCTTCATTCAGTATTCGCGCCATAAGGTCTGTTTGTGAAAGAACTTCATGGCCCTCTTGGACAGTGAAATTTTCTATGATTTGGTGATAGACGATTATTACCCTAGTTTCGTTAAGCTCGTGCTGGTTTATAAAGCGATGCCTGGTGTGGTGGGGGCCATTTAGGGGCTTCGGCGCGATTATGATGGAGAACGCAACCTTTCCTACATCACTAGGGGAGATGGATTTCCTTGGGCGAGACTACATTGGACACGTATGAGCAGGTACCAGACGTCTATGATGCAGTGGTCTGGTTAAGCGCATGGACCGGACAGTCGCGATAGGCTAGGTCCCGGAATAGCCGAGTGCCGCAATTCGCTCAATGATCTGCTGCTTTCAGTGGCGTTTTCGTTCAAGACTTTTCCAAGGGAAAGGTTGGATGTTCTTTGAGCTTCTTTTTGGCTACGGAGCCGTATTAGCTGGAAAGCTTATTATGCATTGACCATATGTACTGCGGAAGTGCACTGTCGACTTCGCGATCGGTAATAGAAGATGAAAGTACACTGTAAGCGCAGGCGCTCAGGCCTGTAAAAGTTGCGCGACGACTCAAAGCAATTAGTAAGAATAAAACGGTTGAAGCCGGGGTTGATTGAAAAGGCAAAACATTTTCATCATAGGCCGTTGAATCCAAACTAGTCTTACATGGACGTAAGGTTGCGACGTCTCGAGCGCGTCAACGGACCACGAATTCCACGCTTATCTGGCCATACGTTGAAAAGCATATTCTAGTAGGAAAAGTAAAAGTACGCAGCAACTATCAATCATTCCCAGTTAAAGGTAGACCAGATCTATATACGGTACCATAATACAAGCAAATATACTATAATTGATTACGAGAAAATATATTGAGTAAAAACCATTTAAAAGTAATGGATTGTTTAACTTGTCCCACGTAGAACTATAGAAATTGCAATGGGGTTAAGGCAGGGCCATTAAAGGCGCTATCCACCACAGGCTACTCTGTGTGTTTATTTTATTGGCGTACACAGTTGTATTGATATCTATTTGTGCTTCGCATTTGAATGCTCCTCTACGTCACTTCCCTCACTTTTATACCTAAATTCTGTGAATGGTCAGGAGTTTGTGCACACTGGACTTTTGTCAACCTCAAAACTGCCGACTTGCCAGCTTACGCAACTCAGGGTACTTCCGCTTCTGCTCGCATAGGCATCAATTCAGTGTAATTAGCCTTGCTTTTCCTCGTCGGGGCGCAAAATGTCGCGGCTCCTCGTCATCACTGCATTCGGTGTAACGTACTGCGGTTTGCGCCTGCCACGATGGTCCTTCAAGTGACGCGTTAAAGGAACTTCTAGAAGAAACTCCGTCGACTAAAGGCAAAAGTAACTCAATGGATCGATTATCCTGTGTTGCTTTTTTAACGCCGCTCACCCCCTCTTTACAAAAGTACCCTTCCTGAAGAGTCGGGCGCCAAGCCGTCTTACATTTTTGCCCCCATCTCTCTACCTAGCTCATTTTCATGCCTCAAAAGTGCCACGCCACCTCCGGGCTTCTCCCTCCGTTGGTTCCGCTTTATCTTGCTTGTTTATTCGCTGCCTGGCCCACCTGGTAGCGTTGTCACCATCAGAGTACCTTTCCATATTAATGGTCGCTGCTGTGGGTTGCCATTGGTTGTCGTATGTGCCTGCAAGGTCCACCCTTTCTGCTGTTTCCATTGGCAAAAATGAGAAGGCTCAAATAAACAATAGCGAGGGCAGCTAGGCACGCACAAATGGAAAAGGAAAGCGTTTCGACGACAAAGACGAAGTGGGGGAAGATTTCTGAAAAAAAGTGATGGCATAGGCAACGACCATACCTGTGCATGCTACACTAAGCGGGTCCAATAACGGATAGTGCAGCAGCACGCGTGCTTTGTTACATACTTTGTACTATGAAGAAAATCAAACGATGTCGTAAATGGAAGCATATCACTGTGACCCTTTGATTGCAGTCGAGGGGGTACTAGCGTACATCTTCAATAGCATGCGAGGAGATAATTACAAAAATCGTAAAAGAATTGTTCAAGCGTTTGCCTATTGGCGTGCATTATTTCGTTGGATATCACAATGCAACATTCAAAAATTGTGCGTTACGATTTTTCAAAAAAAACGCTTTTTTTGCAGGAAATATAAGATTCAACGAAGGCAATAGAACAAGCTTAAAGCTCGATCTACTCAAGCTTCGCCAAGACCGTCTGGTCAAGGTTGGAGAGTGGACGTCTCAGCGTAGACTGAATATTGTCAACCACGGAGCCTTCCACGACTTCGGAAGCACGAATATCACACTACGAGTTACCACTATCGAGGTGCGCCAATCGTGATCTTTGCTACTTACCATAATAGTTTTATATCTTTTAACCTGATCCATGCCTTTCGAATAGTTTTCCTCTTAGGCATCGTTATTGTTGAGATGTAAGTTTGACAATCACGCATACCTGGCTACATGTAAGACTCGATATGTGGCCTCCAATGACAATTTCTTGTAGCTTTCTATTATTCAGTCTGACGCTACGTTTTTCCTCGAAGAAACGTTGGAACTTTTCGTCAGAACACCGACACAAAAGACTTCTAGGAAACAAAAGTTTAAGAACTATTTCACCATAGTAGTCCAGTTTACTATATAAGGTTCGATCTTTGTTCTTTTTTGCTTTGTTGTCGCTGGCAGCCTTCGTGTTGTTGATTGTTATGGTGATGATGACGTTGATGATGATTATTATTTTCATAAGCACTGACCATTTGCTGACAGCACAAACATATAAGGCCGTTCATGTACAAGTTGCGGATGTTCGCGGTCCATTCAAAGGCCTATGGCCTTTTGGCTTTACGTTCCGCCTTCACTTTTGCGGTGTTTCCTGGGCGGATAAAAGACGAAAAGGGTACTATTGTTGCAGGACGAAGCGTAACTCAGGCCATTTTGTGCTTTAGCATACAGCGGTACCTAGCGCTTGTTGTTGTGTTGATAATGGCGGTGGAGGCGGAAACAGCAGCGCCAGCGTCGTCTTAGCAGTTACGGCAATCCCTGTTACTGGTCTGGCTGAAAGTGTCCTGTTGTGCTTATTTAGCTCTGCGGGAGGCAAAATCCATAGAATGAAGCAGGAACGGGTGGCGGTGATAGCAGGATGGGCAGGTGTAGTACAGGACTCCTACCACTACCGGAGAGTCGGAAGAGTTTGGCTAGCATTAGCTGACTGTGTGTGTGTATTCTGCGCAGACTTAATACTGCTAGACGCGGTGATTGCGAGGAGGTGTTGCTGTGGTCGAGTTGTCTGTTGTGCAGGACGTAAGCGGAGAAGAAAAAGACGGAACGATGTCATGGCGGCTGAGCACGTTCCCGCTGACCAAACGGCCAAACAGCCAACTGCCGGAAGGCAGAAGGTCTATACCCCTCCTCGGCTTAGATTCGATTCGTTCACTTCTAGTTCTTTTCAAAGCGATAGGAAACACTAGAGAGTGGGGCGAGTTGTAGCCCACTTTGGTCGTGTTACGTTGAATGTTGTGCTGCTAGCATTCCGTTACTTCCGCCGTTGCTATTTACGGTTAGTATGCATAGACTATACTGCGTAGTATCTATCTTCTGCAATCCAGAACAGCTGTACAATCAGTTTGGTGAACCACTATACCTATATAGTGTACATACTAACTACAATTTGTGAGAGCCACTGTAATGCTTATTAGTGCTTGCTAGGGTTGGTTGTGAAAATTTGATTTTTGCAATGCCAAATAACAATTAAAGTTATAATTATAAGTATTTGGTTATAGTGTCTTCGTTGGGGCGTTCATCTACATCAAAAACATCAATTCAACTATATAGCAAGGTTTCCCGAAGATTCCCAAGTGCGTATTTCCAAATGAATTGACAAGATCTAATTAATTAATTAATTGTGTGTGCCCATTCGAGAACCGCTTAAAAGGTATAGTTAGGTTTAGATTGAAGCATTTATTGCAGTATCTACCCTTTGTAAATAGAGATCGTTAAAACTCAATGGAAATATGTGTACAATATCGCTAAAAATTTAGGGACAGTTCGGGTTGCATTGCGTTCTCTATTCAATTGGCCGAAATAACTTTTTTTTTCAAAATAATTTTCTCAACATTCCAAGTGTCGCCGAACGCCGTGCGTATTTTTATTTTTTTTTAACGTGTTTCATGCTTAGCACTAATCGACTATTTTTTTTTATAGTTTTAGATTAATCGAGTATTTTTGCTAACATTCGTTGTGCGTCTCCATTGCCTCCTGCGCCAACCCATCATGCTCGCCAAAAACACGTGCCAATCTATCCTAAAACCGACGACAATCTCTATCAAACGCCCTTACTTCGACTGTGTCATCCGCTCGTATGGGAGTTTCCGTAACCGTGCTTCATTTGACTCTATCACAAATTTCAACGATGGATTTCGTCTGTGCGTGACTGTTTTATATGGGCTGCAACAAACTATCAAACAATGATTCACCACTGTGGTTCTTCAATAGCCATCGTGTGACGAGCTCTCGCCAAGCAATCTAATTCACTAAACGTTATCAAGTCGTTCTGCGTCGATTCTGCTTATCGTTACTTTCCATTGGTGCTCTCCGTCGCTATCGATTCCATGCGTCGACAGTTCTTTCCAACCGGCCAACACTGCGGCATTTTTGCTTGCACAATCATATGACATGATGTTAGTTGTGCGCATTATCTCGGCGGTGAATCTTTGGATATTAATGGTGGCTGCACCATGCTGGTGATCTTCGATGCCCTTATTTCTCACACCCCGTAAGGGAATATTGTGCTTTCTGGGCCCTTTTCCGCTGCAATACGGTTGGTCGCTGTTGACGGAACGGACTATTTATATTGTCACATCGCGATGGTGGCCGCATTGCGTCTACGTTTCGTATTGTAACGAATTATCTCTTGCTCTCATCGTTCCTTACCCGCTCCCTGTGTGCCCGCCCCCTTTTTTTCTTTCTGTGCTACCGCCATACCTCGTTCTGACTGAACCGTTGCTGTTTTGTCTCATCATTGCAGTCAGTGCCATTCATGATGCCGAAGAAGCAAAAGGCCGTCGTCGGCGCGGCAGCCCCCGGAGAGGAGGCGTCCGCGGGCGGCGGACCAAGGGCGGGGGCGCACCGCGAGGGAGCAGCTGCCGCCGGTGCTGTCGGCATCAGCAGCAGCGGTAGCAGTGCCCTCGGGGGCGGTGGCGCCGCAGCCGGAGGCACCCCTGGCGGCTATGGAGGCCACCACGGTGCCTATCATCATCATCATCATCATCATCAAGCACACAGCAGCAACAGCACGGGGAACATCTATGAGGACTACGAAGGATACATCATGGACCTGCTGAAGATCTTGGCCGAGCAACTCGGCTTCCACTACGACCTCTATTTAGTGCCTGATAACAAGTTCGGGGTCATGAACACCAGCACACAAGAGTGGAACGGCATGGTCAGAGAGATCATAGAAAAGGTTAGTGCAATCTGTGTCTGTGCATTTATGTATGAGCCCATACCGTGTTGAGTAGCTAGTCAGCGCTGCTCAACGGCAGTCTATTGGTAGCGTCTGAAATGCATTATAAGTTAAGCCATGATGAGCATCATGAATGGTGTGCTCTGAGACTGTATGAAGCCGTATAATAATCAATAATAGGAAACGCCAGCGGTTCATTTCGATACATTCGTAATGAATCCACATAGCATGTTCTATTTCAATTCAATCATAGCTAAAGCTGAGAACCGTAGCACTACAACTAGGTAGCCAACTAGTACTTAATTTATACTGGAATTGTATTTGAAAATAGCGTATGTGCGCCGGAAATTGTACCTGTTAAAATAGACCTTGTAATGTAGGTTAAGAATTGGAAGCATATATACTTACAGTAGGCACACGATACTGACATGATGACCATTTGGATAAATACGCACTTGATCAATAAAACGTATACACTATGACTGGTACTAAAATATCTGAGAAAGATGGAATAGCGATCACGCCAGCCTTGCAGCGCAGGTAACGAATCCGGTTTGAGCTAATAGGGCATATGTTAAACATAATCATATGTGTAGATGTAGCAATGATTGTGGGTTTTATTACCAGTTTTATTATTATGACATGGCTTTCGAGGTAAAATGTACTTGCTCACTGAAACACCGTTTATTCAATTTTGCTTATCTGCCTATCTCTTTACAACCTCCTGAATTCAGGACACGAGTATTCTCCTTTCAGGATCGTTATACTGCGTTCACACATCCTTCCAAATCTTTCTTAAATGCTTAACATAACATAATACTAATCCACTCAAGCATCTAGGCTTCTGCGTTGGGTCAACAAAAATTACCTGTCAACGCTTGTTCAATGAAGGTGTCTAGGTGTACTGTTTTACAGAGTAACGTCAAATGCTTCTCCCCATATCTGGCAACTGGATGTAGCTTGACTCATTAATCTGCTTTAGCATGCATATATATAAGCGCGTGTATAAACCTGTATAAGTGTGTGAATATATAGAATCATGTTTCTAGCTCCTATCGACTGCTGAGCCGAGCGGCATGGTAGACAAAAATGATAGAAGGTGGCTGAAAAGAAGGAGAAAACGCAGAAGTACTTGCTAAGATTATCTCATCTAGATGCGTTATCGACGTCGTAGTAACATGGTCCCTTAAAATGATTATACGAACACAGGCAATTTATGCTGTCTATATATCCACATATATGGATACAGGGGGCTCCTCGTCGGCATAAACTTGTAGGCGCCGCGTAAAAAAAGAATTACACTGAAGAGCTGCCGCGCTAACGGACGCACAACGGAAGGGATTTTGGCATGGCGAATATACAGAGGTAGTGATGGCGATCGTGGTGCGTAAAAAAAGAAAGGACTATTGTCTTTTCGACTGGTTTTACTGGTCCGTTAAAGCCGACTTGGAACTAGGACAGCTGAGCACCAAATGCTGCGACCAGCTAGTTAGCGCGTGGCAACTGACCTTCCACTGTATGTACTTATGGGTGATAGTGAGAAAAGAGAGTCATTCCCTTAATTTCTCAATTTCCGAAAGCGAAAAGGAAGGGCAAAAGAAACTAGACAAAACGAGGATAGAAAAAGAGGACCTGGCGTGGAACCGTGCCTACTCCGTAGATCATCCTAGAGATACGTAACGCTTCTACCCAATCTCAAGCCCAAACATATAATACTTCACAGCATGGCGCCATAAAAGTGGACTCCGTTTAACCCATCATATTGCAGCCATTCTTCAGGCCAGTTTATGCTCTAGGTTTCAGTTGCTTTTCCAATTGGATGAGTCCTTCTCGTAGGCTCTCACTTCGCTCACCATCTGCCTCCCCTTTCCCAATTGTGGTGAAGGGGTGGTGGAAAACAGTGGGAAAAGATGAGATCTCCGGTAACGGTGGCTCTGGTAGAAATTATGGAAGGAAACGAAACGTTGGACGGCGATGTGCTGACGCCTATGAGCGCTAAATTTGCACTAAGAAAAAGATCACCTCATACAAACTCCCAACAGCCTTTACTTACCCCTCTTACTAAACAGGTGCCGGTTAGGTGCAGAAGTGACGTGGATCAGTTTTTTCTAAAGTAAATTAATTCATTGAACCTGTGTTTGTTTCTACGCTCCCAGGTTGGCTATTCTATACAGTACTGAACAGTATAAATATAATAGCTAAATATTGACGCCTGACGCAAACTGTGTTTAAATAGATTTATAAGTTACTTTAACAATAGCTTACCTTTTCTATCACGATAATGTAACACGGAGTGAATCAATAAAGCCACGGCAAAGATATCGCTGTAAATTTCTTTGAAATCATGAAAAACTTTAAAGTACTTTCACTGTTTACTTTTATAACAGCTTAGCACTAACGAGTGCAGACTTTCTAGGCATTGGTAAGAACCGATTGTCGTATGCAAAACGTGATAAAGGTTCCCAATATATTCTATAGGTGTTATTTATCGGCGGATGTACCTGGTCACGCACGCTACGATTAAAACATCTAATCAAAAGAAGATCCTTTCAAAACGTGTAACTCAGTCACCAAGGAACCTCAGTCTATAAAAAATGTTTTTCTATTTACCAAGCCGTACTGTAATTTTCTTTTGCGAGAAGCCTAATCAACAGCAGGTGAATCAAAAGAAAAGGTCGCGTAATGATTTTCTAGATAAAATAAACCCTGAATGATTTACCTTAACGTTGCTTTAGTTTGTAGGATAAGTATCAGTTTGGCACACGGCAGTGTGCCTTGCTATTTATTGTAGACATCATCGAAAAGCTGGGCGTGCATAAGACAGAAGCCAAGGCAGAGCTTGCAGTAACAGCAACTGGGGCGTCGACCATGAAGTTACGATAGGTCAATGTAGGTTGTAATAGTCGCTATTCTTGACAACAAGTCAGCCATAGGTTGACCCGTTACCAAGATTCTATCACGCTAGAAGTAGTTGTGGATGTCACAAATCTCCTACATAATTTTTGCTTACATTAAATCGCTAGACTGCAAAGGATGAATCATAAGTTACTATAGGGTCGTTTGGAGAAACGTGTGGGCCTGTTTCTATCCCAGTATAGATTCAGAGCAATCACGAATACAGAGTTATTGTTGAAATAAGTAAAAGTTATTTTTCATTATATAGACAGACGGAGACGCTGGGCGTACTTTCTAACTTTACGTTCCAGTTCATTTCTGCTTATTTATTAAGATATTAATCGTAGAATATACATAAGAAAATGAGAAAACTCATTCAGTACGTCCAATTTTGCTAGACGTGGCGTGGACGAAGTATCAGTACCAATCATTTCTGCTATTGCTCATATAGTATATGCTCACATAAAAAACGTGCACGGCCAACGTACGTATTGGATTATTGATTGGCTTCAAAGGATTCAGAAGAGGCCTTCTGCTATTATAGGTTTCGCAGGCAGGCAGGCCAACTACGACGATTAACACAACGGCGACAGCAGCAGCGGGTGCCTGTTTCATTGGGATTTACAATCAGGAGGATCCTAACAAAATCGAAGAATGTAGGTGCTGATTTGGGAGCTGTTGTTCCGCAAGCCAGGAGCCTCGATTTCTGTCAGCTTATTCTGAGGGTATGAGGATGACAGAGAGAGGGCTTTAAAAATTGGCCTAGTGAAATTAGGGAGTTAAGTGTAGATTACGCGTTGCGTAAAGAGAGATTGGACTTTAGCGCAGTAACAGTACAATGGGTCCAGTGACACGGAATTAATGAATTGTGTGAAGACCGGAACGACGACACTGACTACTACTATTACCACTACTACAATATTGAAGATCCATCATATAGGATCGCGCGTCCTTGCCCCTTTTTTATCCCACTTTCTCCGACCTAGCTCGGCCCGCCAGGCCCTCGACGGAACCGTTTGGCCCCCTAAATAAGTAAGTTTTAGGTTGGGCTTTAAGTTGAACCCGAAGCTGCGGCGCTGTTCGGGGCCACCATGATAAAAGCACCTGAGCTCGGAGCCTGTTTCTTTAACTTGTTTCTATTTCATTGGGTCTTCTCACTCAACGATGGGTATATGCTTAGGAGTCCATTGAGGCAAGAACCAGTCAAAGAGTCTTTCGACCGGATTTGGTGTTTGAATGCTCTTACCCTTTGTATCCAGTCTTCTGTAGTCAGCCAGTGAAGGCACTACGGTTTCACTGCACATAGCGATAGCGGCGGACTTACTGGCCGCTATTGCTACAACTTGTCTGTCGCTAGTATTAGCGCCCGCCAACCCGGAAAACCTCAACGAACGAAGCGAAAACATCAAGCCAAACGAGCGCGACCGACCGCTCAAGACAGATAGACATAGAAACATAAAAGCGGAAGGATTTGCGGAGGACCGAGAGGTCATATTCGCTAACGTTGTGCCTGTGTTTTTCGTAGTCGTATAACAGAATACTAGGACACTAGTTCACTGGTATGTTTACTGCTGCTAGTGTTGTCACGGCTACATCTGCACACGTTACAATGTCTAGCTCCTCGAAGTGAACGACCAGCAACAAGCGACGTCATTACACGATAGCACGATTTGAAAACGAGGCGCTATCTGTTAGTTCGCTGTATTTGATGGCTCATAATTACAGCGTTATTGTAATGAAGGAGCTCCAAACGAAGAGAACCATAATACTGCAACAAGGCTGACGACAGGCACGCACACAGATATCTTTTTTTGTCATAAACTGAAGACAGTGAAACCAGTTAGTCACTATTGAGCGTAGGAAAATACACCTATTAACGAACTAGATTTAATTATCAACTAGACGGATAACCTATTAGTCCAATATGGCGTGCCGAGCCGCGTGTTGCAGTTGATGAGTCCTGCAGTTGTCAGTGTACAAGTCAGGATCCCTGCAGTGATCAGAAGTGAAGACAATCTTTCTACAAAACTATGCTACTGCATACGCAATCATCTTATAGTTCTGACGTCGACTATGCGTTGAGTTTAAAGAGCCGAGCACGCATTTAAAAATCTAATTTATAACCTTGACGCTTATGCGTTGAGTAAAAAAGGCATTTTTGTCTTTTCATTCAGCGTAATATAAATTCTAGGGTCGTAGGCCTTGTCCTGCACCCTTAGTTACATTTCCAGTACATTCCGAATTTTGCGCTGGTTAGCTAGTTTGTATAGGTCTTCCACCGTACTGCTCCTTTCATCAAACATCCTGTACCTTCCTGTTCTCCACTTGTTCGCTATACACAACTCCAGCCAGCATATACACAGCTGAGAGAAATCACAGATAAACTATTGGGCCGGGCATAAGCTCAGTATTTTCAGTGATAGGTTATTTTTGCCCTTAACGAGTTCTAGTTTATAGCGGAAATTTGCACTAAGTTTGATGAACCCATAGCATCCGTCGAACTCTGTTTTGTTTTTTAACATATGGCTTGATAATTCACGAACTTGAATCACTGATGCCAGATGGAGAATTAGACATAAGATAAAGCAGACGGTTCAGATATTTACTGGGGAAAAACAAGACTCAAGTGTTGTAAGAACATATAACAATTAACTAATAGGCTCGAACCTTGGCTGGATCCAGTTTTGTTCTGTTAAGTCTTGACCAGCAAACTCTGTTCTTGAGATACGTATTAATGGTGGCGATTAATAAATGTAATAATTCAACTTTATTAAAGCTCAATGAAGTCAGTTAACGCTGCGTACGTGCGATCGTTTCAAAACCAGCAAGCATTTCCCTACGGCATTCCATAATCGTAAAGATGCCATCATCACCCGAAAGGCTGCCACACTTATCCTTCCATAGTGAAAAAGGACATTAAATAGGTGATCCGCAGGCGCTCTGACACGCTCATTTTTGACTCACTCTTCTGTGCAGAATGGGATCCATCATAGTAGAAAGGCATGTACAGTAGATCCCTTTATGGCCTTGGTCGTGACGTTTACGTTGTGCAAATATTTTCGAAGTATGTGTTATCATATTACGGAGCTGCTTTCTACCGGATCCGTAGGCGTAGGTGTAAGCGTATTTACGTGTAGATCACGACTATCCGTTCCAAGAAAATATGCGCCGAAAGGCAAGTGTTTCCATCTATCAAATATTCTGTGCGTTTCGTTTTAGCAGCTTAATTTTTTGTCCGCGTGGCGTTTCGACCATCCGAAAAGTCATCCTTATGCGTTGGCTAAATAGAAAACGGGAAACGTAATTTCAAACAAGTGGGACATATCTTTCTCTTAAGGCATCTTGACTTGCGTCTTGTAGTTGCTAACGTCTCGAGAGTGCACCGCTCTGGCATGCAACATCACGCTGTTGTCGACTGGCACGTTTTCTGCCAAAAAGCCGCAGAAAATACCGGTAAAAAGGGCCTGCACGGAGGAGGTGATAAGTGAAACCTCCACATACAAGTAGCCATGATTAGTACCAGTAGCGAATCGCTTTTACAGCACAACAATAATCGACCTCACGCCGCAAAGCTTACGGTAGCAGAAGTACAGGGCCTACAAGACTCTCAGTAACCTACCGTACCCGCCCGACACGAGCCCACAAATGACTATTCTTCTCAAAATTTCGATCAGATCTTCAGCGAACTTCAGCGTGAAGTCGAAACTGCTTTTCGAAAACTTGATAGACACGAGCTTTAAATACATACAGCTGCGGAATAATGCGGTGGGAGAGAATCGTAGATAATGACGGTGCATACTTCAATTTAGAATCAAAGAAATGAAAAAAAGCTTTTCGCATTTTCCACTGAGCGACCTAATATAATAATGGTGTTGCTCTGCAATCAGATAAAAAAACATAAGCTGTTATATCCGTGAAAGGCTTGCGTTAACGATCTTCGAAATATAATTTTATTAGTTAATTTGTGTGATACGATTTCGAAAATGCAAATAAACAAATGGCAGTATACCGAAAAGACTTCTAAGCCGTAGATATACACAAAGGCTTTTATTCGTCTGGTATCGGCTATTTATGAGTGTAAACGAGGCTATGAAGCAGCATAAAACCTGAACCATCGTGAAAGGCTTTCTTGTCCCTATGCCGCACTTTTCTGTTCATTGCTCCAGCAAGATTTCTTCCAGTCGTCTTGTGTCGTTGGAGAGAGAACTCGGTTTCTATGTAAGACCCTGTTCAAAGCAAGCAAGGTTAATGGCTGTTAATATAACCTCCAGCTTTACCGCCTTTTAGCGCAAAGCTTTTCTTCTTGCTTTGGCGTTCGCCGATAGTTCTCGACGGGTAATACATTAATTCGGCTTCCTTCCGTGAACGGGTGTGCTATCCTATTAGCCACCATTTCCATTCTGTACAATCCCATGAAGCTCCGGGTTACGCTGCTGCGTTACAAGATACCTACTCCGCATCTTAAACTCGCCCGTCGCCAGTACTAATAAGTGTATAGGCTCTTCTTCTTCCTTTCAGGACGGCTGCTGTTGTGATAGACAGACGTATATTCACTGGTCCTATGGAAATTAGTGGGTTCGTCGACCCTATCTCTTACTAGCAAGTTGCGCCCACAACATGTATATCACATGCATGATAGCGGATGAAGCGACACGTTTTCTCTTGAAAGAAAAAAAAAGTGACGGCGTGCTGCTTGTGCTGCAAACGACGACGAAGAGTTCTAGGAGGGAATTGGAATAATTAGACCAAACTTTACAGAATCAGGTGTGAATCATGAGCGATCTAATTGTATATGCAAAGACCATTTTAATAGGTAATCCACTAGGTGCGTGTGTATATATATAAAATTATAGCGTAAGCCTAGATACTTTTTTAGAAATCGTGTGCCTAAAAATGTACAGCCATATGTACATGTTCTGCAGTTATTCACTTCCGTCTCTTTTTGTGTTGCAGCGTTAGATATGTTAAAGCAAAGATCTATACAAATAAATATATCAATTTCTGCCGGCACATCATTGTACAACCTACATACAGTATTCTTTCGTACTTTAGAAATGAAAATCAGCCGTCATAATTATACTAAACAAGTCTGCACTACACGGTTATGCCACAAGGCACTCAACGCATACCTGCTATTGGAAATAAGATTTTGCGCTAAAAAACCCCACGATGACAACAACTGATATTTGTCGATTCAACGACAATGCTTCATTTCTGCTCCTTTTTATTTATCGTCTAAACCGACATTTGTACGTCTTTGTGAAGCTACCTTTTGCTAATTTCTTAGCAATAATAGAAATGCTAGCTTCATTTCCTTATTTTACGTTACTAATGATATTTCCCCAATAAGTAACGATTTTCCTAGAATTCACTGCTTTTACTGAGGGCAAGCCGGAAAGGGTGAGGCGCTTCATTGCAGTAAGTGTATGTTTGGCGGTGTCGCCATTCCGGCTCGTCAATGCACCAACTCTCTGATATTACACCTTTGTAGTCGGCGTTATCGTTACCTGCGTGAGTGCTAGGCTTTTACCACAACCAGCATCGCTGCCATCATTAGCGACCGCTGAGACGACCAGCGACCGTACGACGCTCTTCGTGCGTCGATCTTGTACGGCCGGCGCCTCGTTTCCGGCGTCTTCCTACCCTTCCCTCACTAGCTTCTTCGTCCCTGTCTCGTTCCCTCTGAGCTTTGTTCCGTTCTATCTAGCAGCCAGCGCTGTATCGAAGCGTTTCCATTCACTGCCGGGCTTATTTCAGCTTGTTGCGGCGTTGCTTTTCTCGATCTCTTTGCTCGATCGTAATGCATTAATATTAATATCGTGATTTATTGACGTAACTTCCGCTGTCCCTCGTTGTTCAAGTAGGCTTTCCGCTCGTTCTGCCTCATGTTTTTGTCCAACTCCCAGTTCTAGCTGCCGTCGCCTGTCGCTCCTTCTCGCCCTACTTTTTCTCTTTTCTGTCTGGCTCCTGGCCTATATAATCAAGGCAGTGGTTACAAAAAGGATAGCAGAAGAGCTAACAATTCCCGAGGCTTTTTCCTTTCCTACTTCTTTTAGTTCAACTGTCCCGCGTCATCCCCCCTCCGGTGGACGATCGCGTCGACAGGTAAATATCGGCTCAAAGAACGAATAAAACAATTGCGAGCTGGGAAACCGGCACTCGTTGTATCTCGTAGAATTACCGCAGAGTCTGGCATCGTAGTACCATCGGACCGAATCTATTCAATTGGATATATACCCAATGGTGGCCCACAGAGCGGGATGAATTTAGTCAAGTCGGTTAGTGGATAGCGATACTTCATATGTAGGTATAAGAATGAAGGGTTGAATAAAGCTGCAAATCCCAGGCCGGGCTGTTGCAAGCAAATGGCTGGACAACGCGTCGTTTAGCCAAGTACGTCAATTTTCTTAAAATGGTTCCCATTGTTGTTCAACATGCCTTCCAATGCCCCACCAGCACGAGGGACTGGCACCGCGCGTCAATAACTTCTACAATTCTCTCTGCTCTCTCTTCTCCTCCCATCTGTGTAACCATTTCAACTTATGCTTAGCCTTCAACATTTGACTAAGTGGTACTTTCTTTCAAAATAAAGCTCACAAACCACAATTTCCTTAAGTAAAAACATTTTATCTAACGGTATTAACGTGACTTACATTCTCACGAGCCATTACTGTGAACTGTAAGATACCATGATTACTTTTTACACATTGTGTGGGTCCATACGCCCTGTCCGCGCGCATTGCTGCCTTTGATGGATCGATATGAAACAAATGGAATAAGATATAAATACGATTTTTCGAGTTAAATTGTTAAGTTATATCTTGCGTATTTATCGGGTATGATCAGCTATTTACAAAAGAAATAGTTTTTACTTCACTGTGTGGGTGGTACATCGCTTTGGGAGTCTGCTCCATGGTTTGCCCGATGCATTATTTTCATAGTATTTCTTTAGCCTGCTATATTCCATCTTTGGGTGCTAATTGACAAACGCTAACATAGATTCTACCTCTTCAACTCTATTTATTGCAAAGAATATTTGTTTTTTTTGTTTCTTAAAGGAGTATGATTAGGAACGCGGAAGGTTGCCAGATGTAAACTGCAGAGCGGAAATCTCATAGTAATCGTGGGCGGACAAAGGCTTCGTGAAGACAATTTCCGTGCTGCTTCGGTGCTCTTGCATTCCTTTTCATGTGCATCTATTAAAGTAAGCTCAGTTGACCCGGCTGTACTGACGGTTTGAACAGGGACGAGCTGATTTTTGATCTTTCATAAGTAATTGGCGGTGGATGTCGACAGCTTCGCGAGAGGGCCTAAATGATAAATGACAGCTGATGTTAGACATGGACTAAGAAAGCTTGGGAGAAGCATGTGCCTGATTAAGATTCGTTACACGAATTCACCGGCCACGGACATACAGAAGAAGTGCCGTACAACAGCAGTACGCAGTCGCACAGGAAGAAGTCCAAACACGCGCCTGTGACGGCCAGGACGCATGGTGTAAACGCCAAGAACCATGGTAATAACTACGAAGCTATTCGTTAATTGAGTGACCCCTTGACAACGTTTCAGGAAGGTTGGCGGCATACGACTAGCAGCACTAGCCTAAAAACCCATTAAACCTCTCATGCCGTTTACCGTAACGTTTGTCAGCTGCTCACAGACTCGGCATCTGAACTGTCGATAAGGCAGACACCTGTGGTTCGCAGAGTGGGCGAGATCCATGAAGCTCCCAGGTCACCGCTTTTGGTAGAATGGAGCAAAAATGGCGCTGTAAGCAATGTGGCATAAATATCTGTCTTATTTGCTAACACATCATCAACAACCTTAGTACTAGAAGCATCGTTGCCGTTGGCCATTTCATCAGAAGAAACACGTAAACGAATTATAATGACGATAATATTATCGCATTGGGGCAATATGCCTTGGTAGGTGTTTAGAAAGTACTATGACTTAGTCGACTAGTCTCCAATAGTGACTAACTGTATCTCGTTACAAATGAACGGTGGTCTTCAAAGACCTGTGCCCTTAAATGTTATCGGCATCGATTACAAGGACTAAGTGAGCCTTAGGTCCGCAGACGAACAGGTGGCGGCAAACATTTAGATCTGATTTCGTGAAGTTATCACATCCGCATTATTTAGCATCTGCAAGTAACGTAAAATGTAATTTGTATAAGTAGGTAGAGTGCCAGGAAGCCTAAATACATATTTTCTGTATGTATTTTTGATGTAGCGCATGCCAATAGCAAACAACCGGTTGTCAAGTAGGGTCCCTTAACTGCTTAGTAACTACCGGTTGAAGCAGATACGGTATAAAATCAAACTTCTCGAAGGTATTACCGTCGTATAGTAGAAAATCCTTTGTCTAAAATTAAAAAAAACAAATGCAGAATTTTTGTTTTATTTATTTTGGAATGGTGACTTTGTTATGTCCTAAATGGTAGGAACCAGATAATTGGCGTCAAATAATATATGTCTATTGATAAAAGTAATTCTTTACTAATTACTGCTATTTTTTTGAGCCCTTGGTAACGTTCACTGTATGATTACCTTATGGTAAAAAAAGTAGTAATAAATAGGCGTTCGAAAAAGAAGAGTATTACGATAAACGAACGTGCTAATAAGGCTGGTGGAATAGGGATTTGCTGCGCTCCATGCCCAGCAGAAAAGCTTTATTTCATTCTCGAAAGGTCAATTAGCTATGTATGGTGAAATATAAGGGATAGGTCAAGAACTTCAGAAGAGCAGATTTTTATCTTCACAGCTAGCTGTTCATTTCTTACCATTTCTGGGAGTCTTGCTGCCCGTCGGCAAATTCTCACGTTAACCCGTATGAGCAGACCAACGAATCTAGCAACAAAAAAGTTATTCTTTGCAGGTTTTGGCATGCTCTGCATCGACAAACTGCGGTCGAGGCTACGGCCTCTTCCGTGCTGGACATTACAAACCAGCCTGCTTCGTAGTACGCTCGTGAGCATACCGGTTTTATAATGAGGTCCACACTCAGGTTGTAAAATGCCCTACTAACTGGACTAGCCCATGAAATACCTTACAAAGCGATCGGGTTGCCAGCCGACGTTGGCTCATAGAGCCTTACAGCTGAAGCACACCTAACACTGGTTACTTTGTGTAATACCGCGAGTGAAATGAAGTCCTCGAAGGTACATAATAGAGCTGGCAATCAGATCACAGTATATGCGTTATCGATACCATCAGTAGACTTCATTTCAAAAAAGCTAGAAGCGGAGTGCTAGAAATATATTTTATTGTAAAGGTTGAAGCAAATAGAATTGATCTATAAGCCAGCTGTAGCTGTTAGATATTGTGAAATTATAAAAGATAAATATAACATTAATGATCTATTGAATTTGGGCTAAAGCAAAACATCTCTGCGGTCAAAGTGTGAAAAGCTTTAAAGCTTCATCTTGAAGCTTGACTTCAGCTTCTTTTGCCTCGGTCAGTGTCTTTTTCACTGCGTCTTCTATCGTTTAGACAGACAGACAGACAGACAGCCCCACTTAGTGAACTCTCCGCGCCTCCCTTCCGCCGATGAACCGGGCGCGCGTCTGCTCGAGAGCTATTGTCACCCTGAAGTAGGCCCGAAGCCAGTCGGACCAAGCAAACGATAAGCCAAAGCTTTGCCTGCTTAGCACCCGATCGTAGGGGAAGGCTAGCTTTTCTAAAAAAGATTAATAGCAATAGCTGACAGGCCTGCTTTGAAGGAGTTTTTCCCCTGACTTAGTGTTAGGTAGTGGTTAGAGTTTCGTGATGCGGTAGGTAGAAAGCGGGCGTTAAAGATAGCATGACTACTACGAAAGTCAAGTTGATCTAGGGTGGTGAGACGAGCTTTAGGAGATCTTTGTTCGCACTGCCTTCTTCCGTGGCATAACTTCAAACCACTACCATCACTAAAATTCAGTTGTCTTCGATTGCTATTATCGAAAGCGGATGAACTCTTCCGTAGCCTCAATGTGATCAGGCCTCTACTACACAGTCGGCCACGAGCTCCATTTTCATACGCCCAGCGACCGCCCTGTGAGAGCGACCTTTAACTGGATTTCGTCCCATGTCTCAACCCAGAGTCCGAGAACGGACTCTTGACATGAGCTAAGTATGCTTTGATTATTGGTAATAATGGGCTGGATAGTGTTTCTAGGTCCACCGATCGTGTTCACCTGTCTCGCTTTACTATCCCGATGATAACAGATGCCTGTTAAGCAATTGTAAGATTTTTCTATCTCGTGAATAGAATTTTTCGACAATATAGGTTTTTTGCGAAAGAATGGGTAAACAAGCCAACAAGAGACAAGAAGCAAGGGACACGGTGATTCTCAGCCTCTGTGTCAAAGCGACATATGTTTCTGTGTTGCAGTCAAATTCGAAACGGGCAAACTGGTGGATGAAAAGATTGTTGAGGGAGCAGCCAACAAAGTTTCCACTCGTAGCGCTCATCACAGTGTCCTATCCGTATCTTTACTGTTCATTTTGATGGGAATGTTGCTCATATTGAGGCAGACCAAAAAGGAGAGAACAAGTCTAAGGAGAAAAGGTTAGCGAAGGAAATACGCTAAAGATGCCTGTCGCTCCGGCAGGAGGTTTTCGGAGCTTGTGCAGCAAGGCGCGCCGTGGCCCGGATTCTTACTTCCCTCGGGGTACACCAACACGTTTTCACGACGTGTAAAACTGCCTTTGCGCCCGACAAAACAGATGGCCGGTCGAAATATACCGAAGAAACAAAGACACTTTATAGGTACATAGGTCTCCACTCATTCGCTTAGCAAGCTGACTTGCTAACCTTGGCTTTGCGTAGGCCAGTGTTGACAAGCCGCAACAAAAGCAGAAGCATAGCGAGCTGCAGAAGTTTTTGCTTCCATGGAACCCATGCACGCAACAGATTTTCTCAAATTGATGTAACTTCGTAGTATTCAATATACCATGTATGGATTAAATGTAATGGCGTTATACTATGAGTATTCAAGTACTACTTATATTGTACATCAAATAATGATAAACCTTACACTGCTATATTCCGTACTGTTTATGCAATGAATAACGGAAAAATCGAAGCCAGCAAAAAACATGATTGTTATCATCTGTGTTTTGCGAACATTGGCATAGCTACTTCGACGTCTTGTCCTTCTTGGCCTCATCTAAAATTTTTATAGTTTTATCTATGCTAGAGATCTTCGTAGCTGATAAGATTTCCTATGTGAAAGGGCAGTTCTCAAAAACAGACCAATTTTTCGGCCGACAAAACGCCAGGCTCCTTTTAGTTTCGAGAAATGTGCAAGCAAACGTTAAGGAGATATGTTCTGGACGGCATTTTACGCCACTGCCTGTATCGAATCATCGTGCCTTGTTATTGTATCTATTGTTAACTAGGTTCAGTCATTCTTTCTGCCATTTTGTATTCGTTCTCGTTCTATCACATGCTGCTGTTTGTGATGATTCAGGTAGGTAAGGCTTGTTTGAGCAGTAGTCAATAGAAAACATTATACCTGTTGTTTCATTTGTCCTATTTTCTTGAAACAACACAACTGAATGCAACCGTTCGTTCGCTCACGTAAGATACTAAATAGTAGCTATTCGCGTCCAATTCATCTCCAGATAGTAGCTTCTTCATATCAACTGTATATTTGAACGTAACTAAGAGGCAACCGGAATTAAAAAACAGTAACTTATTTACGTTGCAATAACATTTTCTATTGTACTTCCTAAGATACGATGCAGTAAGGGTTCAAATTTCTCCATGATGTTCCTATTCCCAATGAGCTATGAGCCTATGCAAAAGTGCATTGCTTTTTGATTATGGGTAGATTTTCTTTCGGGATACTACTAATGCGAGCGCAAAGACTTTGCTTGAGTCCAGAACATCTAACATACTTGATTTCTTCCAATAGATATGAAGGTCAAATGTTATGTTTACTGGGTAAACAAAATGCATTCAATTAATGGTAACATCACTTTAGCTCGCTGTTTCCTTCTACTCGTAGATACACCCGACTATTTTTCGACCACAAAACTCGGCCTGGCGAACATGGCATACTCAAGACGATTAGTTCCAAACGCGGCCGCATTTTTAGTCTCGAAGAGGTTCGAAGCTACCAACGCGTTGCGATGCCCGCTAATCGTGAAGTGGTATTTGACATTTTAAGGAATTTGTCGTTTTTAGCACGAATGGCGCTGATAGTCTTTAGGGGGTCAAGTGGAATAGAAAAAGAACGCAGGCAGGAAGCTAAGAAAGTAAAAGCCACAGTCGCAAGTTTTAACGGAAGGAACTACACACGGATCGTATGAAACCGACTGCATCCACCTCTAAGGCTCTTTTGTCGACGTTTGCATTTTTCAATGTTTCAGTTGATATTTTTACAGTTGCACACCGTTTGCAGCGGCGAACAAGTGGCAGCTTTGTCTCGGCTGGAAATATTTCTATCATGCCAAATAAATTCTGACGTTCAATTTATTATGGAATAAAATTGGTCGCACAATTCATACCTTCCCACCCCAACAGTTGTGCTATAACAGTTATCACAGCAAAACATCATTTCACTGCCATGTTAACTATCGCAAACATATATAGAATTTACCCTTATGAACTTAAGAATGTCGTAGGCTTAACCTAACTCCTCCTGTAACAACATTGATAACTGCAATTTTCGAAGGGAAGTCGTTGCCGTGTTTTCGTATACTTTTTCAAAGACGAAATTAGGCGTTACCAAATGCGTTTAACTTCGAAGCAACAAGTGGTTCCATAAACGACTCAGGAGTTCGAGTGAGCTAGCTTGCTTAAAGCGAAGAGACAGGCGATCTATTGGGAAAGACAATGAAACATCTGCCACTAACCAACTCCTTTTCATTACCGCTTGCCATCCGTTCAGGAGGTCTATAGTATTTTCATGGGAGAAAAACCCTCTTTCTAAAGGTATCTGGTAGGTAGGCGGTCTATAGGGGTTCTGAGACAAAGGAAAAAACCATAAAGGCTCGACTTGTGTTCTAGCCAACGCAGGAACTAAAGAAAATTAGGGAGGTCGACGAATCACTTTGGTTAGTCCTCCTGGAAGCGTCCTCTCCTTTTTTCGACCCTCTCAAAACCTTCGCATTTTTTCTCTAAGCGACGGGCTTGTACTTCCTTCACTAGAAAAAAATGCCGAAAAAAGGAAAGTTTGATCTGGTTCAAAAAAACTCAGAACTGTCAGTTTTGTCTCGTCTTATTCCTGCCTCCAGCTTTGTCCTGCTCTTCAGTCTGCAGCTTAAACAAAATAGTGTACTTCGATGGCTCCATCTACGGCCGATATACTGTCATAGGACCGAAGGATAAGCGAAGGACAAACGGAGACATACATTCGACCCCTGCAAACGTGGCTACTTCGCCTGTTATACGCTGCGCTGCAAGGAAGCGGGTCACACAAGGGAAAGTGCAAAGGGGACGAATGCCCGATGGAGCCAGCGACGACGCTTTTATCAAAAATTTTCCATATGAGATCGGGAAGACGAGGATTCGAGCTGCTTGAGAGATATACCGTGCCCTTAGGTGTCAGCCACAGAAACGGGAACCGGGGACTGGAAAGCCTTGAACTGTCAGCTATTCTTATGCCGGCCGTCATGCACTTCACGTACGTCCGAAGAGAAGGGAAAGGATGGAACAGCAGTGATCTCTGATTCGGCAGATTAAAGACGGACAACACTTATGGACGGATAGAATCGTCTCAACGATATATGTAGATGTACAATAGAAGATACGAGGAGGTACCGCGAACCCATTTGTCGATTAGCTAGGTGACACACGATGAAAAATTACTCAGCACACCGATAAATCGGTTCATAGTAAATTACAACAACACGAATGGATAGTAGTAACAGAATAAAAGGCTTGAAAGAATCGAAGGCACATGCTCATATCGTCAGAGCAGCCTTTACCAGTATATACATACTTACGCGCGTTACACACGAAGGAACAACGCGATCATATCTCGGCTATAACGATCTGAAAAACGTGGAATTTAAAGAAGCCAAAGGCCAGAATCTTAATGTTTAGTTGGCACTGACAGGCTTATGGGTCACACTTTTTATCCAATAGCTGGCCTCACACTGACACAGTTCACATTACTACGCAAATATTGCCCAGTTAAGCTGTTTTTGCCTAAAAATCATTTCGATTAACAATTTAAACACATGGTACAGGTATGTAAACGTTGTGACGGTTAACCCAGATCAAAAGGATTTATAAAAATTTATTTTAACTGTCAATAGAAACTGTAATATAAACTTCGAAAAACTATGGGAATGTAAGTTTGCGGAATGTTTTGTATGAATAATAGTCATATTTTGTATACAGTTCGACTGCCATAGGGCGACATGGCAGCCCTTCGTCACACGTGGAATATATCCTCTAACTTTGCCCTCATTGTGCAAAAACTGCTGTCTCTTTGGTAAATATTGGAATCCTTTTAGGGTTATTTATGAAACATAACATACTTAGATAGAGTCTTTGTCATAGCGCACCGCTCCACGTGGAACCTGCATGTCGATCAGGTATTGTCTCACCGACACAGCAAACCTGCTAAATAAAGCAGTCAAACCTACCCATATAATTTCATTTCGAAAAGTGACCCCTTAGCTTCTGTATGTATATATTTTCGTACACATACTGCACAGTATTATATTGTTCGACTTTGAAGGCCTAGAGAATAACCGGATAGAGCATATGTTGCTTCTGCAGAAGAAAGCTTTATCGTTAGCTAAAATCCTTAAATGCACAGATACATTGTGCACGGTCGAAGAGGACTACCGGGATGGCACAGTGAGACGAATTCCACTGGAGTGTTGGAAAATCTTGACGGGTTCCGTTCAGCAAGAAACGAACGGGACAACGGTATGAATGGTAGAGATACCGCGAACGAAGACGGCTTTTGCTCTGCTAAAGGCCCGAGTATGGCATCAGCATGTAAGAGTTAGCGGCAGAACCGAAGATGTGAGAAGCGGATCTTTTCTTCGATGGTCCGTCACAGGAGGGGGTTGAGGCGGAAGAACATTCTGGGTTGCGATACTATCAAGTTCGATACGACTAGTGAAGATCAGGGCAGTCAGCAAGAACGACTCGATGCAGAGCGATGCGTAACCTTCGCGTAGCCGAAATACCCTTTTTTCTTGTTCTATCTTTTTTTGGATGCTTCTTTTCTATCGTTTCACATCGTACGCCTTAGAATTGGCATTCAAGTATCATGTATGAGTACAACATAAAGAAAGCAGGCAAATTTCGAAGCGATGTCTGCCTTATATCAGGTACCTTGTACGCGAACAGTGATACTCGCCCAAGCAGGCAGCGGCTATGTGCAAGGACGATTGCCATAGTAAATTCCGTACCAGGTCAGGCAACGGTTCGCTTGAACCTAGAAACAATTTATTCTCTTTATAGTGATCTATTTGGCCCGCTGTTGTTCACTCCGCGGCTCATAGCGATAGACAACGATTGTTTCACGTACCTTGTTGCGCCATTGTACAGATACCATCTACGTTTATTTAACTACACCTTTCTTCTTTCTTAATCCTGTTTCTTTATTAGGGCCTCTACGTTGTTTACCAAAGCATTTAGGATCGCATAGCGCTGAAGCGTTCGCATTGGTTTCAGATAGATGGAATCGCGTCACCCGGCCTTCGTTCTGCGTTGTTGTTCCGGATTCCATGTTTCTATTTTCTAGACTAGATTGCACATAATCGTATATATCTCACTGTCTAATAGATACTTGGCTCGAGTCAAAATACCTCGAGACTCGTTTTCTGTCTGACCTGGCATCTCATAGGCTGAGTTAATATTTTGTCGTCTTTCCTTGCCGTTGTTCAATCTTCTCTTCGTTTACCGAGTTCGCAAATTTTAGAAGCTGCTCGCGACACCCGAGATGGACATGAGTACCGAACAAGTAGACAAAATAGAAACCTCACATGCGTCTAACAGAAAACGCGTTCTCTGGTGCGTTTTGTGTGTGTGATGCGACGAGTGTGACACATGGCTGGCGGCTGCGTGGCAAAGGGAGAAGGCTACTGTAAGGTCTTTGCTGGCTGAGGGATTCTCTCGAAATAAAAATGTTTTGCTCTTATGAGTTGTCTGTGTAACAACGCGATTTAGAAGATTCGTATCTGTCGAGCGCATCGGATAGTAGCAGCAGCCTCAGCGTCAGACGCGAGCAATGATACAAAAAGCGAACCCGAGAGAAGAGGAAGTAATTGAATATGCAGTCTGTACTGACCTCATCGTGGGATGCATACCGTCTCGTTTAGCGTCCCATTTTACAAGCGGCTGCAAACGACCCATTTCGAGCATTAAAAACAAGTAAACAAAAAAATAATGAGGCCTTAAGCCTAGAACACAACTCAGATGTCCCGGGCGTTTCCCTGAAGAGAATTTATGTATTTCCCATTCGAATACCCTGCACATAAACAGCTTCCATACAATCATATTTATGTTTTCATGCACTAACTTTTCTTCGTATACTTCTTTGTAAACTGTGTCATGATAACTGTACTTGCGTGTTTCATATTTCTTGTGTATACTTGTTTGTGTCCTGTTCGGCGTCGATATTGCAGAATGCAGATCTTGCCGTCGCTCCGATGACGATCAACTTCGCTCGTGAAAGTGTGATCGACTTCACGAAGCCATTTATGAACCTTGGAATTCAAATCTTGTTCAAGCTGCCTAGCGGGATGCCGGTGAAGCTGTTTTCCTTTATGAGCCCTCTAGATACGTACATTTGGATGTACGTCCTCTGCGCGTATGTCCTCGTCTCGTGCACCATGTTCCTCGTGGCGCGTTTCTCGCCCTACGAGTGGAAGGACCCTCACCCGTGTGTCAAAGAATCCGGACTCATGGAGAACCAATTCAGCCTGGGTGAGTTAATAACTAATAATAACGATCAATATTAGCTCGGCAGCAAGGATCCCTTTGTATTACAAGAATATGGTCTAATATGTTGGAATAAATCGTAGGCTTTCTGACAAATAGCATATAGCAGACAAAAAAAGACACTCAGTTTGTCGGGTTTAGGTCTTCGTGCATTTGGATATTCACAGTCCAAACATTGGCTTCCAGGTGAATACACTCCTTGAAAGAATTCCATTAATGTTCCGTTTAATGATACACTTACAGTTATTTAGCATTAAGTAAAAAAAATTTCAATGAGCAGCAAGTAGTGGCTTTTGAAATTGACAAACGACTCAACCTTAAAAACCTTTGAATAGAACTGTGTCCTTTTCTAAACAGGTTTGGAAGACATATTTTAGAGAACCCTGCATCTGTCCTCTGATTCGCTTTGACTTACACACTTTACTAAAACAGACAATTAACGTTTTGAAGAACCTAGTGCTTTAGTTGATCACATCTGCCTATCGGTCGCTTGCCTATTGCCTGATCTCGATCAGGCAAAATGTCCCACAATGCTGGACTTTTCGATTCCGTCGCCTATAAGATTAGAGGAGAGCGAGCTACTTGGGAGCGTTCGTTTCTTCTTATTTCCGTATCCTCTTTCTTTGTCCGTATGACGTTTGTCTACGTGTATCGTGAATCTTTTCCATAAACGCTATAGGAGAAAATGGGTGAGCCACTTCGGGTGAACCAAGAGAGCAAGCCGAGAAACATGTGCCTAGCAAAATGGCTCCCTTATTCGCCAAAAGAAAATTGCAACATCTCTTATATAAACACTTGATACGTTTGCATGAAAATCGTCTGTATCAACCACTATGGCCCCATTAATCCTTTCCTCGAAGACCATCTCTCCATTCTTGAACACGTGTTCCACACGCAGGTTTCAAGCTGACCTACTCGCTTCCAGTAGTTGGACAATAAACGCGCCAACTATTATTTAATATTCAAACTGTCTAGCCCCGCGCTCACCTTATCCTTGAAGCTTCGAATCTTAAATCCTTGCAGTCCTGTGACGTGGCAAAGTTGCTGAAATAATCGTCACCATCCTCGCTTATGTTTACTCATGTCCTCTAGTGTTAACTGTGTGCTAAATCAAATTACGGACCGCCTGTATTTAATACAAGTAGTGAAAGTGGCTATAAATTCTACGATTTCTGCTAATGTCGCTACGGTCGAAGTCGGGCTTACTCTATCGAACGAAATTGTATAGCGACGATTCTCGCTAAGCGACGGGTTCCTTGTCTTATCAAATTGGGCCACAAATCGATGAAATGGAAGCTACTGCGACGCCGAAGAAAAATCGCCACGATCGACTGGTATTCTTTTCGTCTGGGTTTTACTAGTTATAAGTGTATACGTATGCCGAAATGAGGTCACACCGTTCACTCTAATCACCCGCTAAAAAGTCGATATTTTGACCATAAAAGCACTAAGTTTTGCATACGCGTGCTGGTCAAAGTACATAAGATATTTATTTTGTCGTCTTCAAGAGATTGACCGGTATAGGAAAATGGCAAATGGAATTGGGCAGAACAAGTTTAGCCCCTGAAAAACAGAAAGAGATTCGTTCGCCCATAAACAGAGCAAAGAAATGTCATACGGATTTTGTTCTGATAGCCGAACAGGGACTTTACACCATTTAGCAACACGCAGCAGCCCTTTTTATCCACAGTGAAACGGATGTACCGTATAGGCTTTGTTGGTATAAGGCAGATTATGCTTTTTGAAATAAGGCCATCACGCCTGACAGGAATAGCGCCTTATGACGGTTAGACGAAGCACCTGGCGACGTGCTAATTTAGCCTAACAAATTTAAAAATCCGCGTTTAGCTAGTTGTTAGTTGTTAACTAAGTAGTCAAATGGTGCAATATTTCACTTCAGAATCGGAACATTTTTCGCAAAATGCAGCTAATCGTGTCCATATATATGTATACATATGGAAGCGCTAAATCGTAATACCGGTCCCTTCATTATTCAGATCTATGAGTGTGACGTGTACGTTTCTGCAGCATTGCTGATAAATTCTTTTTAACGGAAGTTATTTAAAAACGATCAGTCATCAAAATGTCGCTACTACACACGTCGTCAGGTCGGTGCCTTTCCTACCCTTCCCCCACAAAAGCGAGTGGGGTGCAGCATCCATGACATACTTAGTTTTTTCTCCTTTGCCCGACGTTAATCGCTACCATCAAACAGCTTGCAGTTTTCCGTATCAGAACACTACATCAGCGACGGTCTTTCACCTAGCCTTCGCTACCACTTTGTTGGGTTGCGAAGCTGGGTCATAAAATTAGTTTGTAGCCCAGGTGTCGGCGCCGAGACCCTGTGAGACATCGCGTTCTGCTTGGACGCTTGCAAAAAAAAGATCATTAGGGGTAAACGCACAGTGAGGTTCTGTTTACAGGAGCCAGAGAGTACCTGAATATTGTAAATAGGTTGAGAGCCAGAACCACCGATACAAACATAGAACTGTGTCGGCAGATCAGTCAATACACATAGAGCCGTTTTGCCTCTAACACAACTCCCAGCAACAACGTTGCCGCACGTGCACACGAACACATACTGCAACAGCCTCTACTACTAGCATAGCTGTGAACATATTAAGTGGAACGTGTAGCACGTGACCGCTGATGGTCTGCAAACCATTCAGGCAGTCAGTCAGATTCCAAACGCCAATTGGACCACCAAAAAGCAAAAACTGACTGCGGCCCTTTTGGTGCCTTTATGACTGTCTTGATCAAAACATGCTAATCATTTCGAACGTTTCTTTCCGCTTACAAAACCCGCGATCCGGTTCCGACCGGGGTGAAGTTGATGCGGACCTGACCAACCTTCTTTAGGGGACACCAAATTTCAGTCGAAAAGGCATTATAGAAGATCCCATAGCAAGCTGCCATCACTTTGCCAGGTTTACTTTATTACTGCAGTTTAATTATTCGCCTACCTGGACGCACTGTTGGGTACAAAGAGCATTAGCAACCAGAAGTAAAGATCAACAACAGGAATTATTTAACTCGAACTCTAGCTAGTTCTCAAATGATTGCAAGTGCGTTTCCGCGAGGTTGTTGCTGAAATATTTCTTTTGTTATCTCGTTACCTTTGCCCCAAGTGTATGCCTCTATTTGGCGCCACAATAGGATTTAGCTGAGGAGAAGCCGGACTGCGATGGACACTAGAGAAGAGAGCTATTGTAGACTAAGAGGTACGTACCTTTGTGTCTGAGACCCCAAGTGCCCTGCGAAAATTCCCATTTCAGATAAGACGGCAAGTATAGCATCCATTATGTCCTTAACCGAGTGAGAGCCGACGTTGGCAACTGTTAGCCATGATGTGAACCCTTTTGCAGGGCTCCGTTGGCTGTTGTATCTGTTTTCCTGCTTTAACTCCCAGTTCCTTTCTTTTCTCTTCCACGCCCTCTTCGCTTTTCGTGATGTCTTCCTCGGTAGTGGAATGGCACAAACAGGAGGTCTTCCTTTATGCTGGCGCCATTGATAGCGTCCATGAATTCGCGATGGTTTTTAAGGGCATCTTTTTTTTTATCTCGTTTTGTCTTTTTTTCTTTTTTAGCTATATGTGTTACCAATGCTATTTTTCCACTTCTCCTCCCACATATACACTTAAACATAGGGCTAAGACGGAGAAGACGAGAGCTGGGTGACTGGATCGTTGAACAACAGCGAAGGCAAATTATACCATGACCCTTTACCGCGGTTTGGCCCGCCGGACTTCCCATTTCGACGGCGTTCCGGCCTCCTTTCCGCGCTGGTCACCACGCCGCTGTGCGTTTCTTTCATGTCATAGTCTCGCATGCTCCAGCGGACGGCTTTGATCTCACGCCTCATTAGAACGCGCCAAGCGTGCGTGTTTGCTCAGCTCTGCCAACAATGGTTACCACTGCTGTTGCCACTGTTGTTGTTTCTGGATTGGCCGATGGGAGGTGGTATAGGACATCGGACGGCTGCGTGCCGATGATATTTGCATCGGTCACGGAGTGAGAGTTAAGCTTCAATGGCTCGGTTTGCATCGACTTCAACTGCTCATTTGACTTGTTGTCAGAACGCTGACGCCAAAAGCTGAAATACGTGATGCCGCGGTTGTTAGCTTAAACTCGTTCCAGTCAGCGTATCCTCAGTCGAAGCTGCAGCTGAATACTGAAGCCTTTGCGGTGAGCTTGCGCAAGGCTGTAGCTGAGGCCATGGACGATAGTTAATCGAGCAGTTAAGAAGATTCATCAAGGAGCAGCGTGAGAAATAGAAACGTGGGTTCCGATCAAAAATGACCTGAATACCTTTACGCCATAGGCAAATATGTGATAAAGTAAACAAGCTGTTCTCTGCTAGGCGATATGTTTAATAAACAGAACGAGCCCTTGTGATATCAAAACTGCTCGTAGACGAAAAAGTTGATTGGTGGATAAAATAAGAGATGCATTTTTAAAATGGCCTTTGTCTGTAGCATGGCTCAATTTAAACAAATGGTCTCAAGTCGTTCCCATCTCCCACTTTTCACCGTTTAGGTCAGAACGAGAAATAGGTTCACTAACTAATAGCTAATAAGAGTAAATAAGAATGAAGAAACAATCTCAGTAAGAATGATATTACTGTTGTTTTTATGTAAGCATACGATGCAAAATTATGGCTGTACTAACAATGAAAACTAACTTGGTCGGTTTTCAGTTATATGTTGTTTCTACAGCTCAGAGCCACCAGTTACTATGGTGGTATATATATATATTTGATATGTTAGCAAAGCGTAATGAGCGTAAGCATCATATGCTAAGGTTTTACTTTTGTATCGCTTAGAAGAACGCTGAATATGTTTTAGCTCTTAGAACAGTGTATATATATATATATATATATCCTTTTTTTTTTTTTTTTTAATATCTACATCAATATCACAACGTGCAGTGGGCCGTGATGGCATGCGAGCCTATGGCAAGAATACATCTTCGTGTCAACCTGAATATAATATTGTTAATATAACATCTATCCAAACTAGAAAATGAACGAAGCTGAGCTAAATTTATTCAAACTTTAAAAGCTTTTTGTCATTTAATCGTATTATTAATTGTTTCGGTTTTTGTTTACAGTTTAATTTTATCAAATTGTGACAAAGGACAAGGCAGTGACATCAATAAGGATATGTTAGGACATATCGATGCAGTCGAGCCCAATGGGCTGTTCCAGATAACCGTGGCTCGCAGATAAATCGGATACGTATTGTTTGAAAGAGTTCTTAGTGTGTTGATACAATAATCGTTATTGTCAAGACGTCCTACGCCTTTTTTCTTTATATGTTTTTCAAGCGATAAGCACTGTTAGAGGCAAGGGTAAATCGACTGAGCACAAGACGATTGCCGCATCCGAAACCTAGAGGGACACCTTAGACGATTCTTAGGCGGACGGCGGCAAGAATGTGGCCAATGCTCTAGGCCATGTTACATAAGGAGTAGGAGTCATAAAGTGAACGGAAGCTATAAAGGGGATATAGCATGGCAGATGGCTTCATGTACAAATGGCTGACAAGAGATGCATCCATACTTCAGCTCGCCGCGATCATACCGACCGTAGAGGAGCTTGACAAAGGATATACATAAATCCAAGAGACGAATTATAAACAGTCATGCTAGCTAAAACAAGTCAAATGAGTTTTTGTAAATCTAGTTTTGTGATCAATACAATCATATAATTCTTCTTCAAGTATCTCTTCAAAAACATGACTATCGAACAATAATTCTTACCAACAACCAGCTTTCTTTTTGCAAATTACTAGTGACATACTTAGAAAATTAGATCTTCAAGGATTATCCTCCGTTCTGCTACTATATAATCTACTAAAATTCATTCATCCACTAAAATATCCAAAACTGACAAAAGTATCTATCTTTGCTAACGTATAGCATCTTTCAATCGAAAACATTGACACTCTGATTAAAGTAAAAAATAGCTAAAACTGCCTAATATAAGTGGTTGTCAATGTGCGTGAAAGTTCATTAAATTACAGTCGGCTAACTCGATGTAGTTAACCAGAAGTTCCTGTTTAGCTGACATTGAGAGTGCCTAGAATAGTACTCAACAGCTTTTTAGAGCCGCGTGCGTGAGACGCTTTCAAAATTGAACCGCAGGGTTACGTTCAAAAAAGCTCTCAAATTATCGCCGCCGTTGTATATAAATGTATGGAGGTCTAGTTTGTGGGAACAACTACATTACGACAGTAATGACATAAGAACACAGTTCACGGTCAAGCGTCTCCAAGTGAATATGCCCTGCTTTGCTCAATTGAACTACTTGAAACGTTAGTCTTAGGTCACGAATAAAAATATAGCAGGGCGAAGGCGTTACAGACAGCCCATCTATCCAAATGTTCCCGCTTGATGCGCTTGTTACCATGCCACATATCTTTTTTGCATTTCGTGCATTGCATGTTACGGCCCATAAAACATCTCGCGTTTACAAAAGGAAGTCGACTAGGCACTACAAGGTCTAGCAAGTATTTCAGTCAACAATAGTCGACGACTGCATTACACTGGAACATTTCAAACTCTCGTTGTTGTACTTTCTGTTCAAAGTACACTGGCCTTTATTTCCAGAGACCGCTTGCTGTGGGCTATATTCTGTGCAGTGGTTCTTGTCGCTTCACCTTGCTCGACCCCATTCTTCAAGCCCTATTAGAATTCACTTCGACAAAATCCCCTGTTCTGCCATCACGTACTATACATGGCGGCTGTCGCTAAACAAATTCCTAGCGCTAAAAAGTTGCTAGCTAGACATTTTTCTTCCTATTCTGATTTGTTTCTTCCACACACGAACATGGGCCCTTTCCGTTCTTAGCTACTATCCAGTGGACACAATACCTCGTGAAGCCTCCATTCGTCAGTTCTTCTCATTCAGCTTTATTGTACCGAAGGGCGCCGATAGTATAACATCGCAGTTTTTACCCAGCTGTTTGTAAGACTTCGCAACTAAAACCCGAGCAGGCTGTCCTTTGCCCCATACCTTCTTCGTTTGGAAGTGGATGACGAGCATGCATGGGCCTTAAGCGTCGCGTGCCACACAAGGGTCGCCACTAGACGCACCTTTGCAGGGTTAGCCTTAGTGTGTAGGCAATACACATTCGTGAAGACCGACTGCTGGAGGGACCATCTCGTACCGGCTCTGTTTTCTACAAAGATTCCTGTTCACTTCCCTTTTCACCGTTTTCTGTTCGCAAAACGTTAATTCTTTCAGTATGGGCGGCTAGTTGGCCATTGCACGTACAGCGTCTCGAAATATGCGTTAGTGCATGTGCGTGCCATCGTCCCTATTAGAAATAGCGAAAAGAGCGTTTCCGTGTTTAAGCGGATGAGCAAAAGCACATATGAACGGACGACGTAGCTAGTCTGGCACTGAGACCGAAGCAAAATAGCGCCGTTTCAAACAACAGATATAAGATATGAAGGCTTGAGAATAATTATAATAATAATATAATAACAATAATAAAGCGTCATGGCTCGCATACACGTCAGAGTAGACAATCGTAAGGAAAAGCTTTAAGTAGAGGAAGCAAGCACTAGTGGATACAACGACGCGACAGTCCACGGCTGTGATTTATGTCTTTAGCAAAGAACAGTGTCCTGTCATCACCGAAACTTTTGCAGGTCTCTTTCCCTCTATTTTTGTACAAGAGGTTGTTTACTGTCGATAGCAACTAACGCCAACTAGCGATGCGAGCTTAATACCGTGCTTGTAAAGATTGCTTTGTCGCGAGACAACCCTGGGCAGTAATAGTGCTTATAAAAAAGTATTTGATGATGAGCTCAAAGGTCCATAGTCGAAAGTGACATATTGGCCCTCCGCAGAAGACCAACTGATAAAATATATGGGTGGTCCTTAAACTTTTCTCATTTCTTCCGAAGCGTTTTCGTTTCTTTAATGCACGAACTTGACGTCACAGTTTGGATGTGGAAAAACTATTACTGAGTAAAAAAAGGCTGCAAAAGCCTGAAAAAACTATATTATACTGCAGCGAACCTCATTAGATCCCGAAAATCCACGTGCATCGTAGATCATAAGCAACACCTCAAATCTCACTGAAGTTACCTTCATTTTTGCAAAGAATATATTTAATAGCTCACACTTAGTCACCAATAAAATGCAATATTAATCTTATTTTTGTTTCCTAGAAATTCTTTGTTAGCAATAATTAAAGCACTTGGTGAGCTATTGTTAATCGAGCGAGTAACAGCGAGAATTTTAGTATTCATTTGTGTAGGCTAGATTTGTTTTTCTAAACTAACATGGCCTATAACCATAATTAGGAAAAAATACAAATTAGATATATAACAGTTACTTGCAGGTTGCATAGTTGGCAATCTGCGCGAGGCACGGGGTTAATACCGTATACAGATTACCTTACACATACAGCCTATACAGTCGAGTTTCGCTGGAAGAAAATAGAAATAACATGGTTAGGATTATGGAAGACTGTGCAGGCGAAGCCATACTAGGCCAGATCAAGCGCAAACGCCACGCTGACCCCCAAAAAAGGATGACACCAAAAAGGCTGAACTTTGTTGCCTAAGGGCAAGAACCAGGAGGCGCTCTCGGGTCGTCGGTCGCTACCCATAGCGCCATATCCACTTATCTAATGGCCATCTCTGTCTAGGCCGATCAGGATATAGGAAGCTCCGGCAATGACGCTGATCTGCCTCCATATGTTCTATGTTCGGCTCCTTGTTGCATTCCCTGACCACTTGACAAACGAGACATGAGGCACGGAAGTGAAATTTTAGGGATAACTTCCCCAGGGGGCGACCGTGTCAGAAATTTCAAATGATATAGGTGAAACTGGAGAGTTAGCTGACTCGTGAGACGTTCCGGATATTTCTTCGATAATCCCTTTCTACAAAGAGTACAGCTGTAAATAAATTGGAAAAAAAAAAAGGAAAACGTTTGACACTCACAAAAGAGACGAAGCAATTTAGAATAAAAAAAAAACAAGCAGCATGGATCGTAGTCAATTTAGAAAAACCCACCTAGACAAAGTATCATGTGGTCAAAGTTGCCTCTACATTTGTATTGAATATATACGAGCAATTATCTATAGGAGAGTGTGTATACGCAGCGGTTCTAGCTATATGCCCGCTTTTCTGAATTCTCAGCCAAAACTTACATTTGTCCGTTCGCTTCTTATCTATGCATTTTGCAGGCAATAGTTTTTGGTTCACGATCGTGACTCTGATGCATCAGGGTTGCGATTTGAACCCGAAGGCAACATCGACACGAATGGTAGGCACCATCTGGTGGTTCTTCACGCTCATTTTGATCTCGTCGTATACAGCCAATTTGGCGGCCTTCCTCACCGTCGAGCGCATGATCACTCCGATCGAGTCCGTTGAAGATCTTGCCGATCAATCCAAAATTGCTTATGGAACACTCGACTCCGGATCAACGATGACTTTCTTTCGCGACTCCAAACTTGAACTCTACCAGAAGATGTGGAGGTAAGTGGCTGCGAGATTTCCATGTGGAACAAGCTGATTTTTTTCTTAAAAGTAACAATACAGTTTAGCTTTCAAGTAAGTTTAGCTTTTTAAGACTAGAGCATATGCCTACCTTTTAGTATAAAAAGCGTATGTTTTATATTGTTACATTGCACACATTTATAGTGCATGCATTCAACCATCGTAACTCTCAGGGTAGGCATTGTTCCCGATCTGTTTATGACTGATTACGTTATATACGTCAATAGTCAAGTCATTTTTTATCAGCGATATTCCGTGTTTAGTGTATCGACGTGTACTAGAGACAAAAAAGACGTTTTCCCGGCAACCAACTAAATGAAGTGGGCACGCGTACACGTCTAGACAAATTTGTGTGAACTACCAAGTTCTCCAAAAAGAAATCATCATAAGAAGTCCGACAAGGCCAAGAAGTTAGCAAGCGACGAATATCCGAAGGACGAAGTGGTGCTTCAATATACTGGGCTCTCTTTCGTACAATACAACACTACCGCCAGCAGTATTTGCAACAAATCTTCTCTCCCTGTTGCGGAGTTCGCCGTGACCGACGTGAATGCGCCTTTCTGTTGAATACTAGGCTTGATAAACCTTGCCGTAAAGCAAAAGGCTGATTTTTTTCTTTCTCTAAGGCAGAAAAAATGGACAGCGGGAGGTCGGCTAAGCTCGGACACGTTGAGATACTGGCAAAATGAAGCGCTTCATATAATGCATTTTTTCCTTATTGAATATTCTGTACAACAGAGGAACTTGGACTCCATGACTGTAACCTATTCTTTAATGTGTACATTCTAAATCGAGAACTGTGCATCCAAAATCGTCTATACCATCTACGCTAAACGGCATAATGTGCCAGTATATTTGGTTCAAGTTAGACTAGAATTCATAGAATACTGGGATTGGGCTTTTTGGTCAGCTAATGATTAGCTGAATTAACTATAGGTCATAGGGTTATGAGAAAAATATGGTGAGTCGCCACTTTTATAAAGCTACGACCTTTCATAGGTGAATAAAAAGGAAACTGAAAAAAAATTGTAGTAGGGAGCTTTTTTTGAAAAAAAAAACACGGTAGGGAGATTTTTCGCACACCAGGACGCCAGTTGATTCGAATGGTCCAAGCACTGAAGAAACGATCGAAGTAGATTCAGCATTGGAGCCCAAGTACATAGCTGGAACTAAATGTCTTTTTGTACGAAGAATGCCTAGATAGACATGAAAATAGGGTGCTTTAGCTATATATATGCTTTAGGTACATAAATATTCTGTCAGTCATTGGACTATTTGTCGGTGGAAAACGGGTGATGTGCTACAAACGAATTTGCGAAAACGATAAACGTAAGTACGTGATCACATTAAGCATTATTGCAATAGGAACATCGCTGAACAAACGACTGCCAAAAAAGAGTAATTTTTATCACCAGCAACAAGGAAAGAAAATCACGTCTGAATATCTATCAGTGACTGGGCGGCTTTATATAAAAACAAAAAAAAAAAAAAAGAATAGAATTCCTATGTCATTGGGCTTTGTACAAATGGACACGTCATACAGATAGATATCTATGGCTTAATTTCCTTGGTCAACATTATTTTTCAGATATATGAAAAACCGTCCTACCGTATTTGTGAGCACGTACGAAGAGGGCGTCGAGAAGGTTCTCGAAGGCAACTATGCATTCCTCATGGAGTCCACGATGTTGGACTATAAGGTACAGCGTGATTGTAACCTAACGGCCGTCGGTGGCCTACTCGACAATAAAGGCTATGGCATTGGCACCCCTATCGGGTCGCCATGGAGAGACAAACTTTCGTTAGCCATACTCGACCTCCAGGAGAAAGGTAAGTATTGTGTATTTACATTTTCACACATGTTTGGACGCTTTGAAAAAAGCTTCTGTAGTGTCCGTCATTGTGACATAATGGCATAGCCAGTTATTGCCAGCCAAAACTGGGTGCCTTATTCACGTATCATAAATATCGAATAAACCAAACACATGAAAGACGGTCGACATATATGAATACTTGCATAAGTTTTTACGCGTTCCATTTCAAACGTCGTCTAAAGTTATCATTGGTGGGGGAATGGCGGCGACGATACGGCTGTGCCTTATGTATAGAGATACTCTGTGGTTGCAAGCCATTCAATTTCCTCGCCTTGTGGTGATCAGAGAGACGGCGGTGATGCTAAGGCGCACAATTTGACCACAAGTCCATACCACCGGGTCAGGGAAACAAAGCAACAGCGTTGATTACGTTTAAAGGGGCGAAATTGTCTTTAGTTTCATCATGACCCACTTAAGTTTCTTTACTCGTTCTAGCATTTCGATTTCCAGAGAGAGCAATTGTTGGGTTTGTGTTCATTAGCATTTCTTTGCGCTTCATTCGTTTCTATCACCGAATACGCCACGTACAGGAACATTGAACCAGCTCTATGTAGTATAGCCGTGAATTACGTGGGTCTTAGCGTGCGAGAACATCTTCACTAAATGTCGTCCAGTCGCCGTTTATTGTCGGACCGCATGTGTTCTGTCATCGACCTCTATGCGTGCATGCCGGCTGCTTGTGTATATGCCACGTATGTTCTTTTCCCTACAATCAAAAACGTTAGAACGTTTTTGATTGTAGACACAAGACGTTGTCTAAACACAACGTTGAGCAGACGAAAGAGCAACAATCCTTGCGATCCTGAAACGATATGATTAGCTGAAACGGTAACAACCAGAACCATGACAATGACCGCGTAAAACGAAGGCATAGCAGTGCACCATGGGGGGCACTGGAGAGTTTGAAAAAGAAAAAGGGAAAGATTGCGGGGCATATTAGGACATGTGATTGATGGTTTCCTTTATCGCCCTTTTCGGTACTACTGCTGCTGCTGCTGCTGCTGCTAGCGCAGCTCTCCCAGGGGCCGCTGCGGTTGCGGAAGGGGTAGCTGGCGCTTGCACGTGTTCAATGGACTCAGTGGATTGACGCTGAGGAAAAAATGTGGAATGAAGGAGAGTACGGAAAAAAGTCATCGAAGAGCAATAACATATCTACTGCCAATGTTAACATTCACTTTTTATAAATGCACCGAAGCCCCTGTCTGAAGTCTCCAAACGGAACAGAAAACGATTGAGCAAAACGGAGCTTCGAAGCAAAACAGCCGAAAACTATGCGTAAGACGTCTAACTCTGACTGACTTCAATCATGTAGGTGCCCATCCAAAGCCAGTAACTTGATAACTTTTGTTATTGGGTGAACCGCAATCCGCTACTTACCGCCGTTCGCTGCTGAAGTTTGAATGCGTTCGATATCCAGCCTTGACTTGATATCATCCTCTGCTATGGTTTATATCAGGAACGCGACACTGGCCGCGATGGCGGCGCCGGCGACAAACGAAGCGAGTATGTGAGATTGTGAAATAACACATTGGATATTAAGTTGATATAGCGTCAAGAAGCCTGTAGATATAACACAGCCAAATGGAGGGAAAGCCTTTTTATGTTTTAAGCTAAAAGAGGCCCATTGACAGCTGTCGCATTACCCACTATAACGGATGTTGTGAATTGCCTAGGACGTTCTGAGTTGACCCGTTCAAATTTTCATTTCAGATAATGAAAAATGAGACAGAGGGGGTTTCTTTGCATTAAAACCGATCTTCGAGGCTCCGAACAGATCGGACGGAGAACGCTATAAGGGATCACGCATGCAGTTACGCGTCTTAGTTAGCGTTAACTACAATATTAGAATGCTTGCACCAGCAATAAAGCCTAGCGAAAAACAATAGGATGTCCGCGTTACGGTTGGCTGTGGGCTGCAAGAATTGTCAGTCAGTCGCGCTATATAGATGGCTTCTATTTATCTTTATACCATTTTCTGTGTAATAACTCCTCTCAACAGGAGCATGCGACACCCTGCTGATATCCTTATCGTACGCAGCACGTCCTTCAGCCGTACAGCCACATACTACAAAGAACAACAACGCGTCACGCAATTTTGATTTCAGTGCGCAATCCAATCAGCCAAATAGTTGAAAGAACCGATAGGTTTCCTTCTTTGGCAGAGTTTCCTCCGGATGAACTTCGGCATTGTGTTTAATCGAGCCAACTCATTTATTCTAGACGATTATATCCGAACGGAGATAGGCTGCCGGGACTACTCCAGACGCCTTTTAGTGCCGGAAGTTGCTGGCGGCGTTTGTGGCGATGATTATTGCCACAGTCTCATTGAAGTACAAACGACTGGCTTTTTCGGTTAGTTTGGATACAGCGGCAACCCGGTAAGGGCCTAAAGGCAAGTAAATTGAAAACCTCTGCGCTAGCAAGAATGAGCGTCTGACGCTAACACGGCATTCTGCTCTGGGTCTGGCGTAGCAGCAGGAACATCCCTCAGCCCTGTTTTTCCTAGTTCTCATGTATATAAGGCAAAACCCGTATCGAAAATCGAAAGATCGTTCTTTCATCAGTTTGACCTATAGAGTCTGGTAAAAAAAAAGAGCTTTTTGTCTGTTGCCCAAACGCCTTTTTCAAGCCGTTTGCAGGGTTTGATCGGGTTTTCTTTCCGGCCGTATCATGGCCAGAATTCGCTTCTATTCAGAACTTACGTTCTTTCATTTTAGAGCATTCCTGGGTCGAAAGTATCTCTCAGCCGCTGCTCTTGGAGTTACGATAAATGCTTAATTCTGTAATTCTACTCTTCCCGAATTGCCTACCTATACGTTTCAGACTCATGCTATATCTATTCTTGGCTTCGACCGCTGTCTCTATTATTCTCTTTGTCAGTCTAGCGTAGGTTCTCTTCAGATGTTATGTAAAGAAGCATCATTTAATTATCTCAATAAAATCTACTTCAAGTATGCAAAAACATAGACAATGAGCCAAGATGGCGTATTTGTTGATATATGTTTTTGTTATTAAACAAAAAGCAGCTGTGCTTCTAACCGAATGGGGGAATAATACCGATAAACTAGTGTTTCGACCTATAATGAGCATGCTAATTATCCGTATGAGGCCCGGGTGAACTTATCATTTCTATGTATCGATCGTAAGTTTTATATTGAGGGCGTGAACCTTTCTTCATTTTCCCAGAAAGACCGTACTAATAATATAATTCTCAAACAATATAGAAATCATTGACAATGTTAATTGATTTATTCATTATTCAGTTCATACTTACACTCTTATATTCATATCATTGTTATCGCCATTTTAGCAAAGTACTTAGCTCATCGACGTAGGCTAGAGCTGCGGAAAGAAATCATCTCATTCTAATTGTTAGATGCTCATTTTAATATTTACGGGCGTTTGAACCTTCTATGAGCTAGCTCAAACACTTGAGATTTATCGTCGCGGACACTGAACTCCGTCTACTGAATCGTCCTTTTCATATTACCAATTTCAAGCAGATGTGACGGTAGTGCTCGGTACCAGCCGAGGCCACTTAAATAATGGACATTTTTTGCAAACCTTCGTGCTGAGGGAAGGCCGTCTGCTGGTTAGTTCGTCGTGGCAGACGCCTTTTGAAATCTATCAAAGACGGCACCTCATGCGGCCGAACATCTATTTTACGTTGGGCTTGCACAACCAGCACTCGTTTAGCAAATAGTATTTCGTGGTTATTAGATCAACGAGCACGGTAATTGGACAACAAACAGAACAGCTTGTGACGTCCGTCGTAAGCGCGATCGTTTCAAACTGAATACCAGTGTATCTAACATGGTGGCAAAAGGTAGTGAAAATGTAGACATGCGTTGACAATTATTTTCTATGGTTATCTACAGGTTATTGATGAGTTTTCTCGTTACATTTGTAGATCCAAGTGGGGCGCCACTGCACTGCATCTGAGACCGGTACTCAAGCTAATAGAAAATTTCAGTCGTCATGTTTGCTTATACTATTGTCCGCTCGAAGCTTATGTCTTAGCTGAAATGACAATGTCTTTCTACGATCACGATAGCGACGTGGATGATTACGATCACGGAGAGCAATGTCATTCTCGTACACATAATATATGTAACCATTAGAAGTTCGTGGCAGGCAAAGTCAAGCTGCGCGAAGCATCTGATCGGTGTCATCACCCACTCTACGAATTGGCTCGAATTTGTCTAAGCGTCGTTGAAGGCGCTGGAGCTGCCTCAGCGAATGTCTGATACCGGTCTTCAGGCAAATGCTCAAGCAGGATTGAGATGACATCTTCGCCCATGATCTCCTGACCGACACTCCCGTTACTGCCACTCGAGCTGCTACTACTCGTCGAACCCCGCGAAGACCCTCCAAAGCTTCCTTCTCCTCCATGATTATGGCCGTTACTGTTACCCTCAGTATTGTCAAGGGAATTGTTCGAACTGAAATTGTGCTCCGACATGGACAATCCAAGCAGGGTTTTGGTGTAGCCACACTCTTTAAGCAGTTTATAGGCGCGGTATAGGGCGTAATGGTCACTCTCGGCCTTACGAACGATGCGGCGTACCAGATTCATATCCTGGATAGTCTGCAATGATTGCACACAAAATATAAAAGCATAAGAACATCTGATAGTTAACGAAATGAGAATCGATAGGCTGTACTTATATACGGCTATAATAGGAACTTGACAACACACTCTTCAAATCTCTTTCGCCTTCCTACTTCATTCTCCTGACACTGTAACAAGCTGCAGCTATGCTCCTGTAGCTGCACTCAAGTTCTTGGCACTCAATTGCAAAAAAATTAGGCTAAGCGGCCAACTGTGGTGATGCTGTCTTGGTGTTTTCGCCCGCTCTCAGAATCCTTTGAGCATTAATGCTGAGTGCAGGCAGGCATGTCCCCATTACGAAGGTTATCAGGTCATCCTGCTTGCTCGCTTGCCCGTCTGCCTTCGCTTCTTTCTCGTCGTTCGCCTGGTTCCCTCGGTGAGATTTGTGTTCCAGGTCACGTTCGAGTCGTCCTAGATGCCTTGCTACCTTTCCAACGTAGGCTCTACTGGCCGTTGCTTAAATATGGGCTCTGGGCCACAAACGGTGGCCCAAGTGCGCTGTTGACTAGACGTTTAGCCCAGACATGACCCTTGTCTGGTTAGCCGGCACACACTACTACAGCGGTCAATACATTTCGTGTTTTCTTTATTGCAATAGCGATGGGCGGCTAATGCGTCAATATACAGGTAGTACTCGATGCACAGATACAGAAAGGTATATACACGTATACTTCTAAAACCGTTGCTTGACAAGTAGCTTACGCGCTCAGCTCATAACGGCTGATCGGAAAAACCAGCGCTAAACAAGTAAAAATAACTAGAGTTGGCTCACCCTAGAGACCGTGTACTGTGTCGGAGCTTATTGAAATAGTTACCGTACACCTCGTAAATGTGCGATAATGTTTCATACCCGGATTTTGTATCCCTCAATGATCCGTCGTAATACAACGGGGTCGTCAGGACTTTCCTGCAAGAGGCGTCGGCACCACTGAAGCGAGTCTTGTGAGCACTCCTCAAGCGACAACTCAATTCGACCTGACTCTTCATCCTGCGGAACATGAAACCAAGATGATTGTACAGGAGCACATAAAGGCGTCTCTGTTATTAAAGTTCTTAACTAATTAAGTTATCATTATCAAACTAACAGTACGTAACATAATAATCCACATCCTTGACTCGATAGGTAGAACTGTATATGATTCCATGTTATTTATCTCGATGTGTCTACCTATGTACGAAAACGACTAATGCCCAATAGCGTCAATATATGGATGGAACAACAGCTGCCAGATGGTTTTGTGAGCGTTCAATCCGTTACGTACCATAATGCACGTGAGCACGATTAGCTCTTCAAAGGAAAAGTGGAGTGCAAGTTCACGGAGCAGGCTTCCGTAGCAGTGGCAGTAGGCCGTGCCTAATTACAATGGAAATTTCTATTTGATGATATTGTGAGCAGTAAACGATTCAATAGCATACGTAAGCCCGTCAATGAAATGGACCCTTAGACGATCCAGTTTGCTCGCCTGCAGTGGAAAATACGCTGCGCTGGCAGAGAAGGTATGCTTTGCCCTGCGCGGTGTCGGCAAGTCTTCAAGTGAAGCGAACTAGTGCAGGGATTAGGTTGAAAGAGAAGTGGAAGCGCTTTGGCATAGACGAATGGGTATAGGAGGACAACTAGCACTGCTTGAGATACTGCTACTTAGTGACGGGGTCTGCATTTTATATTAGACACATGACTTAGATTTGAATTCAAACTTTCTCTTGGCTCTCAACCGCCTAATTTAACCAGCGAAAATCAGGAGCCAACAGGGGGCAGTACCCATTTATACAGCGACAAAGATGAACATCTCGTCGCCAATCCCTATGCCGTCTCACTAGCAACTCCACAATCAGACTACTCTTTTACGAATATCTCCATTCAGATGCATTATCTACCTCAACTTCTTGTCGCGAACAACGTGTGTTCCTTTCCAAAATTATATATGCATAAAATATATGATTATCTGGAACTGGAGTTGCTAAAAAATACGTTATCTTTATGTAATCTATATTCATATCTTATTTGGAAAGCGTGCAGATGCTCGACCGTCGTATGTAATAGACCGTATTATTATTATGGATTTTTGCAGTTAATAAATAAACATTACCAGAAAAGCTATTTTCTACCTACATACGTGATCAATTGCGCTATTTGAGCAAAAACTTAAAGTAAGTTCATGGTGACGCACAAAACATTGTATCTAAAATATTTCGTACTTTATTTAGATCTCCTATAATAAAATAGATAGAATTTAAATTAATATTAACGATTATATTTGCATTGATTTAGGTAAGTGTCGTTATGTAACAGGAGAACAGAGATCATATTCTATTTTACCAAAACCCTTATACAGAATTTATTGCTTCCAGCAAAAAGCTGTGTACGAGATAACATGGTCTCGATCTACGTGTTTCCTTTAGTCTCAATTATTTAAGGAAATTATTAGATACGAGTAGATAGAATCATGTAAGCGTCCCACAGTGCAGCAAAACGAGGGCGCGGTGTTGAGCGATCAAAAGCACTACCATCAAGTTAACGTGCATCGCTGAGATGATCGCACACATCTGACTAGTTTAGAGACAAGTGAGGATCTAAGGCTTCTAACGTCAAATGGTTCGATCTTTAACTTGCGGCGCAGATATACGGTTACAGCTGGATCTAATCTCTACCAGAATCGAGGATAGCTGTGCTTCTCTATAGCAACCGGAATAGCTATGGAACACAATGTAGAAAGACAAAACAAAATCGACCAAAAAGGGGGGTACAAAACATAGCGGGATGATCGCTTCAGCTTTTGCTGCCGCTTCTCCGCTGGCGCTCGCGCATGGATCACTACGTCGGCAGCCACCGCCATCGCCTCATCCAGCAACCACTTTGTACTGTCCTCGTCTACACACTGCCCTTAGATTATGCCCATACCCCTGATACTCGTCCCAATAGATTTGGCTGTCCTTTACTTTGTGTCTCGGATGTCAATCGGGACGAGGCGGGGCAATCTAGCCTTGGCCAATGCGTTCGATGCTGATAGCTGGCGCCCGTTTGGGAATCTCTCAGTAATTTCTCGCAAGAGACGTCAACCGCGTCATAGCCGCTCTTCTCCGCTTGCCTCCAATTGTTCCCATTGAGCCTTCTCTTCCTTCAGCTCTTTCGCACTAGTTCGTCCACTATATCCCGCTGTATTTCCAGCCACTGCTGGCAACTTCATCTTATCATCCGGGTCATTGTTGTAAAGCATTTTCCATTTAGTCGGCACCATGGCCTGTCCTTGTGGCCGGTGCTACTGGCGAAAACATGCCCGTTGCTGTTTTCATCACCACCACCGCCGCTGCCCTTGCTGCTCTTCTCTGAGCAAGCAGGACCTCTTCAGTTCTTGCTTCCCCTAGTCTGCTTCCATTGAGCCGCTGTCAATTCGCTATTTCTCAGCATCTTTTTTCTTTCATCATCTAGTGACCTCAGGCTCTGTGGTCCACAAAGCTGCTTTCATTTCTGTTCAGCAAACCTAAACGTAGCAAGCGAAGGCGTATGTACATCCATTAAGTATGTTGATTAGCAAAGAGGGGCTGCTAGCTTGAAGGGGGCAGTGCTTGTTTCCCGTAGTCGGTTTTTGCGCCTGCATGAGTGTCATCCATCACAACGCAGGCGGGACGCGACGCATATTCAATGGATCCTTTTTGCCGATGGTAACACCGCTATCACGATTTCAGCCGCTGCCTCTGTCAGCAGCGTGTTGAAGAAACTGTTATAGCCGGCTCGCCTGTGCTCGTCTTCGTCAGTCACCGCCGCTTCGTCCTCTTCATGATTTATTCTCTCTCCTTTTTCCTATTTTCGCCACTGGGCGATAGGAAAAAGAGAAAGAGAGAGAGCCACTCGGAGAGGAGGATGGAAGATCAGAGCGAGGTCAACGGCCGAACAAGCTATGGCGGAGCAGACGACTCTCTATCCGTCGTCTGTGGAGCTGGCTGTTGGCGCCATCCGAGGAGGGTGGCTGTCGAAATGATGGGAGTCACACCCATGCGCACAAGGATTGCCCAAGATTTAAACTTTTCCAAAGTCAGCAGTAGCATCGACTAGGCAGAGGCTTTGACTAGTTTCAAGTCCGTTTGGCTGAAGCTGTCAGGAGGTGCGGTTAGGCGGCTACAGCCAGTCCGTTGAATTGGACCGAGTCGAGTTGGCTGGGCTCGAATAGTCGTCGTCGTCGTCGTCGGTAGTAGCGGCAGCAGTAAATCAGGTGGGGACGATGTGTGTGTGACACCGGGGATTTTCAATGGGACAAGCCTTCCACTACCCGTTAAGCTATAATAGAAGAAGCCGTATAGAACCTAAAGTTCTGTTCTATGCACCCAAATATTTGTCTATATGCGAATGCTACGACTGCAGTTTAGCTGATCTACTCCAAATGTAAATACTTGTTTCCGTGCTATTTCCACGATAAATGTCGTTCCATTCGTGGATGTAAAGATGTTTGGGATAACTACTTCAGTGGGAAAAACAAATTTGGACCCGGATTTTACGGGTACACTGAGTAAGCCTCAGGTCCACAAATAGAAAATTAATAGACGGGCGATGGAAGAAAACAAATAGCATTGCAACTAACTCGGTTTTAGTTTTGCCTATCATATCTACTACATTTTCGCTCACCAAATAAAGCAAATAGCAAGTATAAATACTAAACATTTAACTGTCTAATAAAATAAAAAATAAAAATACTCTATATATATAAAGCTAACATGACACAGGTCTGCTCTTGGAGCGACAGAAACTGTTAGGCGCCAAAAAACAAGAAAAGTTTGCGTAAAATCTCACAGACGTCAATTATAAGAGGTTATTACGTGTAGTAAACGAGAGCCTGTAATGGCGTTAGCGGTGCCCAATATAGCGATTTGCTGGTCGAATATAGTAAGAATAGACTGCAACAAAACCTGTTAACATGTTTGTCCGGATAAGAGCTACCTTGTACAAAGTAAAAGAGCAGACGGACGTTGTGAAGGACAGTGTGATGACATATATCTAGCTATGGAGCAGAAGGGTCTATGGGAAGAAACGTTGGGCAACGAGAAGAATGCAGCCTGCCGATCGAAATCAATTTATTTCTTAAGGGGGAGACAGAGACAGAGAGAGAGAGAGAGAGGGGGGGGGGAATAAATGAACGAAGTTCATGCGATATTAGGCAAATTGGCATAAAATAATACAGCGAAATTGATACATAGTTTAATCGATGTGGTTTTAACTACTTCTGAGACACTCATTGAATTAAGAGCATTGCTACGGTAGGCATAAATGAGTGCAAGCGCTACCTTTACATCAAGTGCCATTGCTTCTTTGACCACTGTTATGGTAAACCGTTAATGGGCTCAGGAACGCCACTGACCATATCAGTAAAATCGCCAAATCCAAACTATTGGTCAGTTGCTACGGACATCACTTCTACTAGGATTTCTATTAGGATTATATTTACCAGGACGCTCGGAGTGGCTGCATTAAATCAAAGTAATCGATTGCTGTGAGCTGAAGGTATCTTGTAATCTGTTTATATTATTTTAATTTTACATACAACCTAATATTTATAGGTCCATGTACAATTCGAATAAGAATACGTCTTAGAGCTAAGAAGCTTGCTTATTTGAACACGACAAGCCGATAATATTACCTCAGATATTCGACTTTCCACGGTACAAATTTCGCTACTTTAATAATGATGTCAGTAAGTCCCGTTGGATTTAAGGAGGGACAGAAGCATTCTAGAGCTAATAAGAAAATCCTGCAGGAAAGCCTGTTATGATCTCCGGCTCCGTTCTCCTCTCCAATCGCTGTCCCAAATTTCAGACAATTACTTTGGGATCGGTTAGGGCAATTGTTCTTTCCGTTGAGTTGCTATGCGAAATCAGCAGTCAACGATGGCGCAGGACGAGGACAAAGCAAGAAGAGCTGGGGAAGAAGGCTACGTGAATTCCTTGTATGCACGGAAAATGTCTCGTTCTAGCTGCGAAGTAGGTAGAAAAGAGCGTCCATTAACGGTGATACGCCTTCTACCGACTACACACTGTTGAATCATCGTCAAGCGGAAGAAGCTAAAGCGCTGACTTGCATTGCCTCGCTTACTCTGTGAGTGAGCAACTTTTGCGGTAAAGTACTCCAGCAGCAATCACGATCTAACAGGCGAGAGGGCACATGATCGGCCTAAAGACCACTCGAATACGAAGACAAAACGACTAAGAAAAAGGTCATCGCCGACAAAAGGTATTGAAATATGTCTAATTATCTGGACAAAAAAAGTCGTCGCACGTCGCCTGACCATTGATATACTGTGGCTTTCTATTTATCCGCTCTTCAGCGCTCAAAGAGACAGCTTGCTTGTCGCATTTAGGAAAAGTAGAAACGACGACCGTAGCTCCTGTAGAAGTAACTATTGTCGGGTCTTTCCTTAGACCTCACTTACCTCGTTTACTGAGAAAAAGCCGCTTAGAATTCAATCCGAAGCTACCATCGCGGTTCTTTTTAATCGATGATTAAGCGATAAAAATGAAGCTGGAAAAGACCCTAGTAGATGAACGTAAGCGGGACAGAGTTCCGAACAAACTGGACTGAACGCAGGGGGTGGCAAGACTGCGACACGACATCACCGATGACTAGTGGGTTCCAGCGGTTTCAATGAAAGCATGGAAAAGACCTTAATTAATCGGTTCAATAACGATTGCTTCAGTTCCTCAGAGAGCAGTCATCAACAAATTGCCCGGCAGATCGGTACATAGACTTCCTACATGTCTGCCCTATTCTACAACTGCAGCTATATCTGCACCGCATTATACTGCAGGCATTGATGGGAAAAAGATACAAGCTCGCTTCCGCTACGAGCTGCAATGAGCAGCATATGACACGCTAATTGAGAAACACGTTTAATAAACAAACGTCGCGAAAATACTCCTTTGCTTTAACTTTTCTGTCTATGTTTATATAGCAAACATGTGCCAGTACTTACCTGACGGGCAACAATAACTTTAGGGAGAGTCGCGTTAATTTTCACCACTCGCCGAAGTTCATGCAATCCACAACAGGACATAAACATTGAAAGGTCGGAGCGGAGCTGAGTATCGATCACCTGCTCGATGTCGAGTGTTCCTCCACTTAGTGCCAGATGGAGAAGTACAGCTGTACGTTCACCTAGAGCTACTTAATTATGTCACAGAAACATAGGGGCAATCATGTTTCCTGGATACTTAGAGATAACACTATAGACTATATAATTTTATGCAGAATCTAAGTAGGTTTAAGGTGACCTAAGCTCTCACAAAAATTATAATATACGTCATAACCTACGTAAAGCTCAGGCTAAGCCTGAGCTAGGGCCTGACTCCGTTTACCGCCCGTTTTGCGAGAAATCAGAAGTTACCTTTACTACGTAGATATGTAGATAACACAATTCCGCCGATAAATTATATCTTCACGTTAGGTAACATGTATATTCAAAGAAAAACGTATTAATCTGCATATTGCCTTCAATTTATATACTCTAGTCAGCCTCTTTCCGAACCTCTTAGTACATGCCCGATGAACAAGGTGCTCTGCCTGTGCCAGTCCTTCAACGAGTTTCTTGTCTCGTCAGGAAGACACTTTTCAGCGTTAGTTAGTTTGTTAGCGTGACGTCGCATAAACGCTTCAACTTCGTTAAGGAAGAGGTCGAGTGTTCCGTCGTCGGGTGCCAACAGCGCTAAACAATAACCCTGTCCACCTGCGATTCCGCTCTGAAGTTTTGCGAATAGCTGATACACACACATGATACTACCACGAGTGCTGAAATTTCAAAATGATAACAAACATGAAAAAATCGAAATCAATTAGTAGAAAACAAAATGCAAAATTGTACACGTCAGAATCGAACTAAAAATTGTGCCCTTATTGAGTATGGCCTAACTTCCTTTCTGAATGTCCTATTAGTACATAACATTACAGATTTGATGTAAAATCTTATGACTTCGGAAGCGTGCACCACGTGCACAGCTGTTCACGTGCTCATACCTTTTCTGTTATACATAAAGAAACTGAGCAGTCCATTAACTACGGTAGGCACACGCATTGTAGGAAACAAAGAAGGGATGTTCGAATTCTAAGATCTCTACTTAGCTATTTTTTTCCAGATAAATATACATGTATATATAGTATTGTCTCTGTGATAACTCAGTGAGTAATGTATTTGCCCGCTAAACTTAGGGACATGTAACAAGCCAAGTTCTAATCCAGGTACAGACACACCTTGTTATTGTGTGATTTACGGTGATGGGCACGCATCTAAAGAAAGGCGCCCGCAAATCTGGGCGAAGGTGAAAGGGAAAACCGACATGAAATTTGGTGAGTTATCCTTTATCCTTAATGCTAAAATGCGATATGAAAAGTTAGGAGATAGTTAGCGTCTATGCCAATACCAGCCTTCCGCTTTCCCGTAGAGCCTTGAGACCTTTTCTAGGCAGGTTTTCGTATACAGTCATTATTTGTTCGAGTTAAATTTACGCATCCGTTAATATCGGTGGCAGATGCTGCCGGCCTCGTCTGTATAGTCAATCAGATTACACAATAGCTCCCCTATATAGAGCGATTGAGTTAACGATCTAAGGCGAAAATTATAAGGTTCACAAGAGGAGCAAACAGATATAAGATGTGACAATGACGACTCGCTCCATCCGAACACATGATTACTCAATAGGCTGCGCTATGAACAGTTAGAACTTTAATAAATAGCCTTCATTGACTGTGGAAATCTATAGTGCAGACGATAGCTTTGCTAGCAAGTCTGACTCTTCATTCAATGGCCTTTCAATCAAATCTACAAATTTTGACGCTCTTCGCGCGAATCACAGGATTCAAAACAATTGTCTAAAGATCCCGTATACATATGTAAAAGTACACACGTGTATTCGAAAACGGGAATTGGCTTTCGAGGGTTGACCGATAAACGAATGAACGATTACATCTCACGTGGAAATATCCTATCAGCAACCTTAGACTTGTCGGTACTAAGTTAGAATTTCGAAAATAGGCCGTTTTATCCACACACTTTGAGTATGTGCCCAGGGGGCTTAAATGGACGATTTTCTTGGTTACTAATCTCGTTGGAGTGCCTAAGCTGTTCGCTTGGTTAATTTATGATTGAATAAAAAATTGCATGTTTTTCGCGATTTTTGCACTCGTAGGAAGTCCTACTTAGCCTGGAACCCGGGTGCACAGACAACAGGATATCAAGCCCGGAGGGTACCATGGTATTGTTGATGTGGCTGAAAGTTTGGCATCCTGAATGTGGATTACATATAGCTATAGACGTTGAACGATTTACTCGCATGAGTGTTTTTTAACAATAATCTCTGCACGTGTTCGATGATATATTGGTTCTATTTCGGCCCTTATTCGGAATGCATAGAGACCAACGTAATTAACTCGTTTCGTTGCACAGAGATAATATATGAAAGTATAAGGCGGCATAGATTACAGCTTAGATTTTCTGTTACTGCTCGAAGTTTTAATCATTGATCGTTTGAGACTGGTTGAACTCGAAGGCCATTGAGCCCCACAACTTTGCCCTTGATTGTTGTTAAAGCAACTTTTTTCGCCCATGACAATTTATACACTGGACCCTGTTAGTTTTGGTTATCTAATTTGTATGATTACCAATCAATGTATTTAGTATCGCTTAGTCACTACCGTGCTTGCCGACGTTCTTGTTCGAGATTCATCGACAGATGCCTTATATATATACATCTCTATTTTTTTCTCACACAACGTTCGATGCACGGTTCTGCTATAGCAGTAAACGATCTTTGCTAAAGACAACTTTACGATACGTTTCACTTTTGCAAAGACGTTCTCGTCGTTACTGCGAACTTTCTACGGACTGACAATTTGCTGGCAAGGCATAATGAGTTTGTCTTACGACGTACAGCGCTCAGTGGCTTTACGTGTCAACAAAAAAAGGTGTCCACTTTTGAGGCAGTCCAGGGCCAGTTCCTTCGGCTGGATCACGAACATCAGAAGATTAACGAATGAGACACATGTAAAATCTGGATAACTTAGAAAGTTGAGATACAATATGATCGTAGTGATTAAAGTGAACGAAATAAGTGCGCATTACCCAACTATAGAGCAACTCGCAGACATGGTCATCATGTTAACGAGAATACAAACATCCTATGTTGACTGAGGCCAACAAATAGACAAAGTTGTTATTTGTTTACATTCTATCACTAAGCCGTCGGCCAAAAGCGTACGCGCGAATCGAAATGAAGAATGGCTTCTAAGTAATACTACGAACAGCGCGAGGGATGGCTGCGTCAGTACGAGAAACTGCACAAGCTTATTATCGGCACGTAGCTCACTGTATGTTTCTCTGAACGCACCAAAACGATCAAAAGTATGTTACACAGAAACAACGATCGCCGGACAAAAAGGCTGACCGGTTTCTGATATCGCCAAACGCAATCTGAACAGATATTGCCATTGTTGTTGTTGATAAAAAAATAACTCGTGTATATAATTCCGAGAGCTCTAAGTTTCCGGTCGGTCGCTTTTAACAGGCAGTTTCTTCATTCCTCCATTGGTGACGAGCGGAACGAAAACATATGTGAGTTGCATACTTTACTCAATACAGGAAAAAGGACTATTAAGAAATAAATAGGTTAGCTAGATCCACGACTTCCAGCAGCTCGCTCCGGTTACTAATACTGTCTCATAGTCATATACGGCAGACTATCTAACGGTCCAATCGACGACACCTATTAGAAATTTAGCTTTCTCTCGTGACGAATTCAAGATGACGCGGCGCGGTGTCGCACAGCGCAATAGCAAACGGCAGCTTTATATTTCTGTTATATTCTGATGTTAAGTGAGTTGGTGAAGACAGTTCGATCAGAAGATCGAGGTCCACGTGTTGCCGTCTGTGCCCCATGCTACGCCGCTAGGCGGCAGCGGGCGTATAACTTGTTCTATTGGCGCAAGGGCCGTAGCGGTGGTGTTCTGCCGCGTGACTACAATCGGCTTTTAGCGATGCGCTCGTCAGCCATTACTGCGGCTGCGTTTGCCTAGTCGGTTCATGCAACCTTTGATAGGTCGTTCAACTGTCTGAAGCACGAATCTTCAAACTGATCTGTAGTGTATGCGTATGAATGGCGGCGTGAGCATCTGAACATCGCTATCCGATGTGCAGCCGTGTCGCGCGATGCGACTGACTGAGTCAAATCGATCGAGCTCGGAGTCCCAATGGTTAGCGACGGGGTCGTCGCATCGGAAAATAGAAATCGGGCGCCGAAGGTGCAGGGGAGGACTGGATTAAGGGAAACACAGCCCACAAAAGAAAAAATAGCCACTTCTAGGCACGGCAAAACGAAATGCATAACGGCTACGATCTATCGGAACTATGGCTGCCACCGCCACTCCAGAAGTTGTCTGTGGCAGTGCAGCTAAATGAATCCAGTAAAGGAACTATGGTAGCAAACTATACTGAGAGATCGGTAAGGAACAAAGTAAGAAAATGCAAAAAGAAGTATTACACTATAGCGTATCAGAATTACGTAGAAATACTTGTACTGCCTTAGATAGCTGAGGCTATACATTTTATCTTGACTTTTGCCGTACGAGGGCTAAGTCACACGATGACCATGATACTTCGTGATGATGATAATAGCACAATATTCAACAGTGTACTACTGATTATTCTGAATTTCAAAGTTGCGTAGACACCGACATTCATATCTGGTTCGGTTATGGGATGATATCTCGGCCATCGAACCGTTGCAATTGAGAGTAGGACGAACGGGCAGGATCACTAGAAAACGACCTGTGCAAACGCTCAGTACTGATGTCAATGACCTGACACAGTTCTGATACTTTGCATTCTGAAAACATCAATATAACTGAAAAAAAAAAAAAAGAGAACTGTTTAAAAAATAAATCAGACCTTCCCCGTCCAGGTCGTCCACAAGTGTGAAATGATCAGGTTTCTGTTCATATGAAGACAAATTCAATACTGCATAGCAAAAGAAACGCAACGTGATCGTAAACAAATTTGGTTTGGGCATCTGCATAGATACTTATAGTTTCTATTCTATCAATCACCTCAAGAACGTTTTCGACGTATTTATGGGCCATGTGCCCTAAAACGTAACTAAAATAATACGCTTTTGCTCACTCGCGTCTACCATCCAGCGGCGAAGTTTATAGCTTAGCTAAGAGTTCCTGTTGTGGGTTGCTTCTAGCCTTGACGGGGACAAAAATGGTATTTGCGCGTCCCCTTGCACGTGCACTTTGAGAGAGGTAGGCGAACGATTTTGTCGAAGTAGAAGACCGAAAAGAACCGACAACGTACGAATAACGGCTCGTGGTTAACACGGCGGCCTTCAACACCGGAAACGAGAATCGATCATACATTTTCCAAACGAGCCTATCAGCAGCGCATAGAAGCGAGGCCCTCTGTGAGTCCTAAGTTTTATATATGTATGCTAGCTGAGAACAGTGTCGATTTAACATGCAACTCGCAATACTAGATATATATATATATATATAAGCTGGCACAAGCACAAACTCACCATACAGATGAATATGATCGTGCGTCAGCTTTTTGTCAAAACTCCCATTGAAATTTTGTTGGTAACGCATAACCGACGATCGTTATTGCCAACCTCTGTGCGGCTCGCAGCGAATACAAACCCTTTTTATTATTAATTAAATTGATAGGGTTAGGACACTGGTAGAGGCACAAACAATTTGATTGTCTTAGAATCTTAACTTGAATATTAACGACCGTTCTCAAGAGGAGAGTATGTATTTGGGAAAGATAATTGTAACCAGACAGATTTTCGGCCTTTATAAGCGTCTGGGTTCTTGGGACGTTTAGCCTAAAGTAAGTCCAAAACTCAAGCCCACTGAATTTTTGCATGTAGCATGCTATAACTATTTACCAAAATGACCTCACAAATCCGAAGATCCACAGCACCTTGAGTGGCTTTACATAAAAATGCGGCTATAATTATCTAAACATATTACTATATGCGCTCCACTATATGTTGCGGCCCACGACCTTCCCCGTAACCGAGATGGCATCCTTGATATAAATGGCCGACTAGACTATTGTACCTAACAAACGCACAAACAGATTCGCTGCCATAATTGGCATATTTAAACACCATTAAGTTGTCAGGTGAAACACTACGAACATTGTCAAGCCGAAACTCAGCGTAGAACATCTGTTTTTACACACTTCCCTAGCGTAAATATATTTCGGCATAACCTGTACAGAAGTTTCACGTACGAGCCGAGAAGGAAATGTTATGGTGGCAAAAAATTGACATTTTCAATAAATCGCTATTGGTACCATCCGGTTGTTTTTTTAGCCCGCATGCCAAATCCATGTAGCGTTTTTACAGGAAGAAAAAACATACTTTTTAAGATCGGATCTCATAAAGCCGACCGCAGCCAGCCAATACGGTGGCAAGCCGACATGGCAAGCCAAGTCAGCTCCAGATTTACACATTCGTTCTAGGTCAACACGCATAGGTTTCAATAACACCACGGCGGGTGACTACATCCGAGTTCTCTAAGACGTCACTCTGAGACGCTACCTGCATCGAAATGAGTTACTCATTCGCTTAATTTGAACACTTTCTTCCCTTCGATACGCCAATACACACGAATGCGTCAATCCATTTCAGACCCGAACGACACAAATGGTTCGGCACCAGTCGTTCGACGCTATGGACGCATCGCCACTGACGATTCTTTCGGGTCGATTGCTGAATGCCACGGTCATATTTGTAAAAGGATAGGCTTATGTATGTAATCAGATCAGGACCGCATAAATGGAACAAAATCCACTGAACAGAGCAGGTAGGCCCCGTGGGTGCGTCATCTGGCGGCGACAGACTAATGATTATCGCGAAGCGACAACGAAAGCATAAGAGAAAACTGGTAAGGGACGATACAACACGAAATAAGAAAGAAGTACATAGGTGAAAAAGAAAAGACTCTGCTATCTATCTGTAGATACTTCTTGGCCTTTTTTTCCGGAAAGAACGTGCTGTCGAACGAAGTGGACAACCGAGGCGGGATTACTGCGAAAATGCTTATGCACTAAAAGGGCCTGAAGCTTTGCCTCGTTTAAATGGTCCTAGACCAAGTAAGGTAACAGCCGACCATCAGTAATTTTAGTCGTTAGGCATAGTGAAGTTCAGTGGGCAGCAACTAGTGGACCTTGATTGAGTAGCCTGAGAAACGGGAAAGGTGCTCTTACCCGACATCGAGTAAAGCTGCTTTGGCTCCGCCTTCGAGAACGATGTCCTTTAGCTGAATTCTCTTTTGTAGGAAGCATCGTAAATCAGTTTCTTTTTCACCACTGAGGTTCGTTGCGAGAATATTGAGATAAACATGTTGAGACGCTGGAGATTTATTCGTTGGGTTTGCTTCCAGCTCGGGATTTGAGCCTTTTCTGCAATACATAAAACGCCACACGGTTAACTAGTAATCACCACATAAAATGCAAATACTTTACAAAGGGTAGAAGACACGCTTCATAAGAAGAGTACGCCGTCCGCGATAGTCGGATCTCTGCACAATTTCTAATGAATTTCTGTCTCCGCAAGGTGATCTACAGCTTTTTCCCATTAATGTGGCGGGTGCTTTTCGATTCATGTTTGTTGTTTTGTTAATAAACAATTATAAGTTGATTACAAAATTTCAATCTGTGTCGACATCCTGGAATGAAGCAGGCTGCCGAATTAGTAAACATTTGCCTATACTGTATTATTGTTTGGATACTTGTGCTATAAACAGTTAGAGCGGATGCTATTAAGATAGCTAACGTTAGTTGCTGATAGCCGTTTCTCTCGGTAGACTATAATATGAATTTCCTAAATCTGTGTTACAAAGTCAACAGAGTACAATGGTGTTCGGGTTGCAAGTCAATATTCGTTAATCTCCGCTCTCATTTAGCAGAATTATGCGAGACGTGTTAGGGATTGCATTGGCTGATCCTTGCAGGCTTACTAAGGCCTCCCTATCCATCTCTGATACTTCTTCGGTTGACTATTGAACGTACTGTACAACGACGCAATTATGCTTTGTCTTTAGCCAATCCGAGCTTTTGGTCCGCGTTTTTCTTAGTGGTTACTACCGTTGCTGCGGCGGTTATCTCGGTTACTACGTTTGCTGTTTGTTTTCACGACGTTTACGCTTTCCTTTAAATTTGCGGTTACCGACCCCGAAACGCAGTTGAGTCGATATCCCGTTGATCGACGAAGCACAGACGCAGCAGAAAAAAAATAGCGATAAACACGCGGCTGAAAAGCGAAGCAGACAGATATGATATAGGTAGGAGAAACAACAGACCCAAGTTCGCGTCCAGGCCAAAGCCCGAGTCGACTCGCGCGTCTTAAGAGGTAGCATCGTTTCGCTAACAGCCGATGCCAGTGCAGCGTCCACATTGATCATAGTAATAACGAAGCCGCACCGCTATGTGAAGTATTCTAACGAAAAAAAAAACAGCACTACACTGTTCAGAAGAACTATAGACACGCAGCTGAGTGTCAGACTTCACTAGCGAACCGCTGTTTCTAAAAGCAACCTCATTATTGTCCGCGATGTAACAGCAACAACCTGTGCTCGCATTTTTATGGTGGCTGTCACGACGCTTTTCGAGGCGGTCTGAGTTCTTTTTTGCCATCAAAATTACCGGGCGTTCGTCGACCAAAGGTATTAGCTGGCTGGCGACCGATTCGTGTTAGGGAGCTGTGGCGAGCGAGCGATTAGAATAGCTGAAAGAAAAGTTCATCTTGAATCGTCTATTCTGTATAGCTCGGTAGTTTTGGCAGTCCACACTCGCATTTAATATCTGTTCCACATATCGATATATGAGTTGAGATCTAGGTGGCTCGTTTCGGCTGCTGCTACCAGTAATGATAACGCAAGTACTCTATCCTTTTCTGTTTTGTGTTTTACCTCTTTTCATTCGCACTTGTTACGACTTAAGCTTGATATTAACAGTTAACGAAAAACACTACGACTCTCTCTGGTAGCATTATGGTGATCGGTAAAAAAAAAATAGCGTCGTTATAGCTCCCACAGCGACGAGGATTACACAGGTCGTTTACTATCCGAGGCATTGCATATTGCCCGTTGACAGTCAATGAATAAACCATCTTTTGCCATATATATCCGTTTGTATTCATGGGATGTGGGGGGACGACTATTTCTATTTTTATCAAAATGATAAAATTGTCATCGATTGTGAGGCAGGCCCAAACAAAGACGTGATCGCGTAAAGATTTCATTTCACTTGTACAGCTGTCTCGCCCTAGCAGTCGTGCTACATAAGTACAAAATTTGAGATTTACAGTTCGATCGAGTGTTTGCTGTTTATAGAAAAGCAAGCGGCGATAACTTGTGATGGCAAAGGCAAGTTTCTCTCTTCTTTTTACTTTAACTTGTCGACGTGATCGAGATTTTTGCTCAAAACTGGTGTATTAAACGGCTAATTTAGCGGTTCGAAGTAACAAGTTCAATTTGGCAATTGGTAAGTAACGTATTAACTAGAAAAATAAATTTGCCGTCATAACTTCTTCTGTGTAGTACAGTCGACAACGACAATTAAAAGGGTAGCTAGAAACTACGGAACCAAATGAATGACACTTAGCCTAACTTAGGCTCGTAACTGCAGCATGTAACATAAAATCACTTCCATTCTGTCAATGACAAATTAATATCTAGAAGGTATCGAGGCCGTTGAAATACTCACCATTATGAGGTAAAGATAAGAATGTTTATTTAAGCGTATGTCGGTATTGATGTGTGTGTGTACTCATAACGCCAGGGTAACGACATAGAACTTGATATCGGGATCAAATCTGAGGCGCAAATAATGGTGCCCCAAGATCTAGAAATACGAAATTTAGCACACGTGTTTTTTTTTTCTAAATTTAAAACATGTTAAAAAAAACAGGTTACCTGTTGTATCGATAGAACACAATCCGGATTTCGGTGGTATAGCTATTTTTTTAGTCGGTTACATCTACTAGCCGTTACTTGTTGTTGGAAAAAAATCGCTGTTAACAATTAGATGAGATATATATATATATATAGTGTGTTAGTAAATTTGTTGCTATGGAAGAAGGGATATTTTGCGCAATTTTATCTGTGAAATGAGTACACCGGTGCAACTAGTTAGCGGGCAAAGCGAAACACGCCGCTTATTATTGACAGTAATCAGCTATTAAAGCATATTCTGAAGAAGAAACGGTCCACATTGTTCGATGCATCTTATTGACCCGTATACTCCGCTAGCAATAAGGAATTAAATGGTCTTTGTTGACTACGCCAAAGCGGACCGATGTCTTCACTTTGTAAAAAGAAGAAACGCATCAGAGTGCTAATGCAACACAAGAATTTATAGCATCACCATCACTAAATAACCCACTGGGCTACCCATCGTTTTTTATTTGTTTGACGATGCCTAGAATGACAATGTAAACACGTTATTCGATATTTACTCATGCGAAGCTAGACGTATAAAAGAAATATAGGTAGTAAGTAAAATTGTCAGTGCTTCACTTAGAAAGGCGTTTGTGGTCATTTATGGTAACAACAAAAGTCGATTGAGCAATAGGTATTTCGCGGACATTCCTTAGGGCAATGTTTTAGTAACCTAAATTTTTTGCAGCAATTTTTCTACGACAGAATTTTCTCAGCTTAATTTTAGACAACGCTGTGCTACTGCCTTTCTGTCCAATACAAATATAATAACGTGGTCCAATCCGAGTAGCCTCCATCTTTGCCCGAATGCGCTTGCGTTCGTCGCCATCGTTGCCATCGTTGCCCGAATTGCGCAAGGCATTCGGTATTATCGTCTACGATTAGTTTCATATGTTAATACATAGGATAGAGCTATGTGAAGTCTAGCTTATTGCTTCAAGCGACCAGACTTAACAGCTAAAGCTATGAAACTGTCAACATTTCGAAGCGCCATAACAGGTAAAGACCGCTGAATTAGCGGAGCCCTGCCATTGACATCTAATTGGCAGAACGGAAACTCATCTACGAACTGTGGCACATCCGCAGCAATACGTCGTACCGCAATAGGCTGTGTGCCACCACTGACCAACTAGGCTTATATCATTCGACAACACAAAATGTCTAGCCGAGTCAGCGTAGTCGCGCACGTCGCACCATTTTCTGGTTGCCAGTGAGCGGTGGTATTTGTCTCTCTGGAGCACATGATCGTTCCTTAAATACCCGGTTCTACTCAACAATAAAGCCCGATTGTCACGAAAAGGGAAGAACAATTTCTTTGCGAATGTCTTGATGGCCTAGAAAGTTGCGCCCATTTTTGTATTGCGTGTTCAACTTTATCAGCAGTTAACCCGTTCGGGAGGCTGTGTCAACGATTTACCCATATCATTTCGTAACAGCAATGATCAGATGAGTTTCTGCTCAGAATCGGTGGGACTGTGTGCCTTTGCATAACGCCAGCGTGTCGTCAATAATAGACAGGCAGGTATCTCCTGTCAACTTAAATTGTTATCAACGTTTCGACTTATGATGGTACGAACTAGTAGAGCGACCTTTTCAACGAAGGGCGAGTGATCGAGAATAGATATGCTATATACGCGAAAACGAAAATTATATTGTAAATTCTAAGCTATCATGTTAATGCTGTACGACATATAACCGTGCGCTCCAAGACAGTAGCTTAGCTTTCGATTATTCTGAGGCCTCTGTTCGCACATTATGACTTCTTAACTTAGTCGTGTTTGAAGAGTACACATTTTGAAATGTATCTGCCAGCAAAACGGCTGGCGGACTCCCGAGTGATGAATTGGCCCGGATTATTGCAACCTTAGCTCAAAGCGCGAGCGCAACTTTTCTCGTCGAGCTATAACGGTCAGTCGTCCATAACGTTTTGAAATTCTCTCTACGAACTATCGTCTAGGGGGCTTTCATGAAAGATCCTGGAGAGCTTCGTAACTTAACCTGCCGAGGCGCGTACTGGCGACCACTTATAGACGGTTCAGTCCGGTTGCTGGCTGTCTGAACGAGTGGTCCAAGCAACGTCTGAAACGTCACCAAACGCCCAAGGTCGGTCATCCGGAAAAGTCCCGAAATGAAGTGGAATTGGGATGGAAATTGGTCTGTGTCGTACAGCATTCAAACAGTGAATGCTGTGCTTTGTGAAATCGCTATGTTGCGAAAAATCTTTTGAACTAAAAATCACCTGAGCCGGCTTCAAATGAAGTTTCTCATGTCTCAAGCTAATGTCTGCGTATCCACTTGTTTAGAGAAACCAACCTACGAGTAAGCATTTCCTCATCGCCATGAGCCCTAATGCTCACACTGGGACAAATCGTATGGCCGAGTGGTAGCGTTTGCCACATCTGTAGTATATTTCCCAAGCAAAACAATATCATAACGAGTTCCCTATAATGAATAGTACGTCAATTAATCTTCCGCTAATATATTTACGGTTGTTACACTACTAAAATGTTAATTTCTTTATTATCTTAAAAGTAGTAACGCCGGTATGACCGAAATTTTCCAGCTTCCCTTTTCCTTTGCCAGGGTATTTTGTATTCACTCAACGTAGTCTGAATATATCCATGACCAGCTTGGGCTGTTTCATTGGCTTCAGCCGCAAACGAAGATGAATTTCTCTGTTGAATATGCCGGATTTGGTGACCTCGGCGGCGTAACACGCATCGTTCTATTCGATATGAAGCTGTCTAGCCGGCGTAGGGCACCACCGCTCACAGTCTACATACTTATGTTGTGTATTGTTTACGATAAGCTGCACGGTAAAGCGGTTGATTAAAATAGTCACAGGCTAGAAAAGCGTTCGTGCTGGAAGGGCAGTTCATGGTAAGTTCTTTTCCAGCTTCAAATTGGCAAGCATAAAGTGCCTTCATAAAAGGAACTTGTTTTTGACCAGGGAACATTTGGTCAATGATTGTGTAAACGTATTGACAGATTACTAATAAGACGAATTCGATGAGAAGCAACGAATGGAAAAAGTTCACTGTAAAGTTATACGTTTGTTTTCAACGGTATATTAAAAAGTTAGCATCATCTTATAGCTTCTGACCCCCCCCCCCAACGTTAATTGTAAGTTTCATGCTGGCCATCAGTGCGCCTAAGCGAGCATAGCCCTATATAGAATCCACATCGTTTCCGTCTATGTAGGGTTGTTCCGCGTTTGAGATAGCGTTAGAGATTTTTACGGTAAGTTCCCTTTAATCACAACTGGCACTGTGAACGACAAACATGTCACATCGGTGTCTTCACAATTACTGATATCTATTTTTACTGGTATCGTTGTTACTGTTGATTGCCTTTGGTCGACAATCGGACTGAATCTACTGGTAGGACCATGGACAACCCAGATGTGCACCGCCTGTAAAGCTCTTCCAACGAACCCACCGTTTGGCATTATCCACCTCTTGGTAGGCCTCCACCACGAAAACACAAAATGCTGTGAACGCATGAATAACAGACAGATTTGAGGCAACTGAAATAAGGGATATAATGTTATTGGAGCTGAACCACATCAGGACCACAGCTTCCCTGGCGTTCGCTGGGGTGGTCCTTTCTGCGACAGTTGGGTCCACCCAACGGAACTAGTCGCCATCGCCGTAAAAGTATCCTTTGCGTCATATGCCTGTCATTTTGCTGTGCATCCGACATGCAGATATCTCTTTGTCTGTTCACCGCTGGTAACTTCTATTCAGAGCCATTGCTGCCACTCGTTATTGTTTCATGACGATGACGATCAACAAAGCAGTGAATATTATTCTCATAACGGCTTGTTATTTATATATGAAGCAATCATCCACCACCTATTTATAGTATCAGGTCATCATAAGCCACAATGTTTTAGCACCTGATGACATCCCATGACGTCTTTTATTTAAGTTGCTCGATTTCCATTAATATCCAAAGTCTTCATTGGACATTAGCTGCTGTCTGCCCTGTTGCTGCAGTTAGATAATTTATAATATAGAGGAACAGGAACAACGTTTGCCTAGGGGTATTTGGTGTTTTGGCGCTAGGGATAGGCAAGCTGTATAACGTTTCTTCAGCCATGTTTGGTAGCGACGACACAACGTTTATGGCAATGCTGCTGTTGCTGACAGTGACGGCAGCGGCAGCAGCAGCTCAAGTACTGGTATAGTGTAGTTGTGCTGTGCTAATATTGTAACTGCGGCCGTCTCTGTAGTGGTTGTCGTGCTGCTGCTGCTGCTGCTGGTGTAAACAGTGATGCTGTGGACGGCGCCACAGCATCCGGTCCATGAAAACCGTTGATTTGCTTTGAGCGGGGCACGATGCTATATTCCGATTTGGTATATCAAATCGAACTGTTTATTACTGCCGACGTGTTATTGTTCAAGTTGTCCGCACGGAAACAGTAACTTGAGTGTCTTTCAACATTCTAATACTATTTATATTACGTCTAATAATATAAATAATCATATATATATATATATATATATATATATATATATATATAATGTGATAATTACCCCTTCTTCACACACATGAATTAAAATTGGCTGTACCTCTTGCCATCTTAAAATTACAAGGGCTGGCCGGAAGTCAAGAGATACCATCTGCAGCTGGTAATAAAATTCGACGATACCTGCCGTAGTACCCAAATCGTTGCTATTAAGTTGGTGACGATTGATTGTGTTTCCTTTTTTCGAACATATTTTAAAGCTATTTCACTCCATCAAATACCACACGTACAGTTGTGTCTGGAGGTACATTTGTTGTTATATTTGATGTTATCGTAGCCTATCACTTGCTTATGTCACTGAAGTTCCTTGTTGAACTATAAATCGATTTCTATATTCTATTCAATAGACTGCCGATAAGTTGACAGTGAGGCTGAACCTGTCTCTAATCAATTGACTTGACGGGGGTTCTTGTTAACAATCTATTATATATATATATATATGTACAAGGTACATGTAAAAGCCAACTGGATCCGCTCAATCAAAAGGCCTGACGACAATTGTTGTCGTCAAAATATAATGTGATCGTTCAAGTTTGAAGACCCCATAAGTTAACATTACATTTTGCTACTCAGCCAATAGATATTGGGCCTTGTGAGATTGTCTATTTTCTGATGACCCCAACTTTGGCAATAGTCTGAGGATACGGCAGTAGGTATTAATTTCGCTATTCTTTATACTTACTTCGCTTTATGAGAGTATGATTTGTATTACTTAAATGAAACGTAAGCTCCCCCTTACCATAGCCGTGCTATTATCAAAAACCAAACATAGGCGATTGAAATATGTTTGCTTGGCAAGGAAATCATTTACACAAGCCAGAGTTCATGGGCCCAAAATTTCTCATTGCGGTCCTACGCTTCATAACAAAATAACCACATATAAGTACGCCCATGTAGATAATGGTAAATGCTTGCTGTTTCAGAACTAGACATGTTAGCGATTGATATAGGAAGATGGAACATAGTTTCTGCAATATATATATATAAACGATTAGATGGAGGGCACAAGTAAAAGATACCATCTAGCGAATCGACTTTTTACGACACGTTCACGAAAGCTCGACGAACAAGTAGTTATTTTTCTAACTCAATCGAAAAATAGATGCACGAGGCACTAGTTTTAATAACAAACATTATTTGTTAGTTTGCCAAACTTACCCTGATGCATTGCAGTAATAGAGTGCGTAAAAGGTTTCATACACTGTCGATGGCAGGGGGGACATCCTCGATTCGGTAGTCATGGTTATTTGGTGTGATCCGCTGGTCTTCAGCTTGTGCCGCGAAATGTTTTCAATGGTCAAATCTAGTCAGCCAGGGTTAGTTGTTATAATCCGTTAGGTGCAACTAGAGTAGGCCGCCGGTACTACTACACGAGGCCGTAAACTTGCTTCTTGTTCACCTGACGGTCTTACCCTGATGGACATAAGCTGACTGCTATTGATCCTCTTCGTACGCCAGCCACTTTTATGGGTTATATTGACACATGGTCGCACTTCGTGTCTCAAGGAACCGTAGTGTAGTACTGTGATGTTCGCTAAATAATCGAAAACGGGTATATTTCAGCCTCTATTTTGGCAGAGATATTAGATTTCGTACTAATATTTCGAAAATGTTCGGCGTAAACCGGCGTTCAGCTAGATTTACCACTTTTAGTTAGCTGTCTTCTGATCACTGCGCTGCGCTGGCGACCGGGTTCGTACCAGAGGCCCACACAGGAAGGAGAGAGAAGGAGCGTGCGCGTTATTGCCAGGGAAGCGTTCCTGTCCGGATGGACTTTATCGCTCTGACCAACTAAGTTCGGGACGGCGAAACCGCGGTAGAATTCAACCGACCATGTTTGTGGTAGATTCTGTAACAAGCAAGCAATAACATAAATTAAGTACGGTAAGGTAGCTAGCATCCGATACAATATGCTAACATGGCAAATATTTACGTGGCGAGTACATCGATCCCGAGCGCGCCAGCTCGACTCTGTCGCGATCGGCTGCGGCCGCTCTCTGGCTAGCTAACTCACTCGTCTCCCCAACTCGTTACCGAAGCGGTAAACTGGGCTGACCTAGGCGACGAGATGGGCACGCGCACAGATAAGCTCAGACACACAAGCAACGTCATAGTGACCCTCTCGTACTGTTGCTACACGACTCTCTTAGCCATTCCGTTAACGGCACGAAATCGCCATTTAGAGACAATATCTAGATATCTTTGCACCTGGAGCGCGTCTAAGCCAAAGAGAGCCGGCGCATGTGTTCGCTTTTGTACGTAAATATGGCGAAGTGTTGTTCTTAGAAGGTCTCTCTCTAGAATAAGCTGCACATAGGAACAGCCAGCGTGTGAGCGCAAGGACATAAAGGTGCCAGAAACAGTTATCACTCTATCAGCTAGAATTTGGGCGAGATCATTCACAATCGGATCGTGCCTTGTGTTCAGGTCGATGAAGTGGGAAAGAGCCCTTTTAATCGACTGAGGTAGCCTAATAATGCCGGAATTATTTCTGCGGACTGATTTTATCCAACCTTTAGGAGAAACAATTGCAGCGTTTTTGTAATCTAGGGTTAACCTTCATCGATGTAGCCTAATTTACTACAAACATTCACGTCCGAAGATATGCAAGATCGCGCCTAACCACAAATATTGACTATTGGAACAGGTTTCAACAGATTCAATCGGCGACCTGGAGAATAACGAGAACGGTCATCTAGGTAATTACGTTTGGCCGGTTCGCAGCCTCCTGTGCCGTTAGCAGGCTGTGCTTAGCTACTGTAGCACCTGCAGATTAGCAAAATGATAAATACGGGCCTAGCTAACAGCATTATTAACCCAGAGGGCTGACAGTATAGGGGTGCTGCCGTATACATGCACGGAAGTTTGTGAATCATAAGTTAATTTACGATGCCGATTACAACTATTGCTGTTCCGATACAATAGCGTCTGCTTGGGCCATTGTTGCTATGCACGTGTCCGTCCTCGTACCTTCGTTCGAGTTGCCGAAAGTAATGCTGAAGGAAATAAGCCTCGTTCCCAGCGCTGTAATCCTTCATTCAGGGCTCGTTGCTTCGGTCTTTTTCTGCCCTACTCGAAACAGCATTGTCAACACGAATACGACAGTAATTTACGAACGCTGTCACTGACTGCCCCTAACATTGATGACACCTCACCGAGACACTTATTCCTCCGGAGTTTGTTGAGGGAGCTGACTGTTCACTTGTTTCCGTCGGGCATTAGCAAAAGCGGCAGCAAATCCTGTGGCGGTGATGACGACGGCAACAGAACACCAAATGACTAATTAGTGTGATAAATATTTGCCCCTTAACAGAACATTCAAATAATTTCAAATTCAGCTGTGACTAGCACCTATGGCCGCCCTTGTTGTAAGCGTCCTCAAAAGTCGTCCTATTTCTTTGGTCAGCCAAAATGATAATTCGCCTTCAAATCACGATCAGAACTCATGAAGTGCGTATCGCTCAGTAGCAGTTGATAGGAGTAAATTTAGTAACTGGCTACGGTCGCCAGTCGCTGCGCGAATTCCAAACCTCTACGTTGAGTGCGTCGATCTCTTATGAGCGTTGCCGTATTTTTGTGCGTGAATTTTCATGTCATCGGCTACAATGTGTGATGTTAACCAATCTTCAATGGCAACGAATTGCTCTAATAGCGACTAGTAGTAACATTGGCGTCCATTGTTGGCAGCAGCGCACCGCCGTTTGACAACGGTCGGTGCCACTATAATATCAGTGCAGAAGGGCCACTACGCAGACGTTGATGCGACGGTCTACCAGCCTGCCGCTGTTGTTCAATCGTTCCTCTATCTGTTCGTCCAGCCATCTTTCTGTCCTTCCACCTGTATCAGCCGCAGCATCAGTAGCGGCAACGGCAGTAACCAGAGTATGGCGCGCGCTTTGCCGTTACCATGGAGCTGCCGCTGGCCCCATCAGCGGTTTCGCTCTGTGGCAAGCTGCAGTGGTAGCTGTTGCTTCGGGTGGGAGAGACTAAGGGGTAGTTGCAGCGGTAGTAGTAGACGTAGGGGCAGGCTTCTCTCGCTCTCACGCGACGGCGCCAGCAGACGCATCACTGCTGACTCCGTTAGTGCGGTGAGCTCGGGCTGAACAGCGCTACAGCTATTGCCGGCACTGACAGCCAGATCCGCAAGCGCTTGACAAGATTACCGTTCGCCTGAAAACGTTCAGCCGGCTATATGCTCTAACGAGGAGATATACGCCACAGATGTTCAAAATATGGCGCGAACTTCATCGAGGAGCGCAGTGCTTCATAGCCAATCAGTAGGTGTAACTGCAAGTTGTTTGGATAGCGGCCGGTGCCACGTTTCAAATCGTTCGGTTCGAAATAAAGTAGCACGCTGATCGGTAGACTTATTTTATGTTTCTACGTGTGTTTTGGACTATTTGCTATATATATATATATATATATATACATACATACATATATATGTAACGGAGCCGTCGAAACAGGACGGTTACTGGAAGATATGGTAGGGCGGGGAAGCGAACTCAATGATTGCGCATGGCCTTCCACTAATAACCTATCTGCATTGCATAAACTTTTCGTTTAGAGAACTTGCGATGGGAACACCGGAAACAAAATGAGGTGAGCTTTTTTGGGCACACTGCTGTTATGAAAGTAGACAGTGAAACAAACAATATTACTAATGATAGAAGACACATACTCTTTAAGAACAGAGAAGAGCTCTGTGATATCTAAACGATTACATACTATATCCACTATATTACTAAAGTCCAATGTGCAACACAAGCAGCCCTGGAACCGTTTGTTCTATGGGGGAAAAGCTCAGCGACATCCTCGAACAAGCTCAGCCCCAGTGGCCGTTATTAGACAGCCAGCAATGCAAATGACGACTCGTTTGGCGCCACAAACGAGAGAACGGTCGCGGAGAATAGCAAAACGAGCGTAGGCGAAGCCTAGGCCAAAATTTGATTATACATATGGTTAAATTAATAGTTAGAATTTTTCAGGTCATAGTGACAGTATAGGCTGCGCATACAGTGCCCAAAATAAGATATTCCAATGCTTTGTCATTTCCTTCGTCCAAATTAAATGGCTGGTTCTTACGCACTATATCTGATCTTTCTATTAGCATGCTCGAATCGTTCGAAGTAAACCAGAAAATATCAGCATTACATTACGATTAGGTTTATAAGTCATATATAACAGATCGGAGTTAATGTAGGTATCTGTTTATAAGAGCCTTATAACCAATCAGCGCACTAATTCACACCATGGATAGTATTAAATAGAACTTGGTGTATTTCTTGTTTGTGGCTTGCGTATCTCATGAATAACAATTCGTCTGTACATATATATATATATATATATATATGAGAGGAAGAGGATTGCCAATATCCCCTGTATCCTAACAGATAGTTTTTGTCACTTTACTATAAATACGTCAAATTTCACCAAGTTCGCTGCTCTTTTTTAAGCCACGGTCGCTAAAAATGATTAAATTTTCAAAAATTAAAATAGTATCATAATTATCATATTTTATTTTTATACACATTTTTTTGTCATGGTATTTTTTTCTTATTTCTATAGTGTATTTATTCACTAATCTTTTTTGTATAAAATAACCCCAATTTTTTCTTTAAATACTAATTTATTACTCACACACTTCAATGATGAGAATGATCGTCAGGGGCAGAACGTGCGTGCGGGACTGTCACAACTACAGTAATACTTATATATATCTACAGTACATCCACCAGACAAAAAACGGCTCGAACATTGCTCATATATAGATGCTTTGAATGCCGAATCATGGTCCTGCAGTTAATTTCAAGGGGGCAAAGAAAAAAATAAAACCGGTGGGCGACGGGAGGTGGTACAATTGACGCGATGTAGCCGTAAAGCTACGTCGGGCTGTCGGTCGTTCAATTGCCAGTTCCTGTAGCAGTGGTAGTAATAGGTATAGAAGTGGCTGGAATCGTTGCAAGAAGGTCCCCTTGCTGTCCACTATTATTCCACAGTCGATGCAGTCCGGAGTGACGGCGTTCCGGCCATCGCGCGCGATCCCTGACTTTCCTACCACCTAGCATGCGCCTCTAGCTCATTCATTGTTGTTGCTTGGCCGCTGCTATGATTGCAGCTAGCAGCAGTCTTTTGACAGTATTACAACGATTGTTGATGACGCAAATCAATACGCGCTGGCGGACTGACATGGCAGTCTCCCCCTTGTATTTCAGATATGTTATTATTGCCAAAGCGAGTGGCGTCTATCTGAGCCAAGTCGTTGTTGCAGCTAACTTTTGCGACCTCTTGAATGTTGAATTTTTTTTTTTCGGCTTGTTGTTGCGTATATGACTTATTTACATACGATAGTAGAATAGGAATTTTCATAGAGCCTCTATGTACTCTGTTCCTGCTAACTGGCTTGTGCTCAACTGAACGTTCCTAAACAAAATCAACTGCTTCCGTCTTTTACCCGTCCGACCGCACTCGGATGACCGCCCGACGAGTGGCCGAACCGTTGTTCACCCCGCAGTTGCCGTCATCGCAGCTACTGTCTCGTGCTGATGGCTAGCGACACGTCACGGCATTGCCGAAGTGTCTCGCGATAAGACCGCAAGTTATATACTGTTACATAGACCACAACCGGATAACGAGTGATATAACATTGCATCAATACACGGACACACCGACGTATGCATAGGATGTCGACGCGTATGCGGTCACTCAGGCTGGACATACTATAGGCCTCAGGCGACAAAACGAGACGGTAGTGCAGTCGAGCAAACGACGACCTCCTGGTACGAAAGAAAACAATCAAAACAAACAAGAGGAACTCTGCAAAAATTACAGCGGAAAGGCTGTGCGATTTTCTACTTACTGTTGTCGGCCTTTCTTCGGGGCCTGCACCTAGAAGGCTAATCACGCAACGTGGCCTGAACGCTTCGTGGACGTTTTACCTCGATTTCAAACTTTATATCTGTCTACTTAGTGCTATACCAGCTACTAGATTTACTCAAGCTACTAAGCAGATACGAATACGTTCGAGGTATACGTGTCGCTTGATAGCCCGAAAAATCAGGTTTTTGACAGAAAATCGCGTAGGCAACGCGGAATCTGTAGAAAAATGGGTCATTAGACCGAGTCCTAACAGTGATCACAGATATTGGCGTGCTTTAGTAGACTGGTTGTTATGTTAAACTAAAAGATATTTATGAAACGTCTCATTGGTAAAGCATTACACGTAGTACGCATTAGCAAAAAATACATGAAAGTAAAGCCAGCGGGTAAAGTTTACATAAACATCTGCATAAAAGTTAATGGTTATAAACGTGGGTTAAGCAAGTAAAGTATATATAATATACACGCTTTAAGAGCATTCTGTACTTTATAAGCCACCATTCTATATATTAAAGTGGTCTCTGGAAGGTCTGTACAAAGCCCGACTTGGTCCAATGTTTAGTAGTGCAAAGATATTCGACATTAAGATGCGTACATACAACTGCTTCAAACTTAAAAAGTTCAAAATAACTGCACGTAAAAATAGTTTTTGTAGCGATTCGATTAACTTCGTGGTTATATAATACCGATGCATATTTAATGAATGTTTAGCATAGTGCAATAGAGAACTTCCAAGCGCCGGTATCGATAGCGATGACAGCTACAGCCAGAAATTATCACTCGAATGATTTTTTTTTAATTTATTAAACGATTTCCGCTCTTAAACGAACGATGGCAGTGTTCGACAACTTCGACACTCCATTTCGACCATATTATGATGTTTTGTGCCAACGTCACATAAAAGTTCCTCAGTTCCCCAATTAGCCAGACGCACCGTCACTTGTTACATTGCTGCGCTGGGTCGTCCAGTGGTATGGGAATCGACTGAGGTATCTAGACGCTTGGACTCCCTCTATATCGCTGACAATGTCTTCCTCCTATTTGTTGGACGGAAGCTTTTTTCCCAGGAAAAGGAAAGCGACTTGTCCATCTGTTCGAATAGTATAGATTTCTTGCGCCCTGTTACGTTGGATCCAGCCTTAGCTCCTTTTCGCATAGACGCATACATCCACGTCTCGTAACTAAGCGGCGCTACCTGCTGGGGGCCACAGTTAGAGGCACAGTGGTCACACCATAGACTACAAAAAAGGTACAGGAATCCAAAATACTTCAGGGCAGTCCGTCGCACTTCAGTTGGGCTCATTCTTCGAACAAGGGTCAGGTTAAGAAACCTATAGATACTAATTATGGGCTTATGCTATCTATTGAAAGGTAGCGTCATTTGCCAGATAACAAACACTGTTGTGCAAGCCTGTATTGCTACGAGGGCCTATTTTCTTTCGAAAGCGGCAGCTACTCAACGACTTGTCGTAACCGAATCTGAATCCAGTGCATGCGGAGGCCTCCAGATATTCGAAACAAATTTAGCCTTTCTAGTTCCTATCGTTGTGTACGTGTACATTACGCTCGTATGTACGATACCCTACTGCACTAGCATCTACTAATTTGCCGATCGCACGATCATTATTCTTGTCGGCGTTATTGACAGATCGAAGCAGTGCGGAACTGCGAAAGATCAAAATCGGTGCCGTTGGGAGTTCCAGAGTAAAGCCTGACGACCATTCTGGTTCCCACGAACCCCTTAGCCTCGGAAAGCTAACGTAACGCGTTTGCACTGTATATACAGGGTGTGGAAGAATACTTTGTTTTAAATTGTTAAAAAAACGGTATTTGAAAAAACGATATTTGAAGATGCCAATCCAAGCCCTCTCAAGATAAGAAAACGACGGTGTATCGCTAAGAACGTTGCGTGAACGCCTTCATCACATAAAGTTACCAAGAGCTGATTATTTTTTAATCTACGTGTAGGAAGTCTCTGTAGACTACTTTTGCAATGCCCAGTATAATGCTCTACAGCTATATGGTGCCGTGATTACTACCGGTAACAAAAAGTAAGTCGGGGACGCCAGAGTAAGGGGGGAAGGCGGGAGGCTTAGCATAGTAGCAGTGACTGGAGACGGAAGACACCGGAAAAAAAGCAGATAGTCGGGTAAAATGAACAACTCAAGGAGACCTTATCCATCTTAATAAGTGGCATCGCGATTGGCCTTTCTACTAGCTAACGGCTGACCCGGGATAGCTGATGGGGCTTGTAGTAATTCTTTAGCACAGGCTGATGGACCGAGCTAGAAAAGCCTTGCAGCTGAATAAGCTGGGACCTTATTTCGGAGTAAAAAGCGTTGTGACGTCAGATCGCTGCTCGAAGGAATGGCAAAAGGCAAACGAAAGACAAAGGAATCCAAATCAACTAAAACCAACTCATCTTCCCGTAATTTCAAGCCACTTAGGTAAACGTAAGTGCCTGAAACAGAAGTCTATAATAAAACGGACAAATAAAAATAGCCGAATATAAAACTATTCACAGGCTCTTCAAGCGAACATTTGAAGCTCAGATATGTGACGGAAATCAACTAAATCTTCTTGGGTCAAATGGCTGATGTTAGCACATTGCTATAATCCAGCTTTCTTTTCTAAACCCGTTTCGTATTTCGAAATGAACACTTCTCGAGGTTTCGCGGAATCTTAAGAAAGGACTGCATTTAAATCACCTCGTCGGTTTCAAAGTAACCCAGCTAATGGTGTACACTGTATATTTAGCTGCATCCGTTACTCTTTTAAAATGTTTTTATACGAAAGTTTTACACACAATGTCTAGAGTTTTTCTTTCGAATGAAACAAATATAAATGTTAGTAACGTTTAGCTTGAATAAAAAGTTAATTGAAATAACCGTTCTTGTTTAGATACAAACTTAGGAACGAATCTTAAATCGGGAAATTTTTTTAATCTAGATACGGCATCGTTGTACATGTTATGTGTATTAGATATACATAAAATTAGGCATCGTTTCAACAACGCTTGATCGCCAGTCAAGGTTAACGAATTCAATACCAGCTGACAACAGCAGAAATTTATTTGTAACTTTCATCATGTTGTTCAGCCAGAATCCTGCCGGAGCTTCTGGTGCTCATTAGAGTTTTCCGATCAAATTTACCGATTCGCCACTTCCTTATCGGTAGCACAACAATCAGAGGCAGTAAGCTGCCTCTGCTGACGACTGTCAATGTTTCTTTCATACACACGTGCTGAGCGCATCCATGACGCTTGGCATGCCGTGGCCGTTTTTAACGTCGCCGCCGCTATTAATACATTGTCTGTTGCTGCTGCTGTGGAAAATATTTTGCTACTGAATGCAATGGCAGTGGCAAGAGACGCTGGGGTTAGGTAGCACCGATGGCGGTTTTGCCTAAAGTGGTAACGAAGTCGGCGAAGACGTACTTGTTAATACTGATTATCCCAAAGGACATCAGTCTCGCTTATATTGTGTACCTGTTAGCCCTGTATTTATCTGTTCTAAAATTACTACTAACACGATCGCTGATGTGACCGCGTAGGCCATAAGCTTAAGGAATCCCAAGCCCGGCACCTTGTACATTGCGTGGGTGAACTGGTGCCGTCGCTGACCGTAAGCACCTAGCTGCTACGCTTAGGCGCTGTTGCCCCCGCGTTTTTACTTACTCCTATACACACAAGCCAACGATAACGCCGCCACCGCCATCGTTTGGCCATCGTGTAGACGAATATTCATCCAGCCAGTCGGCCGGCCGGCTGAGCAGGGAGTGAACAAGCGATCCAAGCGACCCTTCGAAATTGCTGTTACGCTTTCATGCAATGGCGCGGACGACTAAGCGTAACGGATTCAGAAGCAACAACATTAACGGCGGGCGATGTCTGAAGAGGAGTGGTGCAAGTGCACTGAGAGGATAATTGGTGCAAGTAGTACCGACTGTGAGTAAGGCTGCAGCAATGAAGTTCGCCCAACTGCTGGCCCCTAACTTCAACAATCCTAGCGTTGGTGGCTAACGTTATTTTTACAGAAAGCCTAAGGCAAGCAGCCACCTAATGCCCCTCTGTGCTCTTCTGCATTGCTCTGAGTAATTATTTATAAAGCTTTGTGGCGCGATTACTACGTCAGCGGGCCGTGAGTGGGCGGAGGAGTAAGAGTTCGCGGGTTGACGGTAGGCTGGAAACGGCAGCGGCGGCGACGGCATGATGATAATACGCTGCTCTCCAGGGAAATATCTCTTGCAGAACGAGAAAATGTAGCTTGCGACTGTTAGTGTCCGTCGTTAAGCTTCAGTCTACTAAAAGACCAGCACAACTCCCCACATAAACGAGTCCCCATAATGCCCTACAACCACCCACTGCTTCGTCGATTGTCAGGCAAAGAAAGGCTAGCTTACCACGGGGCATAAGGGTAGGGGCGATGGTTTCTTTCTAATAACAATGGTAGTGTTGGTAAGCAATATATGAAACAGGGACAACCTCGTCTTTAAAAACACGAGGGCAACATGGCGTGGGTCGCTAACACGTATTGTTAAGTGTGCTGCCATAGTAACTGTGAAACAACGAAGCATGGCGGTCATTGTTGGTGCAAATATCAATGTTGTTAAAAGATTTACAAAAATGAATGACAAAAGTAACACTAAATAAGCTGCGGATATGGTCACTTTGCCGCCTCGTAGATTTGTTAGAGAATACGCAGGTGACTCCAGTAAAATAGCACCCGGCAGATTTTCGAATTGCCTTTCGAAATCGCGATTCCGAAGGTTCCGTCTGCATGTGAGAATGTAGGAGATGACTGGTCCGCTCGTTCACTCATACTGCCACATTGTGTTTGATAGCCGACACTCACTGAATATCTCACGTATAATGTTACAAAATGTACGAGTAACAAGTACAAAATTGTTTTTTTTTCTAATTCAAAGATCTAATTTTAAGTTTTATCTGAAATAACTTTAAGATCATTTTTGGTGGTTTTAATTTTCCGGTCGTATTTTGATGATAATTATATGAAGATAGCTAGCTAGCTAGCTAGCTAGCTAGCTGCTCACGAACCGTTTAGTTTCCTGCTTAAACTCTTAACAGCGGCCCAGAGATCCACGTGCTTGTCAAATAGCTGACCGTTTTCATCGGGGTTCTTTCCAGTCGGCACACACACGCAGACAAATATAGGACGAGAGCAGCTTCCCTTCGCAAAAATTTATCACAGTCATAAATTCTGACGTTGGCTGCTGGATCGCTCACCCCCACCGAACCAAGCGGCACTGGCACGTAACGCAACGCAAATCTGACCTGAACCCGCAATAATAATAATCCGCGTAACAAAAATGATCACTAACGATGCTAGAGAGAAGACGTGAATCTGAATCAAAATAAGCTGTTTGCACCCAACCGCTGATATACCAGCTACGCTTTGCAATCGTTGATGTTATTTCTTCCGATGATGGTAATGATGACAGCCGTGATCGTAGCGGTGTAGTTTGGGCAATTTTATATTATCTTTCATATATAATGGTCTTTACAGTTATGCATATGTAAAATATATTCAGAGAAAAAAAAGGCCAGCATTTATCGTCACGAAGATCAGCGATTGGATGTTTTTCCAAGGATTATGTGCAGTACAATTCATATGGAGTTTCTTTTCAGTTGGAGGGACACACACACACACACACACACACACACACACACATACACACACACATACACAGACACACACACACACACACACTTATATGCGTGCTTACCGATGGAACTAAACGTTTAATTTTGCTATACCGGCCTGAATGGCGGGTGTAGTACGCTATCGCGGTCATTACAATACACCAGACTTGCAGTATATCCATATGATTAATATCTGACCATTGTATGCATAGATAAATAACAACGACCACTTCATCTAATTAAGTATTTTAGATTATATATAATCAAGTTAGTTAACTTTAAATTATCCATACGGAAATTCTTATATAATCGTCTGATTTCGGATTCTCGTCAAAGTGTTCATATATCGATCAAATTATCGAGCCAAAATACAATGTATAATCGACGACGACGACGACGACGACGACGCATTTTCGTGCTATCATTATTCAATTCTTTGTTGGACTCTGCTCCTACTGACTTCTGCGTTATTTCAGGTGTAACTCAACAGCTATATAACAAATGGTGGAAGTCGCCGGGGCTGACCTGTAGCCGAGATGAGAAAAACAAAGAGGGCAAAGCAAATGCCCTTGGCATCGGCAACATTGGCGGGGTTTTTGTCGTACTACTCATCGGCCTCGCCTTCGCCATTTTAACAGCAATTTTCGAATTCATCTGGAACGCTCGGAATAATTCTCAGGTGAGAAATGGAAAAAACAGCGGAAATGATTCATCCTTCTATAGAGGTTAACGTCAGAATTCGCACGGTACATGTTTACAGGTGTATATAGACGGAAATATAAACACGAATGCTCTGTCTTCTCCATATACAGCGCTTGCCTCAGAGAGGCAGCATAATTAAGTTTGTCCTAAATATTTATTCTGTTATTTTGCCTTGATTAAGAGGACGAGTGGAAAAAAGAACATCTTGTGCCTTGTTGCGGTGGCTTATCCAACCACCTTCCATGAACAAGACTCACATTAAGCCTTGTATAAAAACAGGTCACCGAACAGGGTACGCCGCCGCGCTTGACGCTTTCGAACATCGCTCGTATGCATACTAATGGCTGTCCATTGAAGGATAATGCACCTTAAGGCTGTCGGAAAACGCGGTCACTTAGGAGAAATTGCTTAATAGGAAAGCAAGCAAAACGACATTGTGTCAATAAGAATTCGTTATGGCCACCGGGAACTTCTGAGCTTTCCTTTATGGGTTTCTCGAGAAAAAAGAAAAGCAGTATCTTACGCCTTTCATGTATCGTATCGTATCGTACCGTAACTTATAGTGGCAATAGTAGAGCACAGAGTAGATCATAATCACAATTGCAGTAAAGGATGACAGGATAATTAACCAGTGAAGCGTCTCAATGCGTCTGCGATTACAGGTCGATAGGCGATCATTGTGCACCGAAATGGCCAATGAACTTCGGTTTGCCGTCCGATGTGGCGCCTCGAGACAAAGACCCGCCTTCGATAGTGGACATAATCATCCCGCCAAGCGGAGATGCTCAAAGTGCCTACAGGGTAAGGCAGCAAATTTTATCGTTTATTTACTTCAGTATGCTTTATTACTTTTTTGACGCAAGTGCATAACTGGTAACGCCCAATAGGACTTCGTTTACATAAACCGTATTGTCGATACGTTTTATTGAATCTGTAACGAAACGGTAGATTTATATATGTGTATATATAGAGGACACATAAGTTAATTTAATCACACAAACTGTGAGTACCGAAGTGTACCGTTCATGCTATGCAATTCATACGGGAGATGAAATGGTCAAAATGAACGACAAAGTACAATTTATTTCGCTTAAATCGTTGGCCATATAAAATCGGATTGATTCTGAAGACAGATAGATCGAAAATCGCGTAACCGCCCTATTGAAGGATTTGATGTAATTTCGATTCATATCAGTAATACCTCACTTGATTTTTCAAGGAGCTAGAGGCTTTTTGATTTGTGCGTCGATCGGTGTCATAGTTTTGCGTCCAGTTCTGAAATAAGTTGCCACTCTTGTTCTAACTTCCTCAACGCACCAGTCTCGATTAGTGAGCCGTCGTCCCATCACTAATGAACTTCTAGCGAAACTATTTCGTTCATAGAGAGAACTATAGCTTATGTCAAATAGCCAGTCTTTGGATTGCCTGTCTGCCTGCATGTACATCTGAGAGGCAATTTGTACCGTTTGTTTCAGGACTTTATTGTATTCTATCTCCTTACATTGCGGATTATCAGCATTGCATTGAATAGCAATTAGTTTTATACACGTACCAGCCCGCGCGTCGCCACTGGTATACCCATTTTTTAAAAACGTCATCCTATCAAATCTGTCAAAAAATGAAAACGATGATCGAATAGGGACACCATCCCATACATGGATTATGGATCTGTAGTTATGTCATAGTTTATTTGCATGTTTCTGCCACCTGATATAGCCTGCTATGCCAGCACATCGACAACTGCGTGGTTAAAATACGCGCTTCGCTATTAACTGACGAGTCGTGCTCAGCCTATTCCTAGAATGCTTCATCGTATTGCGCAAATAGGCCAGCATGGTCGTGCCTTCCTGCGAGCGGTCCATCGAATTTGCCGGAGATCGGTTCGTTTTTGAACCTCAGATCTTCTCTTTGGACCATCCTTACCAGGTTAATTAGTTCTCCCTCATGTCGTTTAATTGTTGTGGCCTTTGGAAAGAACTGAGCTAGACTTAGAGCGAATCGAGAAACGGGAGAGCAATGGCGTGTGTAACGGTTGTTTCGGTGGCTCCGGTCCCTATCGAACATAGTACCAGAGAACTAGATAGATACAGAAGTGGCTGACTCTACGAACGGAACGAAATGCACGCTCGTTGATCTGGTTGCCAGAGGCCATTGCTGCTTCGGGTACAATGGCTGCCGCCGATGCGGACAGCGTCAACCATTAATACTGTCTTTGCTGCTCACTTTCCTTCGTCTACCGTGAACGTGTGCCAGCGCCCCAATGCTGACACTGCCCGCAGTCACATCGAGAACTAATTGGCGCGCGGCCAACTCCTAATCATACGTGAGTTAAGCCCTAACGGATGGTATAGAGGCCCAATAGTCCGCGGTACATTGCCCAACGGTCAAGCAAACGAAACTGCTGCTGGGCTCATTGCGCGGTTGTGCTTTACAATAATAATAGTAATATATACGGTCATCGTATGTCCAGCGTACGCCCTTAGTACAGCGGCATGTAGGTTTAGCCCCTATGAACACACAATATAGAGGCTATTGTGGTTGTCATTTTCCGTCGTGTGGTCTACCATGTTACCGCAGCCGCAAGTGGCCGTACCCGTCCATCAGCCACTTTCTGGCATACTTGCATTGCTACATACCGACGGTAGTAATGAAGTAACAGTATTACACTAGGATAGATACAACGTTTTCTGGCCTGTGGAGCCGTAAGTGTCTGCTGATGGTTTCTCTCATTCATACGTAGGTAGATTTATCTCGTCGTGCAGCAGCTGGACCGAAACTATTAAAGAACAACGCCGGAGACTATGAGCAGCCCTGATATTAGTGCCTGCTGGACAGTATGAATAGTGCTAGTAGTGCCAATGCGATGGCAATGAATGGGGATAGAACGAAGGGGTGACGGTTAGCTTAGGCTTTATGTGGGAAAAAAGCTTGGCTGTATGGGAAGATAGTGAAAGAGACTGTATATTTTGCTTTTTCCTCTTCTTGTTGGCAGCTAGTCAAGGACGTCTGGCAGTGACGGCCGCAGCGTCGGGATGTGAACATATCAGGATCAGCCATCGGATAGCTCGCCGGACAGGCGGATGACACTGGGGCTTGTCAGACCATAGCAATGTGGTCCAGGGGCATGAGGTCCCTAAGTAAATCATAGGGGTTTCTTAATGGTACCCACTTTTGCACGTTTATTCAAACAAAGGTACCGCTAGTCCACCCTCCTGGTGGGCTGTTCGCCGGCTGTTTGGTTCCGCGATTCGCGTGTGAGACGGCTAGTCATTTATATATCATGACAATAAAGACGATAACATGATCAATAAATAGGATCATACGCAACGTATGCAAGATATTAGTCGTGTTATCAGCTGTATTCCAATGAACATGTACGCAGATATCTGCCGGCTATCCTTTATCTTTGCCCGAAAAAGCTCAGCTTACGGCCCCAAGGGATCTAACAATTTGTTAAAGCTAAATCAAAATTGATGAGCTATACAGCATATTACTTGACTCTACACAGATATTGCTCAGCTAAGCATAGAAATACTTTCGCAAAATGGAAGCTGAATATCTGCCCACTTCACACCGTTTCATGCGCCAGCTTTGTCTTCGACTGTTTGAGTTGTCCCTCACCGTTATCGAGTCTAAGCACCCCCCTCAATCGATGATCGTCCTACCTTTTTCATGTATAAAGTCTTAGTAGATAAATTTAATTATCCTAGTGGGGCACAACGATTTGATACCCTCAAGCTATTGTCAATAGATCCGAAGAAAGACGAACATTGAAATATTACAACCTCTTTAAATAAAAGGACGCTTCTTGATTCTTGGCCCTTGAGCTTCTTTCTGGGCAGGTTGGCACCAGCCAATGATTGCCCTTGACCCTGACAGCGAATCAGTTTTCTTATATTTGGCACGATAGTTAAGACGAAACCTTCAGAATTTCGGACTACTTGTCCTGCTTGATGGAGGTTTTGCTGCAACGCCAGTAATAGCGTAGACGACGCGGAACTGAAGCCCCGTTTCGACTATGCAGGATGATGTTTTTTTGGAACATAATCTGCAATTTATGAAATCTGCATTGTGTCGTGCAGCACGCCGATCACTGCCTGAAACGCCGGTCGCGTCTTTACCCTACTCGACGATTTCTATAGCTACTGTAATGTACGCACACCGGAACGCTTACTCTTTCCTCTTACAGCCTACCTCATTTTTTTATGCAGTACCCTTCTCTTCTGTTCCTGCAGCTTCGTTAGTCAGATTGTCCTCCTGAGATGAAAAGGTTTTCCGAATTGTTGTTCACTACGGCTAAATCTTGATGTCTCTTCCGATAGGATCTACTCGGGTAGTTGCCGGCTTTGTTTATGCTGTTGGTGCCGCCGAGCATCGTCCTCCTATCTCTTGGGTGGCAACAGCGGTCCTCTGTTAGAAATAGTAATGTGAAGGTCATTGAGAAGATGGAAAGGACGCTGTAAAGAGGTTGGGTAGCCGGTTTGAGCAGATGCGAGCAACAGCCTCTGGGGCTGAGGGTGCGACATCGTTAGGCACTCCGTTTGTTGGTGGTTCGATCGTATTGCTACAAAATGTACGCCAGTCGGGGTGAATTCAAGTGGAAGGTTACCGCCGCAGCATGGAGAGGAAAGGACAGAGACGAGGCAGTGCGGCATGGCCTCTCACAGAGTCGGATGTGAAAATTTACTGGACTACCTTTTCGCCGCGATAGAGCATCAACGGAAGCAACGAGAGGAACGAATCTAGATCGTTTTGGGTGTGTTTCGTTCGCACCCGTTCGTTCTTGGCCTAGAGTTGGAACTCTGAAGAGGCGGTGAGGGGTTGTACATGAGATCACTCATTTGCGGAAATGGGAACGAGAAGCGGCCACTGGGTCAAGCAGTCGTGGCCCCTCTTTCCTTAGAGAATTGTCATTGGTCCTTTTTTATTATTTCTCTGATCGCAAGCTGCGTTTCTGATAGCGAAACAGCCCTCGCTGTTTTTCATTCAGTCCGAGTCTAGAGATCGTGTGCGCGAAAAACGGTGCTCGCTATCTTTACAACGAAGTGCAGGATTTATCGGACACGCGCGTTCGACAATTTTCTGAATACGCATGAAGAAAATTCTCGACGTCAAAGGGTTGTGGTCAACATCCGTTTCAGCATACAAGCGGGAAATCAATCTAAAAATTAGCTGTGCTAAGCTTGCGGATCTGCGAAGAGATCATTACGCGGATCAGCGGATCTAAGCGATGGCCCAACATCGTCTTTCAAGAACAAATACTGTTAAATGGGGATGTCTCTTTGACAATCTTTTCTTTAACAGCGAGCCCATCCGCGTGAAGAAGATGTAAAAGCAAAGAAACATTCTCATCGTTGCCGCTGCTGCTTAACAATATACACTCTACGATAACTATAGCGTGCAAACTTTTCAAAGATTCGACTATCCCTAGCAGACAGCATGGCTGGTGAACGAACAGTATATGGTCCCACTGGTATGTTGCCTTTGTAAGGGTGATTCATTGCAGGCCAGAGAAGCAAATGGCCGGAGTTAAGGAGTTAGGAAGTGGGGGAAGGGGGGAGCGCGGGAAGGTGAACCAGAGGTTCCTCCTCAGTAGAGCGCTGTCAGAGTGGACTCACAGAGAAGAGTCCCTAACCAACCACGCACGAACGGTTCCTGTTGCAGTTTACGAGCTCGATTATGAGTCTCAACTCTCAGTGACACTAGGAACTAGTCGTAGTCGTATGTACGGTAGTATGTCCCGTACTGTTATGGGTCCACCTACTGCTATGAAACAGCCGTGGGACCGAAGGGCAGAAGGTCAACCATGTGCTATAATATAGGCGGCTCGGTTCGGTCATCTAGCTCATTGCCCCAACCTGAAGGATAGGGGGATAGCCACAAAACGAATAAGCAAATCGTAGAGATTCGCTTGGGTGGTCGTTGTAGGTTATTTCGGTAAACCGAACGAAAAATAAGCCAAGTATGGCTCGACTTATTTGCTTTAAGTGAAATCATTAAGTACTTCCATTTATCGGCACTTGTCATCGAAAGTGGAACTTTATTACAATAACCTCATTTACCTAAGTTCCAACGAATAGTCGTCTAGTTTATATACCAATAAAATATTAAGTGTCGTTACTGATTCGCCCACCTAGCATTGGTTGTTACGGTCAACAATAGTAGATAAGCTAATGTGGCGCTTCCAGTGTGCGTAGTACCTTTCTATTATTTATCTATTTTCTTGGACAAGTTCAGCGTTGTGCAAGTTCATTTAATCTATATATAAACAGAGATCTAAAAAAGGAATGAACAGTTTTTGTGATCGAAAGTTGTTTGTAAATTGCACTTTTAGATATTTTCTTTTACAGTGCATATATGCATAGCCACAGGGCTATCTTGTTGAGAAGACAGTAGGTTCATTTACTCTGCACGGTGTTATTATTATTGTTGTTGTTATTGTTGTTGTTATTGCTAAATCCCAGGCAGCACATTTGTGACCTCAGCGTTGGATTTGCCATTCCCACCGCCGCCTCCGTTTCCGGGCCACGCCGGCCACGGGATTCGTGAAAACGGGCCTATTTGTGTGGGCATCGGAGGCGGTTCGTGTAGTGGTCCAGGGCTGGCGCGACCTCCTTCGCCATACGATTACGATGACACCTAGCATCAGGCCCTGGAGGTCGACAGCAGCGTCGCTTCCACCTCCAACTATGAGATCAACCCACAACAGCAAGCAGCCCACGCTCATCATGTGGCCTCGCAAGGAACGACGACTTGCAGTCAGCAAGACGGGCGCTTTGCTACGGTAATAGCAATAATAATATGAGTGTAGTTATTCAAGCCACTTGATTAATTATTCGAATTAGAAAAATATTATACAATTGTAATAAACGTATAAAACGTTGGAGTTATAGAGAATGTACTGTTTAAAAACGAATCGAAACATACTTTTTCCGTTCTCTGTCTTAACGAAGGTACGCAGTAACCCGTAGTTAGCCAACACGAGTAGCATAATTATATAAGAAGGAGGATTTTGATTAAGTTGGCCCTTGTAGCCATTAAATGAGATGCTAGTTATTAAGTTCGTATCATCTTAAAAAAAGCGTTCTCATCCCAACATAAACACCGTACTCAAAAGCATCATTTGTTTTCGAATAACAGCAGACATATATCGCTTATGAAGCACTCAGCCGTACGATTTGAAAAAGTGCGCCGTAACGCGCCAAATCATCGTCACATTATTGCGTGCGTCGCGATACGTATACATGTAGCTAAGCTACATCGTGGTGCTTTAACTGTAGCACAATATATTCAACATTAGTGTTTTTGCCTCTTACCAAAAATGAACCCATACAAACTGTCCATGAAGCCTCGTGCGCATAGCTACTGGAGAGATGTAATATAATGCAAAGGATCTGATGATTGACAGATGTCCATATAACTCGAATCGAGCGAAACTAACGGTAGCGGCTGCTCTTTTCGAAGCTTTCGATTGATCTTCGAGCATCGTAACAACGAAGTAACAGGCATTATCGAAACGCTCCTATTTCTTGGAAATAATGCAGTATTACTTAATTTGAAACTAAATTCGACATGAGCTGCCTCTGAAAAATACAGGTTTGCAATTCGACAATTGCACCATGTAGGTCTAGATTTCTTAGACGTCTTCTGCTTACTGCAGGTTTACAATTTTTTTCGTTCACGTTGTATGCATGATTCACCAGCATCAGTATCTTAATCAGTTCCCTTCTACTATTGTCCTTCAGTTTTAAGAGGCGCTCACTTTGTCGGGAGCAAGAATAATTCGATTCATTTGGGATACCCCACATTCAAAGGGTGTACATACGAAATCGTATGTGCTTCTGCTATCTTTGCGCGGTTATCATTTCGTAAATAAGAATTTGCTAACCTAAACATCTATATTCGCCAGGATAGGAAAAGCACTAATAGTCCCCACCATAGAATACATGCAAGCCATTCACTATGCTTGCCATGTTACAACACAGTTCGTCTGTGCTTATCTCTTAGTTCACTCATATTTTTTGTTTGGCCTCACCTAACACCTTTTGTAGGGCGACTTTTACCATACATCTGGCGTTCATACTCAAATATATTGCAAAGACGCAGCCACTGAGCAATAAGCAGTTGCCAGCCATGGCACACTACAGGGTACCATATCATGCTAAACTAACTTGTACAAAAGTAGAACATCCGCCTTCTTCGCATACATAGGATCAAAGAATCTATTTAAAATCCACAGTTAATAAAAAAAAAAAAAAAAAAAAAAAAAAACAGCTCGTAATGATCCTAAAAACTGCGGTTTTTTTTTTGCGACACACAACTCAAGGGAGTTAAAGCCGCGACTATTCACATACTGCACTGTTCCAGATTGTAAAGAACTGTAATGACATCTTGTAATGCTGCCATGCTTGTAATGGCTATAATGTTTAACTCATTTTGTGCTTTTCTTTAGGCATCTCCAGCTTTTACAAACTAATTTGGAGAGGTAAACAATTCCGCAAGGTAGGTTCAGATAGTTCCAGTTCAAAGAAGCCAATTAGAAGCTGCCTTATCAAGGAGCTAATATAGTGTCCACCTTATCAATTTAAATCGGTGTGCCATATGGTGTCTGCTTTGAAGTGGCGTACAGAAGAGCCCTAGATTATGTCTTTTCTAGATGAAACCTTGAGAGCAGGTAGATCTGACAAGGTGGAACCACGGGTTCTTGCCTGGGCTGTGATACTTGACCATTCATATCTGTATGTACTCTATGCATTGAGGAATGGGCAGCAAGGCCACAAATACCTGTTGAATCACACAATAGTCTTTGCTAAATAGCGGAACTTAATTTCGTTTTCGTATTACCCTACGGAAACTGGTGGCCGCCCTCGCGCTCTTTCATCACCTAAAGCGGCCTTGAACTGCCTGAGGATACTGAGAAGGAAATCGGGTTTCCGGTTTTACGAAGATGTTCAGCTTTTCGGTATCCGATGGCAGCTGGCTATGCCGCAGTGATTTCCACTCTAAGACACCACTGAACCTCCCGCAGATCGCAGTCCTGTGAGTCGCCAATTTCGACAAGGGGGGAAGTATGAAAGTCGAAGGATCTCAAGGCTCGACGTTTCTGCCCACTGCAGATCCTTTCTTTCTTGCTAAGGTAGTTATCGCTTTTTCCCTGCTGTTTCTTAATCCTGCCACCCAAGACCAGTATTGAGGGAATAAGTAGTACAGGCCGCACACCTTTTACCACCAACCAACCTCCTCTTCGCCGGTGGGACTTCCAAGACGACAAATTCACTCCTTTTTTTGCTCTTTTCGGTTGTAGATTTTTCCTATTTTCTACTTGGCCATTTTGAACCTAGCTATTTGCCAACTTTAATTCACCGCGATATTTCATAACCTCTTACTAATATGCCCTACTTAAAAGCTTTCGAGATCAATGAAGGAGCCTCTTTGTCCCTTGTTGATCATAAACTGGTACTAAGTTGCTGTTACTGCTGCTTGTACTGCTTGACCTTCAGGATACTTTGTCGCCAGTGGTTTTTTCGTCAAGCCCTAGTTAGGCTTGGTAGTATTAGCGCAATTTGCAGAATTTTACCATCCGTCTGTATTGTATAACGCTGTCATTCGTTTCGGTCTGTCATTTCTGTGTTACTAAGATCTATACTTTTGATCTACGCGAGATACTTCATGGCCTTTCAATCTCGCGTCTATTGCGATCCGTGTACGCTACACATCGCTTTGAAATCCTATGGCTAGGTTGGTTGGCCGTTCTGTTTTCTGCAGTGGTAACCAGAATCGATTTTTTGTTTCTTTTTTTATGAGAAAAATAATGAATACCTCACCTTCAATATGTATATAAGACGTTTCTATAAATGTTATAGCAGGTCTAGGATTCTAAGTAGTGAATTCTTTTTGGTCCCAAGGACATTCGTACTCTTGTTTTTCGATATAGGATTCTGTTCACTTATCGGTAAAATCTTGTGTCGCCAGCGTCAGTAATGTCAGCTGCTTGAAGCTGGTAATGCACGTTACGTCCCACTGACACCAGAAAATTATTAGCTTTAAGTACCACTGGCTATAGATCGCTTCTTTTAAAAAGCTAAAACGCTTAAACGGCGGGTAGGTAAATACATCGAAGCACTTAAATAAGTCTAAACAGGCAATAGAAAACGAACCACCAACTCCTCATCATGCATCGACTTCACCAGATGCTAATTTAGCGTAAGCACGCTCTTCATTTGTAGTCTTCCATGAATGAATCTCTATGAGCGACAATTGTTGATACTCACGTATCGTTAAATGCAAATCTGTTCGGGGACGTAGCCCAACAGTAGCCACCATTCCAATACCTCAAGTCGCCACTGCCGAACGAGTATGCAATAGTCATGTATAAGCAAAGAAGATTGCTCTGTTCAAAAGGAGGGCAGTTGTTAAAAATAGCAGCAGTAAAAGTATATATGAGAGAGACTATATCTGAGGTACGATTTTCTGGAACGTCGAAGAGATAAATAGTTATTATATTCATATAGTTACGGTATATATTCGGTTCGTCGATTTCCTATTAAGAGAACTGCTAGCGCCGCTGGACACTCGATTGGAACTCACTTCACCTGAGTTACCTGGCAGCAGATCCTGTCCACGGTAGCATAACAACTGCGTTATATGCCCCTGTGACCACTGCACTGACAGGCAGTTTTTAAATGAGGAAGCGCACGAGGATGAGCTTTCAACATATTGAAACAATCTTTCATGGAAGACAAGATAACACTGCAATGTGCACGCAAGTGTACCATATATATCTCTACGCGAAAACCAAATAACGTAGTAGTTTCCAAATCTCAGCCTATAGAGCATATTTAAGTCAAACGGCGTGCTGGGAGTTTACTAGATCTAATGCCAGCATCTAGTCTAATTTCGCGAACCGTTGATTTCGACCATTAAAAATACTACAAAATAAGCTATTAGCCAAAAACAAAACACAAGGTGAGCCAGCAGATATGAATTTATAGTAAGGATAGTTCTCCTTAAAGAAATCATAACGTCATCTCGACCTAGATGTCACTATCCACTAGTTATTTTACGTTATTATTATTATCCTGTATAGGTTTTCAGTTATCTTTTTTTTCTTACAAGTGTGCATTCACTTGTGGTACCGGTCTATCCAAAGCAGTAATCGTCCATTTTCTTCTTGCTCGTTTTTGTCGACGACTCCTGCTTCTTGCCTGCTTCTATCCTTACAGATACCTCGTCGCGGCTCGATGACCTCCTTTGGGCCTTACTGTGTGAACACCGATGCCATCCTTTCACAGCCTAGTGTTGGCGCTGTTACTGCTGGAGGCGCCACGCGTTGTCTTTGTGCCCATCCTGCGCCAGCATCCCAACCGCCCATAACAGCCTACGCGTCACGCTACTTTCTGCAGAGCGACCGGGACCGAAGTATTTATCACAACCATAAGCACGGCCATCAGTGTCTCTGTTACCATTCCGTCTACAACCGGAACAGACGACAGGGCGCCATACACGTAAGTACTATTTCCTCTCTGCAGCAGAGCCCTTACTCATTACCATTGTTTGAGTAAGACGAAAAATATCATACCCCCTATTCTACTTATCCCTAACCCGCGTTGCTCTTACAAAAAAAGAGAGGGCGCTTGTATGAGGGCTCGGCTGTGGACTGATCTTGGTCCAGATCCAGTCGACCACAAGGTGGCGAGAGATCAGCAAAAGGTTGGCCAAAACCACGGTTACCATCTCAGATTGATTGAGAATCCGTTAGAGTATGACACTTTAGACTCTTATCTGCTTGGACGCTCCTTCACGCTAGCTACTAGATAAAGCTATATGAATGGCCTGTCATTGTTAATCGATCCGTATAGCTATACAAAAATGTATACAATACCTTGTCTCGTGCTGATGGCCTGCACAGACGTTAAGTCGGAAAAAGAAATAAGCCATGTTGAAAAAGAAAATTCAATAATCGTTTCATTGTAATTTAGCTTGTAACTGGTAGGTGAGTATATGAACCTCATACCCATAGCCAAAATACGCTTTAGAAAAATAAGGTGCGTTTACAAGAAAAACGAGAATACCAAACAATTCTAGAGCTATTGGCCAAATTTCAACCAAGTCAGCTAAGATTCAACAATACAGCTGTAGGCTGATTAGTTTAACTGTGTGATGCCTCAAAAAAATTGTTCGAGCACGATAGATATGCAACGTACATTGTCTCTGTTCTCCGTTACTTTGTTGCATGGACAGCTAACCGCGAGACCACTGTGGCTGAAGCCCTTTGCATAGGTACGTGGGTCATTATTCTGCGGGTCGACATGTGCGGGTCTGCACACCTTGCGTTTCCTTAACGGATCACACTGTGCATCACTTTACCACCTGCAATGTGTGAAAGTTGTGTTAAAAGAGATATTGTTCACCGTTGACCTTACCGGAATACACTTCAACAGTTCTGCCAGGCGTGATCGCCTTTTGTCGCTCTTTTCCACTTCTTTTACCTGCTTAGAATCCCTTGAGAAAGTAAACTAGAGAAGCTGTGATTTAATTTCCGAAGCAACTCCATACGGTAGACTTGTTCCACTGTAATGATTTGTATTTTGGCTTAGCGAGATATCATGCGGCCACAAGGAAGAGCCGTCGAAGAGGCCGAAATTGCTTCAAAGCTTTGAATAGATAAGCTTCAAAAGATAGTGGGAACGAACGTGTAGGCAATGCCAACCTGGTGGATGGAAGACATGCACTTAGAGCCGCTGTCGCTGTCCTGGACGGAAGCTCTTCATGGGGAAACAGATCTCTCGTGCTTTCGCGGGGCATCAAGTAGATCAGACCTGGCAATTGACAGCAACGTCGTCGTGCTACAGAGAAAGCCCAGACGTCATGTTGTTGTGACGTGCACTTCCTAAGCTATTTCTTAAGCAGCGGTGCCAAGCCTCCATCCATCCATCCGTTTCGTCTTCTTCACACTATGGTGGACACTAGACGCAACACGAACGAACTTGGCGGTGTATATTCGTCCGATGGACTGTCTTCAAAATGCCGCGCCCGCTGCCATTTGTAATCTGCTATACATGGGTACCAGAAAGTCAAGTGCGCCTCCTTCCATCATGTCACTGTACATATCGCAGCAACCGCCTTTCCCTCACCTGCGTTTCTATACGCCAATGATCATTGCGTCAGTTGCAACAGATACAATAGGTACTATTTAGCTGAGAAAGCCTAATCGGGTACTTAACATTACAGTTTGCTCTATAGCGACGTTAAATCAGGCCGGCAAGGGAAGCCGCCTTCCCGATGTTGCTAGACAGCGCACAATGTTATCTGACGCATGCGGTGTTTATCTAAAAACAAATACGGGTCTAACATTACGTCGTTCATAATTACAAATGCCGCAACATCAGATATTACCTTACCGCTAGCTGCTATATATATATATATATGATCAGCTGGTAAAGATACCACTGGTGTGTGTGTTTTATTACATGCGTTTTGATTTACCCATTAAGCTACCGTAGAAATTTCTATTATCATAGCACGAATATATATTATATAATAGCATGAAGGTTTCTGGTATACGTTTCCGTACTCTAGACGGATGACTAACTATCTCTTCGTTATCCTATTTCGGTAATTGTACAAAATATATAGCAAGTAGAATGAATGTTAAAAAGCAGATGAACGATGTCATTTTAGATCATTTTGATGTCCGTAGTTAAATCATTGTTATTGCTCCTATAAAATATCCTCTTCGAACTTTCAATTCCACCTGTGACAGATTTATACTATGTCCCGAATACCCACTGCATTTGAATTTGATTTACATTGATTTACTACAGTACATCTACGTGGCCCGTGCAATGGTGCGTGAACACGTTCCTATAACAGAAATCTAAAATCTGCTTTATTTATTTAGTAGGCGTATAAACGCATGTATCTTCCATTTGACCGGCGTGAGCCTTAGGTGGCACGGATATGGTCTTCTTCCAAATTGCATATTATTTATCGAATTTTCATCGTCCCCGATCTTTGCTTCATTGTCGCAATCAAGCTAGCTTCAGCTGTATGAATATTGGTGGCCTGAAGGCCATTGAGTGCACAGGCTGTTCTGTTGTGAGATCATGCGTGCGCATGTACAAACACCAGGGGCGCAGAGAAAAAGAACAAAGAACGCCATAAAGAGGCAAAAAGCACGGAAGAAACTCCATATCGTTTAACTGGTCAGATAGAACTTCATTCGTCTAGGACGGGCTGCTGTTAGTGACACGCCCTGCGCACATAGAGCATTGGAATCACGGTGAAACTTCTCGGGTAAAAACATTCCACCTGGTCACATTATTGCCTTATCTGTTAGGTAGATCCGTGGACTAAGAAGAGACCAGACAACTCTGGACCAGGCTGGCTTGCGAGCGAGTGGACGATCTAATCGTTAGTTCATTGCGGACAAGGGGTTTGGGTTATCACTTGGTGCTTGCGTACTCGTCAGCCAGACTTGCTTTGCGACCCACCTTTGCCAGTGTTCCGTGTGTCACGAACAAACGAACGTACATTAGTAAATGGTGCATGCATAGGGGAGGTGACTGATGGCGGGCCGGGTCAAGGGGCTCCCACAACTGCAGGTAGGTTAACAGACGTCAAGTATATATTAAGAATGAATTGTTAATTGGTAGGCGTCGAGTTGGCATGTGAATGTAATTAAAAACAAAAAAAAAAGGTTGTGAGGGAAGGTCATTGCAAAAAAAAGAAAACCGATATCATACATTTTTTGTCTTTTGTATGCGCATAAACGGAGCGCTATTAGACGATTAATCCGAATGAAAAAGAATATTAAACGGATCAAATAGCGGAGCCCATATCATAGGGTATACAAGGCCCAGATTCTGTAAATAACGCACTCGAAGAAAAGAGCTAAATGGAAAGGAGACTGGTGATGATAGTTAGTAGTTCAACGAAGACAAAATGACCCAGGGAATACGAAACTATAGAAATATGATCCTTATTATCAGGTCCCAATGACAAGATTACCCGTATTTACTAAACTTCTGTTTAACTAAACAACAATTTGCCTCACGAGACATTTATTTTTAAACTCCCGGAGGTGTGATATTAAGTATACATTAATATATATACAATAATATATATATATATACAAATGCGTTTAACTAGTGGAAAGAATAACGTAATTGCAATAAATGCGATAAGTAAGATTTTATATTTACTTTGTAATGATTCTTGGTTTTTGTCCATTTTCTAATTATTATTTCCATTGCTACGTAAACTTTTCCGTGATGCCCTTCAAGTCCGTGGCATGAGTCCCTTACGTACAATACAGAGCGGCTTCAATCGTAAAGAAATGTTTCAATTTGGCGAACGGCGAGTCCAATGCGTTATCCTAGAAGCATAGACCAACATTTCCAACCATCCCCAATATCATGAAAAAGTAGCAAAGGGCAATATTAAGGAAAGGAATAGCATAGTTCCTGACCTTCTGTACCAGCAATCCCGGCCTGTGAAGTAGCTGGTATTTGAACACACAATAAAGTAAGAAAAAGTTTAAATGTACGCCTTGCGTCAATCTTTCTACCACAATGCCCGTTTTTACACTTCGCTATACCTATTCGTCTTCAATTATGTAAAAATGCTTTACTTGAGTGCAATATTCCTGTTTATACTTAGTAGCTCCTTAATTTCCGGGCCCAACTTTTTCTAATTACCTTTCATCATGAAACAGCTACCCCACTCCCCCAGACGCACTACCGTGCAGAGACCAATATCGCCGACCATAAACTATACATAATCCGTTAAAGTACGATAACCATTTTATCGCCCTGTTCGGATTTTATCTTTGAGAAGCACAGCTTTTGTGTGTAGGTTCTGAAGTTAAAACAAAGAATAGACTAGTAGAGAGGAGAGACTACACTCCGACATAACCTTTTCCATAATACTGCACCCACCATAATAGCTCGACCCCCTTTGTATCCAAGCCTTGTTCTCTCTTCGTCGCACTGTAACCTATTTCCTATGGCTACCCTGGAGGTGCCTTGCTCGACAAGCCTTTTCCCAATCGTCTCTTGTTTTGAAGCAATGCACGCAAATTAAGCATTTTGTACCATTCATAAGTTAAAAACTATGTTCATATTTGAACTACCTCTCTGTAACATGAATAGTTTGAAAATAAAAATCATTTGTAAAAACAGAGCGGCCTCTTAGTTCGTCAACTAATGTTGTCCGTTGATTTGAAACAAGCTCATGCCGCTAATTACAATGAATGATCGTATCATTCTTTATCTCCTATCTTAATTCAATCTAAACGATGTAACCTCCTGGAGCCAATTAAGGCTCTTTTCAAACGCAACGCAAATAGGGGACCTGCAAGTGATGCTATTAATCTTATCAAATAAGATCACCATTAAACTGACCGCTCAATTCGTGTCATAATATGAAGGCTATACCCTCACTTCCTTCAGTGGATTGTGCAATGATATAATAGGCCACCAAAACCCTAACAGGGCTCGAAGCTGTTTTCCTAACTTTCAAGTGTCTATAGGTCGAGCTAGACAGCAAGCGGATGTATAGGCAAACATTCAATACGTTTATGCTCGTAGATATACTGAGCTAAAAAAAGATGAAATAAAAATACTAATGTCCATTACATGTGCAGGCATTTTCAATGATAAACCTCACCGGAATATAGCTACAGTCTCATTGAATGAGAACTTGGTTGTCCTGATATGTACCAATACCTTCAAATGGCAAAAAAGGACGTAGACTGACCATCAGAGAATCTATTAACGTGCAGTTTAATATGAAATATGCGGGCGAACAGATTAAAAGTGGAATACGTTGTCTGAGAGATCCGATAGATACAGTGACCGTGAGTAAAGGCATTTCCGCAAGTTACTATTGAAAGGTTGAAATGTTAGTTTGTAAATGGTATTTAGTTTTTATATTTCAAGATGGCAACAAAGTTCTCTGGCAAATATGCATTATTCCAAAAAGCTTAGCGAGCTGCCAACTCGTCTCGTTGTGGGACTCCGGCCATAACCTAAACCGAATGTTATTAGTTCAGATCCAAAGCCAGCAGCTCGTGCAATATTTATCCAGAGTGTAAATGAACGCAGCCTTTTTCGAAACAGATTTGTATTTTTCCAATTTTAAAAGCTCTCTTCTCAATCTAAACGATTCGTTTCAAATTGCCATTCTCGCGCACAGGCTTCAATGTCCTTATTTTCCTTCCTACAATCTTCAAAAGCACCGCTCTTCATTATTTAGACGGTTCTTTCATTCAGCAGCGTATCTACTAACGGTAATAGATTTTAATAAACTTCTAGCCCGTTTGCAAGCGGTCTTTAATTCGTCTTAAACAAATTTCACTGCCGCTTGCGAATAACTTCCCCATCGTTCAATATTCTATGCCTTAAAAGCCTTCAGACAAATCTGTTGATCACATAAAATCCATCTTTGGTCGGCCTTGAAAAGTGCATTTAACTTATCCCTATCCTCTCTGGTTGCCATCACAACGAAACAGTCGATTGATGGTACTGGATGCACCGAACAACGTCAAAATATCAAGCAAATAGGGTCTTTATAAAACCTTCTGGCTCAACATTAAGCGACTTACTAATGGAAATTCCCTATCTTGGACCCAGACGATTCAAACGATTTCTGAAGGCAAATGTTGGATGCTAGACCCTTGCTCCAATTACTTTCACGTACAATATCTATTTAAGTTATATGGTCGCAATCGTACATATCATATATGGAACGCGCATCCAGCGCACCCTGGGCGTAGGCAAATATACACGGGGACCCGGCAGATGTCTGCTTCCTAGCTGCGCCACTTGAAGACCAAGCGATCTCATTTCCGGCTCAACGGGTCATCGACGGTTGAAACAAAAGAACGAACGTCTTCAGTCTCCCTCAAGCTTGTTTGCTTTCCTTGTCAGATTGGATGATCTTTTTCTACTTTCAGCCAAAATTAGTAGTTTACAATATATATATATGTGTGTGTGTCTGTGTGTATAGTAGAACTTAGATCTGGGCGCCGGTTGATTGGTCCTGTTACATCCTGAAGTCGGCAGCTGACGCTAGCCCGGCTGTTTTTAACGGAAAGGACGTGCATGAGTGCAAAACGAATAGAGCGCTCTTTCACGTCCTCTATGACCACTGCAGTAGCTGCGAGACGACACAAACCGCATCTCTTTTTTACTGAATCGAAAGACGGACATTATTTTACCGAATGTCAACAATTGTATACACTGGATTGCAGATACTGTAAAGCTAACAGGCTTTTGGCAGCCAAAAAGCTGTGCTTGGCCTGCCTGTCAAGACAAACGCTTGAAGTGACACCATCGGCATGACATATCGTACTTTTAGTGACGTGCCTCTATCGGCTCGCCAGTTCAGTGCCAAGAGAGACACTGCTTCCACACAAATATGACTGTACTATATGTTACGGTTGTAGTATTAAAATTTCGACAGTTTAGGAATGGGTAAGGTACGGTGGAGCCTCAGAAGCGATACTTCCTTCAGGGCTCAAGGCTCTGTCATAAGGCTGATCCCGCTCATATTTGGCCAGTGAGCTCGTTTTATAACTGTGAATATCTATCGCCCCAAAGCGGAAATCCCACTTTTGACACAGTCGTTTTTTATAGCCGCTTCTTCAGGCTAGTCCTCGAATGATCGCAATCGTCGATCGCACTCGTGGAACGCCTTTGCCAATATCGTCAAAGCGGCTTGTTTCTGCTGTACAACGATGTCGTTTGAATCGTCTTATCAAGGCACAAGGAACACAACGTAATACTCGCTAGCGTGTTTAGACGTCTCATTATCTAGGACGGCTTGCTACTGAGTGAATGGGTTGAGTGAGCAGGTCGAGCGAAGTACAGGACTTTGTGGGCGCCCGTTACGGGACTTTCTCAGGTATCGATTTCCGAAGGCATTCCTCACATGCGCAAGAAACCACACAGCGTGTACACAATCAGTTGCTGAACGCCTGACAAAGAAAGCTGCAACGAAAAAAAGTTAACGTAAAAGACGCAGACATACGGACAGGAACTCGTTCAAACATCGATTTTGAGACAATGGCGGGACCAGCATTACGGTTCAAGCGTAGCTAAATTCGAAATCTGCAGCTCTTTCTCTTTGTATCACAGGGAAAGTGGAATCAATTAAACCAGTTTTATTATTAAAGTTCGGCAATGCAATCGTGCTCGTCGTGATCGTAGCTATAACGCTGCGTAGCGCTTTAAAGCGTTCGTTGTTTCGTAAACGGGAAAAATGAAACGATGTGTACTAATGCTGTCAAGTGATCACCATTATTAATATATGCTTATTTGATTTGTGATATGCGCCTTGTAGCTCGAAGTTCTACCATCGCTGTTTGTCGTTTCTTTTGAGAGAGCGAGTGTACCGCTGCATCAGTGAACGAGCAGAAAACAGAGTTTCTCCATGAAGTTGTATATTGTAAATGGCTAGAGCTTTCCTATGTTTTCTTTGAGAGTGCTCTTGAAAGGTTGAAAGGGGTGGAGGATCCTTTGACAGGCAGTGATACAAAGATCCTAGAGTAGGCTCGGATGCCTTATGGACGTTAAGTGACTGAAACAAACCGACTAGAAACGGCGGTAGTAGGCCAGACCATACGCACTACCAAAAGCAGTAACAATGATGAGCATCTAACACGCATTTCTAAATAGATCATGATCATTAATAGAACGGTCAGTTGGATACGGTGAAATACAGCTTCGCTTTTTGAGGCCTAAAAAGTGTTAATTTTCTATAGCGGCTTAATTCGACAATGCGTTCTTGGACTGACCCAGACGATTACGCTATCGGTTTTTTGAGAATGGGGAATCAGCTTACCAGTACGAATAGGTGACACTTACAGATACTTTAATTTCTCATCGTAATTATGTAGCTAAATATTGACCCCTTTCCAGCTTATGTTTTAAAATTTTCACTAACACCTATAAATTAACAAGTTGTATACGATGGTCATCTGACTGTGTCGAACTTTCCAGACGATTAGCAAATACTGCTTTCTGATTGATTTAGTGTATAGTCTGCGTTCTGGAATAAGAGTATGATGACCTTTTTCCTGCTTTGTGTATTTCGTCAAATGTGCCGTAGAAGATCGCAGAAGCCTTACACTAGAGGAGGGTACACTAGGCCAAAAGGGGATGAGCAAAGGAGGGGTTTACTGTTTTGCGGAAGGTCAGCGATGCCAAAGACGGCCCCGTAAACGCCTCGAAGGAATTTGCAAACAGATAGCGGGTTATACCGAAACGATTTGGCTTGCCAGCGCACAAAAGTGGTCATTAAGTTTCTGTAGACCATCGAAGCGGCGGGCAAAACGGCTTACACGAACATTGACACGACCGAACAGTTGGAACAACGATGCTGGTTAATGCGCCGGCATATGACGTAACAGTAGCGTGCACCGTAAGTATTCCGTTTAAAAATTAGCGCACAAGTTGCTTACGATATTCTCAAGTTTGGACAGAGTGAATGAATATTTACTTTAGTGTCGACGTGATTGGCTAGTTAGATTTTGCAGACTATTTAATAGATAGAACAATTATAGTACATTGTACAGAAGATATGCTCACCTTACGGGTAAGTCATCGTCGTAGAGTGAAGTCTGCCATTCTTAGTTCTTCGTGAGAGTAGATACGATGCGGTGCCAATAAACAGTAATGAACAACTGAAATCACAAAAAGTGTGAGAAAGTAAGTAAGATTTTGATTATGTTCGGACAAGTTGAAAACACGACTATAAATGTCTTAACAAACGCTTTCTTTTTTTATGTGTATATATATATATATATGCGTTATAAGACTGGTATTATTGTAGGTGTTCAACTTTTCTCTTCAACTAACAGTCTACCTATATTATGACTAAACTCACCCGTGCAGTCTGCATACAACTTAATAATTTGAGCTGTTACGTCTGTTCTTGCGACGTTAAAGTTCAGTCGGTTATTTTTATTTTCCGATTCAAGTCTACCGTTCGAAAGTATTTCACTAATCAAAAAATATCTGCGTCTGGAGTGTGGAATTCATTTAGAGAGTAGCGCAGAACCACATTGCCGTTCGAAGCATGTAATTATGGTAAATGAGTTCTCTGTAAGTTATATTTAGTAAGTACCTTTGAACAGTGCAGCAGGTATTCGGTTGACTATGAATCAACGAACAAATGCTTCAGGAAACGATGAAGTGGCCGTTTACCTCTCTAGCGGGTTCGGTGATATACCTAAAAATGAAAATGACTTGAAAATTTAGGAATCGTTCATCTTAAGCATCTCATTGGGGTCGCTAGCTTTACGCCAGGTACTATGTCCTGGTTAGAGCTAACCAAAAAAAAGGCAAACTTTGTCAGCGTTTGTCACCCTCTGTTCGACTAAGGTCATCCAACATCTGACAACTAGGAAGTTTATTGCATTTCATTTTCGTATAGTTCTTCGTCCATACACTTTCTCCACATAAAACAACCCAGCTTTTGACAAGCTGCCTCAAAGGTGTCTTTCAGAATAAGGTCCTACTGTGTTCCTGTATTGGTGCTACATAGCATTGTCGCTTGTATGTACAAAAAAAGTCATTCGTTTAACCGTCACCCGTTGGCTTGCTGTTTTGTGTACCTTCTTTAGGTAGCTCCCGCACTCACACCTACACCTTTCAGCACGCATTTACCGGCTTGACCTAAAATAGGTACGTTGTGCAATGACCTGACGGTAACTCGGCTAGACGCATCGTGGAACAGTTGAATAGCATCTTCCTAGGCAGTCGAAAGCATCCTGGACATGTTACGGGTTTGCAAAACCTGACTTGCTTTCCTGGGAGTAAAGTGATACCGGGGCTTCAGGCAGCTTCACTAGGCTTGTAGGTTAGGTTGAGGCCCAGGCGGCCGTGTCGTTTGTCCTCACCTCCCTCTGCCTCCCAGAACCAAGGAAAGCAAGGACTCAGCAAGCACAAGCCGGCTAGGGAATAGGGGACGTCCGATATGGCCTGCGAGGCTCTGCGACGCCGTTTATAGGCCCGTCGGGTATCGTGAACAAGGTAATCTTATTGCTTCCAATTGAGACAGATACCGAAGGCGAGTTCGTGTGTCCCTATCGTTCCATGGTTGGATGCCATCCCGACAACCGTTTCGTCCCGAGCCCGACTAAGCTGACGAACCTAAGTCCAACAAGGATACTTTTGAGTGCACACGACCCGCTTACATTGCGATGTAAGACTGCATCCACTGGAGCTTTAATCTTAAAACATCTAGTAATTAATGAATGCAGCCACTCACGCACTCCGACGTTATATAAATATATACATCAAGTAGAAAAACACGAAAACGGCAAACTTCGGTGTCGTAAATTGAACGCAGTACGACCGTGGTCGTATAGGAAAACGCCTGTCATTTTGTTACGTTTTTGTCTAGCCCCTTTCGCCTTATCTACATTGGAAAAGTTTTGGGCAAGTTTTGATGTTACCGTTGATCTTTCGCAAACATACAGGCCCAGAGTTTTGACTTTACGATAATGTGGGAACAAATTCCAAAGGCCGGCTACCGAACGAGACTCTTAGATTGCTAGATATAGAGACTACTCTATGTCATTGTGCTGGTGAATACTTGAGTGCATGTACGTAACAGTAGCAAGTGCAAGGGAGCGGCAGATCGCGGTTCATTGTGTCTCGGTCTCTGTATCGGATACGTATTGAAGGTCATCCATTGGTCGGTTCTCAGCCACAGCCGGGCCCCATCACGTACGATCCTATGCCGCATAAGAACAAACTGCACGATTCGTTCTAAGCACTAACAAGAAGAACCAGGGTGCGAGTACGAGGCAAATAATAATAGTTCGGCACGACGTAGCCAAATGCCAGGGGGAGATAAAGGGCCGAATATCGTCGAAAAAAGAATAGGCACTTCGTGTTACTGTGCTTCGCGAATATGTATGATTGATGTTGAAAAAAGTAAAACTAACCTTTTATGCTTCTTTGACTCACTCATAGCAGAAGAAGAAAGCGGGTATTTGGGTGTATAGAAGCACTTCGTGGAGGCTTTTCGACCTACTCGTTATTTTTTGGTAACGGAAAAGAACTTTTACTGAGATTCTCCTGCCGTATCGATGGCAACCATAATACCGATTCTTCGAGTATGTGGCGTTTTGTACATCGGTGCTGCCAGATTGTTGTATGATAGTTAGCAAGGTCCTCGTAAACCATGGTATAGGAATGCATGATCTTTCGACTGATTTACTCGCCCGTGCTAGATAATGCGCGTACCGCGCACACAGTGCATATTTGCAATTCCTGATTTTATCTCTAATTCGTCTTTGTTTTGTTTCGGTTTTTGGCAGCAAATCCCTTTCTCTCATGGCCAGGCCATTTGTCTGTTGGTCTGTCGCATGCTGCACCATTTGTGCGATGTATCTCCGGCCCTTGGCGACTCCATCGGTCGTCGTTACTCGGCTAAATATTAATGGACGGCGGAATGAGTTGCGAACAAATCGCAGGTCATCGCATGATGAACCATCGACCTCCGATGAAGCGATACTCTACGCGTTCATTACCTCTAGTAATAAAGTGGCTTTTACTGCAGCTTGCAACTGCTTTGGAAGTGACCAACGACTAATAACGCGACAATGCTTCTAGCATGGTTTACATTAGTTGGTATCAGCGTATCGCATCAGTGGGTTTATTCGTGCATGGGAATGAAGCGTTTTATTTCCTCCACTCATTCCTTTAATACGTGAGTTTGGGGGAACACGATGGCCGCCTTCACTTAGCACGATGTCAAGCAAGTCTACCATGCACGTAATGGCCAAACGAGTGTGACTTAGTAAATATTGTTGCTAGTTTATAGTCAGAATAATATGACGATTATATATAGCCTGCTACCTACCGGTTGATTTGTTCAGCGGCTTCCTACGTGCGTCCGGAAACAGTCGTAACCTGGTACTTCTGGACGCGTGAATAACAGCAGTCGCACTAGACGTTCTGGCAGAGTATAACTCGATTCATTCAAGTGAATCGACCGAGCCGATCGCTTATTCTTATCACGGACGCCAGGCACCTCAGATTAGAGGTCAGTGGTGCAGCCGACTACCAAGGATCAGCTTGATAATCTATGAGAAGTGCGGCGAACAGAGCAGTGAAGCAAAGCCACGAAGCTTGGAAAGTGCAGCAACTGAGAGAAAGAAAATAATGGCTTTTTTTACTTTTTCAAATATCCGAGAGTTTTTAGTTGTTCGATTCTCTATGGATATTCCACGAACCTTGGGCCAACGTAGCGTAGTCATACTATGAGAGTTAACGTCATCCTTGAATAACCCTGTTACGGTCTTCCGACAATGAGCGCGGCTGACAAGCAACGGGGCTAAAGTTTGACTCTGGCATTGCTTCTACTCAGGGCTGGCTGCCGAGGATCAAGAGCCATGGACCAAGGAACACTAACACGAACCGGCGCTGTCTGGCTTAGGTCGTAGTCGGGCAAGCCTTTGGCCGATCCAATCGTTCCCCCGCTGGCCTGGTATTTTCCCGTCAGCCTGCGGGCTTCATATGGATAGTAAACACCAAAATCCCATCTCGCTGTGGTCATCTCATCATCAGCAAAAGGAAAACGGGCCAATGGGCTGCCTTCTGTGGATGCATCCAAAGAGGAATCTATGCGTTGCTGAAGCAAGGCTTCTTACTGCTGGCGATGCGGGTAGCAGTGAAGAGCGTAGAAGCAAAAGCCCCTGCAGCTGCAGTAACATAGTCAGTCGTTACTAACAAGCAAGAAGAATGGACACAATCGAGAGCTATCCCGGCTGGACGGCGACTGTGTGCTTCCTATTTGGATCGCATCCCAAATAATGATATCGTCGAGATCCTCCATACGGTGCTCTCATCCTTCCAGCAGCAGCCCTTCTTTTTCGTGCCGGAACTCTCGCTTAAGGCTTGGCGCGCTGAAGGGACTAGTAGTAATAGCGGCAGGTAAGGCGGCACCGACATTGGTAGTAACGGCGAGGTCGACGCATTGCTGAACCCCACGTTCTATCCGGTAGATATTTTCTTCAACCATCGTCAATTTTTCCTTGTACCCCGAGTAGATTGTTTCGCGGAGAGGGGATCCGCTGGTGTGAGTGAGCAGAAGAAGAATACAACTCATTGTCATTTGCGTTAATTACGAAAATTCTGTAAAAATGTTACTGCACGTTCAATATTTTATTGCGACTCTTTGATCTGATCAGATAATCGAGAGTATAAAGGTTTTACACTTGGCAAAAATAGAAATCCAATGGAGCTTTTATCCCTTATAAAGAATATTCGGACAAATAGCCGGCCGGTAATGAATACTTATGGCGAAAAGGTGTTTGAGAAGAAGGTGATCTCAAGTACAGCCATACTGTAGGCGGAAAATAATGTAATAAATGCAACAAGACATATGGGTGAAGCGGCGGCAAGAGCACCGGTTAAATTTTTCCTCATCCAAGAGCGGGTTTTTCGAGCCGTGCGCTCGAACTCAGCACCATGTTAAAGGTTTAGATATTGTTCTACGTATGACCTTTCAGAAATATCACAACTGTTGACGAAAAATGGAAAAATTAACGCAACTTTATATAACCAGCTTAATTTAACTTATTTATTTTTTTTATTTATTATTTAACTTAAAAAAAAACAAAACTGGTTTTATTATCAGTCTTGAAGAGATATTTTTACACAATAACGTAGGAGTTATGTACTGTTCTTAAAACGTGCCAGCTACGTATGATTACAGCATATACTCTAACCGCCTGTTGATTGCTAAAATAAAATTAAATTGAAATTAAGCTATCAATTCGACGAACTCGTTTATGGGGCTATTCTCACTACTCTGCATTTAGCGAAACCTTGTATGTGTCGCTCGAAGATCGGGAGGCAATTTGTGCTCGAGTGTGAGTGTTTCTGCCGAATTCTCAAAATCCGGAAATAGTTTGCAATGAAATTAAGAAGCAGTTTAGCCTGGTTTGTTCTTACTGAGTCAGGAAGTAACTTGAAAAAAAATTATGAATCGAATTTATATAAAATAGAGGCTTTACCTTTGTCCTAAACTCTATGTCCGATAGTTATTGTGAAGCGTTGTAACTAAACTGTTAACGCAACGCCAAGGTGAGCTTATCATCCGTAGGTCGTCACGATAATAGAATAGTCGTATTCTATGCGAGCTCTCCCTCTTTTTGACATCGAGCGCAAAAAATAACCCCACACGAGTACGTATACAGAAGTGACTGTTATAATTAATAGCCCTAAAGATTACATTGTTTAGTAGCGATACAGCAAAATTTCGTTTTGTTGTTGATTCTGGCATTCCATCTTCAGTTTACCGTAATCTGACTGTTTCTTCCTCTATGTCCTTTCCTGTCTTTCATTTCCTATTGCTCCAGGAAAACTGCTGTGAGTCAGGGGAAGTTCGTGCGCGAGCGATTCGCTTCAGAGGGACAACGGACACCAGTGGAGGTAGTCCTGTTCATGACCGAACCAACTCCAGAGATCCGCGCAGCTGTCCTTTGCACCATCGGGAACGTTCCGCTTCTCGAGAGAGAGCCATGCCCGCAGACAATGACAGTTAGCCCCACCAATCGGCCGTTCCGGGCAACTACTACCTAAATGATGCAGCGAACAGGAACCAACAGGACGATAACAGCATCAGTGACCACCTCTACGTTGACGATGACGACGATAGCAACAACAAAAACGGAAACATCAGCAGTAACAACAATGGAGAAATCCACATCTCCCAGTTCCTGGACGGACAAAAAATTCAAGCTTTTGCCAGCACATACAAACTGAATGCTACTGGCCAAATCGAACTTGAATTCGGCGAAAGTACACACCTAATACTAATTCTACCACCGTTTTCACGAGAAACATCACACCGATTTGCCACAGCGCTCGTTATCGCCGTAGCGTAATATCCTCAGTATCTGAAAAGGACGATCCTCAAGGACAGCACGAAAACCAGATCATGGCCACAAATAAGTTGCTTGATAATGAAAACAATAATAATAATAATGATAATAGCGGTAATAAATTGATGTTGCTTGATGTGATGATGACAGTCACAATAATAAAAAGAGAATTTTGACGAAAAAGCCGACCAAACTAAGACCGGCTTATGTGGTCGACACCATTTGCTCAAGACGATCCTGACCACGCGAGCGTAGATACGTTACCACGGCGACAAAAGTATTCATGTGCGCTCAGCTTACGAGGAAGTTGATCCTTGCCTGTAAGATAGCGTTAAGTTGACATTTACCTATTAGGTCTACATGGCTGTGATCGAACGATAACGGAGAAAAGCAAGAAAATCGAGTAAAGGAAACCTAGCTAATTTAACCGTTACAACTGTTGTTTCTGCACAGAACACAGACAGAGGCGCCATAGAGCAAAAAGCGTTGGTGGCGCTGGCATTGATTTTTAGGGGGCGTTCATGGCCGCCATGTGTGTGACACGCTCCTCAGCACTATGCATTATGTAAGCTAATGGTAAAAATAATAATAGCAGGATGTACGTCGTCCACCCAATGACGTACAAAATGGAAAATATGACAGAATCAATATGAAATTAAGAAAAAAAAAATAGAACACTATTGATACTCACGGCAAAGCTAACAATAACTGATGATAACAGTGATTTTAAGGTGAGACCAAAATTAATACTACAGATCTTAACGGCTGCAACCACACGAAAACGTGTCTGACATATTGATGATCATTGAACAGTAATAGTATGATCTATGATTTTCGACCAAATCTATATACAAACAAATGCAGACTGTGTTGCTGAACAAAATCAACAGAATGACATCTTGCGACAAAGGAAAAGGTGAGGAAAAGATTAAAATGCGGTGCGATCGTTTACTTTGCAAAAGATACTACGTTTTTCATGACGAAAGAAATTTAGCTATCGTTGCCAGTTGCTGCAAATGTGCTGGTCCGACACTATAGGTGTCCCTGCGGCTAACATTTTCATCGATCCGTCTCCCTGGCTTCTCTTCTACGGGTAGAAGTTGGTCGCATTTCGTATGTATTAGATAAACATCTATGGCAAAGTAAACTGCATACATGATATAACAGTGCATGCGGAAAGCTAGTGGCTTGCTGACAAGCGGCAACAATCGAAAGGAAAATGTCCACGAGTGGAGAACGAAGGCGGGAGAAAACGTATATGTAACGATATAGGTAATACATCCTATAGAGTGATGAAGAAAGAAAACAACTCATGTAAATGCCTTGCCGAAAATGCGTCATAACGGTAACCTAGCGTCGTTACAAACAGAGAACGTCTGCGCTAATACAAACATTAAAACTAACAATAAAAACAATTATTATAGAATAAGATGGGAAACTAATTTACTTTATGTAAACAACTAATAAATGTCACTAATGGTAATGGTAACGAAGGCATAAACATAGAAGGGTAAATATTACAACACGAAAGCTGGCGAAACAATACCGGACGGCAGGTAAGCTAAGCCAAGTATGAATTGAAACAAGAAAGTACGACACCGGACAGATATCGATAACAGCGCTGATAAAAAGGTACGGTGTTATTAAATACGAACCTCGGAGTCAGTGAAGGATAGGATTGTAGAGATATTGGCTTAACGCTGCATTTCCCTATTACTAGACTGATTGACCGCGGAGCTTCAAACAACTACAATAGTTTCGTATGTGTATAGGGTGTGCCTTAGTGACGCATGTGAACGCATACAGGCTTCGCAATCTAAACACTAACCCGTTACGTTGGCGGCGATGCTTCTTCCTCTCAGTTGGTGGAATATCGTAACTCGCCGGAAAGACAGCCGAGGATACGGTTTTATCTTGAAGAAAAGCGCAGACCGTCACGATCTGATTTCTTTTCCGTTTTAAGTCACTTTGCGATTAGCGGTTGTATTAACCGATACCAATTGGCAAAAGTGGTTTTATCCCTGAACGGCAGGCAATCCATGCAAAAATGCAAGATGATTAGGCGCAGCCGTACGGAGAGACCTTTTAGGTATTAAGAGCTGGTCTTCTGTTCCAAATTCATATCTTGACTCTGCCTAGAGACACGTGCACCTAATTGAAACGCGACAAGATAATGATCGAACGTAGCTACTAGTAAACTAGTTAATTTTAGTCCGACAAGCCTATACAGAAATTAACTGCCACTTCTAAATATTCGTACACGTTTTTAAAGTTCTGGTATTTAATTAAACTAAATGTCCCTATTAATAGACACAAAAAAGCCTTGACCTCTGCAGAAATTATAAAAACATCATGATCGCTTGTAATGACGATGACTCACAGCTCTGGATAATATCGTTTCGCACTAATGAAGAAGCTTCGACGAATGACTAATTCTTTGTTCCTTATTGCTAGTATTACCACTACACTCTCTAATTAGGATCAGCAGTAACATGTTACTCACTAAATTTCGATGAAGAGTAAAAGTTTGTCGTGAAAAGATAAGCCCTTGAACGCGAAACACAAACATTTAAAGAGCCTTTCTTAGTTCGTCCAGGCCTGGCCCGCGTCGCGCCCCTTTTCTCTCTATGCATGTATGTACAACACTATACTATCGACTATTAGGAGGAGCCAGAAACGAAGGCGTTTTTGTAAAAAGCTCGAGACGAGCAAACAGTCGATCACGATAACAATGAACATACGATGTATAACGAAGCCTCAACTGTTTTTTTCTAAATGTGAGCAAGTCGGGGGAAAAGCGGAGCAAGCGACACGAAAACCAAGTAGGAAATCGCTCGAAAATGACGATCCGATGACATTAGATGAATGCACAACACTCATCCGACAATCGGCATAGCCTCTCAAATGAAGACGCTGACGATCGTAGCAAATATACTGATCATAGCGGAACTGTTAACAGATTGTAACTAGGCTAGTTCCAGAACTAGAACTGTACAGCGGAAGTTGGACAAACATAGCCTGCGACAAATACGGACAAAACGGGCAGACCGAATGAATCCGAGAGATTCCTTGATGACAGAAATCGACTGACTTAAAACGTAGATCAAACTTAAATGTAATATATAGCGTATAATAGTAACTATGAATGAGGCATAAAGCTAGCCAAATCACTGACAAAGTTCCTAGTAACACTTCATCGACCTAAGTATAATCGGAAGTTGTTTTTGTGTACTCGCAATGATGCTGTAATTCAACAATGAATTCTAGCTGATTTATCGAGGTGCGGTAAATTCGTATCGGATGCATTCTTGTATGGAAAAAAAATCATGGGTTTTTATTGCGGATTACCTGGTTTCGTTCAACTAAACTCTAAAACCTATTTAGACATTCTCTAATTTTACCATTTTATTCAGTGATAATAATCAATGTCCACCAGAACTAGTCCACCGCAGCTGTGAGAATCTCATTTATCGTAAATCAAATCAGAGACATTTCCTGAAAGTAGGTTAAATTTTGATGCCCATCGTTTTACCAGAAGGGGAGCCTGGAACGCTACACATAAGCCTTATACCGAGTCGGAAGTGACCTGACTTTTAGAGGAGCACCTGATACTCGAGTACTTTGAATTGAACATCGTGTACAAATTGTACAAAAACACTGCGAGAGGAGACACAAGTAAAAAATGTTTCTTGCCTACCAATATTATATGAAAATTTTAACCACCCCCATTATCGTTCATTGCTCAATGGCGGGAGAGGATAGAGCAAAAATGATCTAAAAGGTATTATGTGAAAAACAAGAGCAACGAAGGGTGTGCGAGAACGGAAGAGCGAGAGAGAGAGAGAGAGAGAGAGAGAGAGAGAGAGAGAGCGAGAGAGAGAGAGTTGCTTTTGCCAGATGGTGACATTTTAAGAAGCACACTTAACAAAGAGCAGTGCTCCAATACATACTACCACCATAATGATTGTATTAATCAAGCAGAAATGATATCGACGTAAACATATTACTCTACTGAATGTCGTTAAAAATACAGGGCAGTGTCCACTATGTGGTTTGTTGACCTCCCACATATTTCGCTAGGTATTGTCGCTGTATTGTATTGCGACAATCCCTATCTGCTTTATATATGTATGTATATATATATATATATGTATAAGTATATATATATATATGTATATATATATAAAATGGATAGGGATATTCGTGCACAATAAGGACAAAAATACATTAGCTCATGGATGGGCCATGCATAGAACGGAAAAAGGTCACAATCGCAGGGACATTTTAGTCGGTCTACGCACTTGAAGATGCAGCAACTACAGACGCATAAAACAGAGAAACTTTTGATTGACAGACACACATATGACTAACACACACTAACCCTGAAAAGATGTGAATGACAGTACCACAGGTAGTACATAAAAAGCATAAACTTAAGAAAAATTACGCACTCACCTACGATGGTAGCACATTTTACAACAGGAACGACCTTTTTCGACAGTGATTATAACAATAGACATCCGGCAAAAATAATAACAGCAGTTGTATACGTGCATTTTGAAAAAGGTACTCACAGAGCCATACAGAAATTCCTAGATCCGGCCCAACTCAACCGTCATCGCCACGGGAAATAGAGACATGAACATACCTTCCGCTTGTCGATTTCTTGCCAGAAGCTCCCAATCGAAAGATGCGATATCGAGGGCTGAAATTGGGGCATCCGGTAGATAGCAGCAATCAAGCCGAAAAGACGCCCTGTCCACTCAAGCGTTGACGGAAACGAATAACAGCGTAAGGACCAAATATTGGTGAGAAGCGAGAATATGGCACGACGCGGGAAGTCTGTTAATACCTAGTCCAGACGGTACACTAGCTCATAACCGGCTGTATGCATAAACAGAAAAATAAATCAATCTTTTTATCACTGAATATTAGAAGAGCGCTCTGTGAATTTGAGAGCGAAGTTCTTGAAAGGATTATCACTAGGATCGTTCAAGAAAATCCATAGGCGGTCAATGTGTTTCGTTTTTAAGGGCTTCAACTTTTCAGTACTATTATAGGCGTGCAACAATTGACACGTAGCAGTTGCTCTGCAATATAATGAGTGTTATCCAGAGTCAGTTTGTCGTTATCGAATACGAGGTCAGCACAGGCGTAGAACAACCGAATGCAGTCTGCTGCATTACATCATCTAAACCATCCGAAGGACAATTTCATCATACGTGAATAGGTCAGCCTCGGTGTTAGCGCTAAACTACCGTGGGATCATTCAATGCAGTCAATACTACATGCCATATTTATTGAAGCAAAGGTTACTTGCCTCATATGTAAACTTAACGAGTCTGTAACAGTTACCGCCTGCGGTTATCCGAAGTCTTCACCATCGACCCATGTTACACAGAGCACCCGTAAACACCACAGTCCTATGTGAAACTCAGCCAATTTCTGTCCGGCCGACTAACAAACTTCATACGCGCGTCTCTATACCAGTGCAACCGTCATATTGTATAAATACGATTGCCGTCGACCACTGTATATCGCTACATATGGAACGAACGATCGATCGATCGTCTCCTTCCATTTTTTGTTCGACCGGTTTCGTCCTATCCATCACCACTGGCTCCTGGGCAGTTATGCATGTTGACCGCTAAAGAACCATGTATCTAACACACCATCTGGAAATCATAGGGACTACTATGACAGCAAAAACTCCAACGGACAACAATAATAACACTAAAATACGATCAACAACAGTTTATTAAGACCAACATCATATGATCGATGGACTGATACTGTTTATTAATTGCAACACCCAAATTTGACCACCGTTCTCGCGCTCTCGCTGCTATGTTGTCGTAACTTCGACCTTCAGACTAAGGCAATGCTAAGCTCATGCTGAATACGTATCCAGTTAGGATTGCGATATTGCCACGGAAGCTTTTGTCGCTAGAAAAACAAGCCTATATAGATAGTTGAATGGAGGAGTGAACATTAAGTTCGGTCTAGGTCTGTGGGTGCGTTAGGAATTTGTTTACAATCAGATTTTTGTTGTCACCAGTCCACTTTTGATTACTGTTATAGATTTTGATTTAAGTTAAACTTGTGCCATGTCTCTGCCGCATACCTCATTACGACTAATCGTTCCACTTGAAGTTAATGTGGCTTCCTGCTCCTTGTGAGCCAAGGAGCGAGTGATAGCGCTGTTCGACGACTCGGGGGCTATTGTATCTAATTAAATTGGTATGCGTGTTGTACCTTTGCGTTGTGAAATAAAAAAATCTTACTGTGTGTTCAATGCCGCGGATAGCCGAGCTGGTCCGGCGTGATAAGCACTCTTTATACTAAGCGATTGTGAAGTGTGGGAGAAACCAAGAGGAGAAGTACAAGGAAGGAAAAAAACCGTAACGGTAAAGAAATGAATTACCCTTCAAACGCCGTTGTTTTGTCGATGATTTCCTAGCGTTTCCACCCGCATTGTGCTCATTCCTTGCATTTTCCGTTGATTCTGCTATCTCTACAGGAGCTACGCCTCCGACAACTAATCGATTCCGCTTTATTTTATCTAACACCTATTCTAACGCTGTCTCTTTCTCTATGTCTGTATATTTATCTACGTTTATCTGTCCGTTCAGCTACAGCAGCAACGATTTCTATCAATAGCATTCGGTTGCAGCAGGTTTTATTGAGACATCCGAGGCGTGGCAGTCAGCGACAATTACAGAATTTGTGAGCAGGTCATGGGTATGTCTGTGTGTAATGCCACTTCTGCTCAGCCAGTTAGGCTGCCGCCCTCAGATGGAGCCCCTTCAGCCGGAGCACGGTATCTGTATTCCACAGTCAGCTGTCAAGCAAGTAAACGAAACTTACAAATTCATTGTATACGCTGTCATTCGATGTTCTTTGAGGCACGTACGCAGGTTTGCGTGTCAACGTCCCGTTCGAATGTTTTTTGGGAGTCTGGTAAGGGCTACTCATGACTAAACATAACTGTCTTTATCGCAGCTTGAACTGGGCATTCTCTGACGTAGTGCGACTACGGTCTTCCTGCTGTTTTTAACATGTGCTACCGCGGCTGCTGTGCCTTTACTTCGTCGATTTGTGCCCGTGGCTTCTGCGTATAGTGAACTTCTTGTTCTTCATTTGTTCTCAGCTATAATCCTATCGGCTGAGTAAACGAGCGCGAGCGGTGCTGTCTCAACACGTATACTTTCTGCTTGCAAACTACCTTGGCATATTATTATCGGTGAGCAAAAAAAAGCTGCGACCGCTACAATGGAAACTGATATATCCTTGCTATTCAACCCGCTTTGAAACTTGGAAACTACTTTATTAACTTGCTGCTAGCTTCGAAGTTAGTAAGTAATGATTTTGGTGCGGCTTTGATTTCGACAAAGGGTTCGAGATGAGTCTTGCAACAAACCACTTGTACTGGCTGTTCTCCGACGCACCAGCAGACAATGACGCTAGCATATTGTACTACTAACGTAACATACTTCGATACATCGTAATAAACAGTTGCAGAACAGAACAGATATTTCAAGAATAGCATACCCAAAGAGCGAGTCATACGCGACATAAGAAAGATAAATCTCAATGAGTGACGCGAATAACCGTACCGGACAAGTACGGTAAACCACCAGCGCTCTACGGGCAGATAGCACGCGGAACATATTTGAATGCAGCTAACAGTAAAACGAATCAATCGTATCTAAATAGGACCACACAAACAAGTTAGGTAACAACTGACACAGCATCGCGGGATAGCATTAGCCAACAGGCTGCTGTATGTGGTCACTAGGGCGACAGATATAGGACACACGATAAGTTTGGCCTCGAACATGCTGCCGGTTGATTTACGTACGACCCGACGAGCTAGGTACATAAATGTGACCAATAAAGGAACATAAATTCAGTCTGCTCTAACAATGATATCCTCCTGCACACTTCGCTACGCGAAATGGGCGACGCAACGCGATCTTAGAAGATCTTAAAGCACAACTATTGAATGAGTAGGCGAGCCACGCAAACTTGCAAGGTTGCACATGCCTCACCACGATGCACCTCACGCATGTAGACTAACGGTGACAGGTCCTGCACCGATACGCGCTTCTGCTCAGCAACAGGGTTTTAAAAAAAAACACTTAATAGAACAGCAGGTTACTTGACACGCAGCATAAACAGTGACTTATTCGGGGCTCCCTCTAATACTTGCAGTGCAGCTCTTGCAAGACAGGGCCCCGAAGACGTATATGCACGTGATACACGCTCAATGAGAAAACTTTTTGTACAAATTTGAAAACTGCTTCTTCAAAACCATGGTGGCTCAATCAGTAATTGAACACGATATAAATGGTATGGATATTGGCGTCGATGTCTATTATAGAGATGGTCTGATTCATTTAAGGATAAGCTATATATCTTTGATCGCAAATCCATCATTGCCTTACTCACACTGAGAATTTTTTGATCCACCATGAGGATTCCTCAGCGCTTCTATAGCCTATCTAAGCAATTGAAATAGCAGGGTCAAAGCAAGCATTTCAAACAACGCCAATAGGAAACAATCAATAATAGCCGACGGACAATGAGGGTCCACAAACGACCGCGATCGACCGGAATAGTTCGGTCACATAATGATGAATCATGCTGATACACTTCTGCTATAACCAGCGTTCAGTTAATAACAAAACTATAAGAAGTTTATTGTCTGAGCAGACCACGTGTAACTAAAGCTACTGTAATGATCATGCTACGACTACTTATAGTCTTACTATATTTATACCTCTCCATTTGGAATACGCTTAAGCAATAGACGAACGAAACAAACAAAGGCAACGATGACTAATTAGAACAAAGCAAAAATATACTTACTATACTGTAATTGAACGACTCTGCTATGACCGATAGGATTTACTTCGAGCGAAGTTCAGTCCTTGTAGACCCGAGCCAGCTGATATTGCGACACCGAGACAAAGGTTAACTATCTACATTTTGACAAGCTATCCGGAAATCTCCATCCAAGCTCGATCACTTTATCAACCGGGAGTCCACACCGCCAAATGATTCTAAAGTCCACCGAACTTCCAATAGAAACGCAAATCTCTTGAGGAAGTGGTGGGATAATGTTCGGAAGGACGGAGTCGGGCAGCCTCCGCCCGGGGCCGCCAGCGGATCAGTTTGGTTGTCGCTTGCGAATCAGGCACCGCAAGCGACAGCCTCGTACGCGCGGCCCCAGCATAAAACGGCATGCCACCAACAGCCCAGAAAATGCCCAAAAAAGAGAGGTGAATACTGTCCGGCGTTGCATTTGCACAGAAGTGGCAGCTGTTTTGATCCATAATATCCACCTGATACGTAGCTGCTGAATGTCACTATGGACGTCAAAGGAATGAACGACACCAAATGACCATTACGGCTAAATACTACCCTAAGGAACGCCTTCCTACCTGTCACCTGTCAAAATCCTAAAATCGTTATGGCTACAAACTAGGAAAAAAGGGTCAGCCGCCGTTGTCACTAACTGGGTTACTCCGACACAAACAGACGTCACACCCCACATAAGTGAAATGAACGTCCGACGCAATGACGCGTAAAGCAGGAAAAAAACGCCACCAAGCTGTCTCCAACGACGACACGGTAGACACTTTTATTTTAATCGCTTCAGGTTGTCAATCGAATTAATTGCGCCTACTATCGGTTCACTAGCAAACACACCCCCTTTGCAAAATCGCATACAGCTAAAACGATCCGCAGTTACAAGCCTATAAGGTAGAGATGTACGGCCGTTTAAAATAAGATTCTAATGGGAGTAGATGGAGATCCACCAGTTTGATTGCCTGATAATAATAACAGTGGTTGGTAGGCTGCAACAGTGTTATACTGAGATTCATATAGTGAGGTATTCGTATCCAATCAGCGACAGGAGTGCAACAGCACTAGCCTGCATCATAGATCTTCATGACAAAACGGCTATTAAGAAACTGCTATAAATATACAGGAAGTAATTTAGAATTTTATATATTATTTACACAGACATGTTTTCAAGGCCATCTGTTTGTCGTGACAATAACAAAACACCATCATTACAACTCCTATAGAAAAGACAGTGGTCGAAACGAACGCGAAGCTCGCCGGATCTTTCAAGTAATTCATATGTGTCTAAGGGAAGTAGACAAACCTAGCGTGGACAGCATGTGGTCGCCAATAAGCACGAAAGATGATTGGGTGTGAGATTATGGCCTTCGAGTCGATCTCTGCACAGTCGCCTGATGGTCGTTTATTCGCATACAAGCACCCATAGTTGCCAGGCCAACAGAGCAAGACTACTGAGGCCACACCAGTTGTTACGTCCTGTAATCGAGCGGTCCCGGCAGGACAACAGCGGCAGCAAATAAAAGCCTATTGTTAATGCAAGACACATTTCGATGTGATATAATACGAATAACGCTAAAAAGAGTCTAGTTAGGACATATTTGTCTGTCTCTAGTAGGACAACGCATGTCATGCCATGTCGGTGGTCATGTTAAACAGGTAACTATGAAGAGATATGAGTTTGTCCGGCAATTTTGTGACATCCTAATGTGATGAGACTCCTTAAATGATGCCGATTTTGAGCGACGAAGACGAGAACGTAAATACTGACACTCTCAGATCGGGCATCAGTTCTAACAGAACGCATACGAATGAACTGACATTGTTCAGCTCGATTGTATTTCTCTAACCGCCGACGTATCGCAACACACAGACGTCTATCGTACGTCCACGATGATCTGAGGTACGCATTGCTAACAATAATTACTATGACGATTATGATAATACCTATAATTAAATGAAGACTAAAGCAGGCTGAAGTATACGATGTATGCTAGATGATTACGAGTCGAGTGTGTCCAACACGATGTAACCGTTGAATTACTGCGATGCTAAAAAGGTAACCCTTATAGGGTGCCGAACGCTATATATAGGGTTAAATGATGATGCAGAAAGCATTATATTATTGTTGCCAATAGTAGGTTGAAAACAACGCGTGAGGCTAGACTAACCGCTACTAAGGACGAACTATGCGAAGTTTAGCATCAAACATACATGCGTGCATACATACGTAGACTTGCGCCTTTTCATTGCGCATACCAGCTGGTACCGCATCGAAATCGTGCAGTATTGGCAACGTTGTTGTGTATATAAATTACAGTTAGTGCTATTCTTAGTAACAAAGCTACAATACATTAGCTCCGATACAGCCGCAGCAGCAGCAGCAGCAACAACAAACAAACTTCTCATAAGATGGATAAATCTATAACCGACAAACTTAAAAATTATTACCACAACAAACAACAATGCTATTATTTCAACAACGACCACCACCACCACCACCAAAAAATAGGTGGCGGTGCCTAACGCTGAAGTTAGATATACCAAATACTAACTAAGACGCATGGAAAAAATGAAAAAATAAACAACAGTGGGAAACTGTATAGTTACATACGATACGAATAAACTGTATCGAGACAACTCGTTGTTGAATAGTATTCATATTATAAAGCAATGCTAATATTATTAATAAACTGATAATAAATTATTACATAATTATTAAGAATAGTTAAAACAAATGCTGTTGATTACTATCGTTACTGATCATAATTATAATGGTTGTAGTGGGAGCCCACAGCGACAGTTAGTTGACCTACTCCGATTGCCGCACCCGGCATAACGATGGGGGTTCGATGCGCAGCGTACCTCCGCACGTCTGCTTTCCTATAGACACGCGAAAGTCATCTCAGTAGCCTCTTCGAATCACTCGTGGCCATAGTAGGGTAAACCTGTTTTTTTTTTCTATTGGAACGTCCCAGTAGCTCCATTACTTGCATTCAGCATCTGTTACCATTACGTGCATTCTGCTGCCTAGAACAATAACTGATCTCAGTCTCGAAATAATTTGGGTATAAAAGCCCAAGTATATCTCGGGTTTTGAAATTTTTGATACAGGGAAACAGATTAACAGCAAATGGAACATTCGAATGACATTGGGAGAGTACTCTATTGAGGCTAGGGTAGGTCATCAAAAAACTAATCATTCAACACCTACGTTTGGGTTTAGTCTTGACAACAAACTGGTGCTGTGTATAAGGCCGGAGATCGACTTACTGCAAGCGGGCTAAATTTTCCAGTTAATGGGTTATTTGGACACTCAAATGGAAACAGGATTACTCTAGCAGGGTAATAGTTACTGCAATAAGGTTATTAATCGTTGAAAGGGGGTAGTAAAGGGACAGACTGGGAGAATTAGTCCAGCAAGGCAACTGATGTTAGAGCATTGTAATGGGGCAACGGGATAAGTAGGGGCACGACTGCAACTCTGTTGTACGTACCCGATAAATCCAATACTTAATGAGTCAAATTAGATAAATACATCGAAAGAAAAACGGGTGGGAAGCGGGTCAGTCTAGCTACTGTTTCAAGTAATAACGTCTGAAGGTGATGTACGATTGACAGAATCGATCAGCTATAAATGACTATTTCGTTTAATAATTGAGCAGTGACTAATAGGATTACAAGCTAATAGGTACGAGAACAATGGTGGTGAACGTCGATTTCCGTTATGGTTTAGGTAACGAAGGAGCTGAGTAAACGAAAAGGCCGCGTTTTCGTGCGTACATGTAGACATGGTCGACGAAACGGTGAGAACGGCAACAAAAACAATCTGTAGAATTGTCAAAACGGTGAAGCTCTTGTCTATTTATCTACGTAATACGGGTTGTGGGATCGAACAAGGCTGTTATGAGAATACTTTTCGGGGTCCTAGAAGTGTTTAGTAAGAACATTAGAGTAAACTTAGGTATATATGTATGCAGTATTGTTAGGATAAGATAACTTTGTTGAAATGTACCAATCCGTTGCCTGAGAGGATATCCATAATAACTAGATACTAATAAACAATAATATACAGTGGCAGAATTAGTCTTTTTTTAGCTTTGTCATTTTAGAGCGTTTAGTCTTTGTCTGAACAAGCCGCTTCACGCTTTTCTACAGAGTCGACAAAAAGTAAATATACGCGAGTCATAAAGCTACGATAGCAGCAATAGCGGTTTGCAATAATAATAAACGAAAAGCGGAAACGCTTTAGGAAAAGGGTATAGCTTAGGAGAAGAGTAGCTCGATACTCGGGTTTTACTAGCAGCGTCGTTGTATAGAGACGCTTCGTGGGTGTGCGAGAGGACCCTCTCGGCCAGGTACTACGGCTGTATACAGCAGCGTCGTAAGGCGCATCCCACCTAACGGCAGATATAAGGTGTAATTGCGTTGAAGCTGTAGACATGGCAACTATAAATAAATGAATAATATCATATACAGATGGATAAGAGACGTCCCGAGGGCCGTATGAAAGGTACCCGCCTGTCACTGCTTGACGAGATGCGGAAGCAAAAAGAGAGAGAGCATAAAGTAGTCTTCTGAGCACCAGTCTGCATTGATGACATAAGAAGCTGCCGCCTGCTGACCGGAAGGCTACAAGCTTCAACCCGACGTGGCTTGAAGTACCCGAGAGGACGCGGTATGGACACAGTGATGCTTCTGGCACCAAAACGCAAAGAGCTCTGCTGAAAGTACGCGTTCAAATCAGGCGTCAATAGTATCGGACTTGGAAACACACAGCAGGTGGAGGCAGTGTGGGTCCGACAGCGAACTGGCATACGGAGGAACACCGCACTAAGAGCGGGGATCAACGTGAGGGCTTTGGGTAAATGATTTAGTCAATTATCGAATGAGTTTGTTTCGTCCTTATGTTCGCACAATCTCTTCTCTATTAACTCTTTCCTAGTTTTCTAAATCCCTAGGTTACATGTGGCCGATCTCAGGCCGACCAATGGCAAGAAAGCATTGACGTCGGCAACGCTATAAACTCTACTCGTGACGGAATAAACAACTAACCACTTCTCGTACATTTCTGATTAACATCTGGAGCAATATAATTCTAACGGGAAATACCCATATGTTAAATAAATCTGCAGAATGATTATAGAAACTCGCTCTACTTTTGCCTAGACGGCAAACGTACGAACAAATAACATCTCGATAATAACGACTGTAAAAATAATTGTTAGTACAATGTCCTATTGCATCTATTGACTTAATCTATGAAACATTAGTTGTGTTTAGCTGATGACAAACCTTCATATCGATACGAAAAATAAAAACAGTCGTATGTAAATTCGTGCTAGATAGGACTCTCATTCAAAACACAAAGCTTACTGTCTGAAGTCTTTTTGTCGGATAAAGTACTCGGTTAACAAATATTGATAATATTTGCAACTCTTATATGGGCCAATATTAACTTGCCCAGTTTGATCGAGAAACAATTGGATATATGGAGCCGAGTTCGGGATTTGGAATAGAAAGACACTTGTACTCTGCCGAAATTTCTGTGAGAACTAGATAACCACATGGCTAAATAGTTTTATTATTTAGATAATATATTTTTTATATAATAATACTTAGGTAATAGCATTATTCAGTGGCGCCATCTATGACGATAACTGGAACAGAAATTGATAAAAATTAAGCTAGAAAAATTATAATGATAACGATGCCCGTGACGTGATGCCGATAAGACGTGAAGGTATCGACTACAGCAATAAAAACATTTATTGTTGTTTCAAAAAAATTGGATCAATCAATTAATAGTACACTCATGTAAATCCCCCAGATTTTCATCTAACTATTAAGCACGTGAAGTTACGCAGCCCTAAGCAGGCGGAGAATTCTTTCTTCCTTTCTTTCCTACCTCTTCCCTAAATAAATATAGCTCGATAGTGAAGTACGTTTCGAAATAATAGATAAGCTCACGAAAGACTATCTCAGAGTGGGTCACACTTTTTGATGAAAATATAGACCAACTAATGGCAATTATTTTTGCCATTGTGTGTATATTTTTCTTTAATATGTGTGTTTAAGTATGTGTTTACGAAAGAGAAATTAAGTTAGTTTCAGTTATCAGAGCCATAAAAATTCGATTAGGTTCCCGTGAAGCTACAGAGCCCTAAGAACATCCTGCGCTATAGATACGCTTTGTAGAATTCTAAATATTGATACTTCTAAGCAATTTTATTTGTCTGCATTATGAAATCTGTTAGATAAATATAATGACTAAACACACTTTTCAACAAGCGTTTTATTTTGTTTGTAATTTTTCTGCTGCTTCTTAAGGCCTTACTGTATCTACATTTATTGTGTTGTATATAAGTGCAACTTCAAGAAAAGAAGACGGGCATAATGTAGCGTGTTTTTTCGCCCTAGGTCGCCTGGGACTATATTTGGATGAAGCGTTTATTCGCAGAGTGGCTTGCTTAGATATAACGACCGGTGCTGGTAATTTCACTAATCAATATCTGAGGAGGAAATTACGTAAAATTCACCCTAGTTATATCGTCCATTCAGTGTTGTTCCTGTAACACTGGCCCATATTCTTGTAGGGTATCCCGAAAATGAAATTATTTCGCAAATTTCGAGGATATGACGGATCCTCAAGGTGCTTGGAGCATGAACGTTCACTTCTCTCAAGGCTAAGGCGCAGTTTTGAAAGGTCCAGGCACACCAAGGTTTCGGTGAATGTACCTGCATCTCGTTAGTAGCTTTAAAGATCAGTATACGCGGATGCCTGATGTTCAGATGTATCACGCTCGGCTTCAATATCGACTATAGAAAGTTAAAAAATTTCGAGGAAAAAATTCAAAATTACAGCTTGTTTTTTCCAGGATTTGCTTACATCGCTGAAAAATCTATAAATTATTTATATGCTCTGCATTATTTCGGTGTAATTTCCATTTGTTACTGCTATGAACGTTGCATTAGAATATAGCAATAGAATAGAACGCGTTAGAAATAATGAGGTTATATGGAGCTTTTAGCGCAACCGCTAAAAGCAGTTATTGCCACGAGAGATAAAATATTTGGCGTACTGGTCTCTGTTTTTATTTTACAAATTAATAGGTGCTTAGCGCTCATTAATTTCGACAAAAACATCAGTCAAATACATTTGAACCCAGTGCCCAAAATTCGGTTATACGGGTCATTAACAATCAGGAATGAAAAAATTGGTCACTGAAAAAAGCTAACGCGAAAATGCTTATTTTTTGGAAATAAGTCATCCAGTCTTAAGCTGTTGACATAGAAAATTATGATTTATATAGCGTAGGTCTTTATGAAGTTTTAAATGGCTTGATAAATGGTACAGTTAGGGCTCGTATTTTGTTTGAAAGGTAAGAAGGTATAATAACCTCACCCTATTCAAACCTATGTAATTACTGCATTATTATGGTATAAAGAGTAAACCATGGTTAATCATCAGTTGAGATCTTGGTTACCTGGAACGCTATAGATTTATCGAAGATATTGTTTAGTCTCCATAGCGCACATATCAGGCCCACCTAGCACTGAATTACACAGGCTTAGCTATACGCATATGGAGCTATGGGACAAAAAAGTTGTCATAGAAAAATTCACTTCTTACTTTGTTCATTCATAGTTCAGTAAACGTTTGACAGAACGTAAACCAACTAACCCAAACAGACTCAACTTCGGAACGAGTCACAAAGAGTACAAAATTTATCGAGTTGCTGGCTTGCCTTCGCTTCATACACACTGCAAGTTCAATAGTATTCCTTAACAAGCCGAACATTATCTTGTAGTGAAAGACCTCATCACCAATCACAGATTACCCGTCTGCTGAAACAAATGACTCAAGCTTCCCTGGAATTGTTTTATAGCTCCGCCCTTGTTAGACATCTTGGAGCTGAGTTTGATGATATTTGACATTTCATAGCTATCAAAGCTTTATGCCACACACAATCGCTGCTTAGGTTGTACTCCCGTCAGCTGCACAATACAAGACATTAACTGGTCGTTACCTATGTAATCATAGAATAGGGTAAAGTACAATATAAAATGAAACCTAGAGGCTCTTTCTTTCGTTCCGTCCGAGAGCAGCTTAAGCCATCTTTACAAGCATTACGGACGGCATAATAACTAATCAGCAACTCTGTAATATTGGAAGAAATAACTAACCCGAAATAATTAACATTCGCCTTTTTAAGTACTCCTTAAACAGTATATTAGAATAATTAGGACGCTTCTAACGTAAAAAGCGTATGTTATCAATTTTGGCTTTACGTAATCAAATACTAAGACGACTAGAACTAATAACTCTATTATGCGGTCTTGCTCAGGAAATCGAACAGAAGCTACCTCATCTACAAATTGTAACAGACATGTTTACCTCAAGCGGTCACAGCTGTAATACAATTAGTGACAGTTAACTAACACAGCGTCCTGAGCCGCCTAGCTTCTGTAGGACAACGAATAGTAGGACACCCACAGATGAAGTGAGGTATTGCCTGCCAAGATTTCTCCGTGTGTAGCAAGTTCTTTCTTTGAAGTCGCCATATTTACGTCGGCAAGGTGTAATCTCTCAGCTCCATATTTTTGAACCGTGGGATAAACTCAATCACTATAAACAAATAATAAAAAAAACATTTGGCTAACTATTCTAAATTCAATTGCGACATAATCCCGTTTCATCTGGACTAATTACACCTCGATTTCAATATTTCTCAGTTACACTTTTCCCTTTAGAACCGTTTGTTCTCTGTGGAGAAATCGCGACGCTTGTTAATGCTGGACATGCCTTAGCGCAGTAATATCTAGGTGCACGCCTTATTTACGACGACATAGGCTTATATTTCATAATCCAAGACCTCTGTGTTTTATCCTTCGACTCACGTTTCCTCCACTTGGTTTTTACCAGTGTGCTTGTATGACTTGATAACAATTCCTGTAGCTTTTTTGAAAATTCCACGATTCAATCGACGACCAGCCTTCGCGGTGAGAGGGCAATTACATGTTTAACTGCGTCTTTGACGCTCCTTAGTTCTTAACTTACAACATCACATTTCTTCTATGTCAGATTCTAATTGAACCCTCATAATGTTTCTTGTAGGTAGATTGGAATGGTCAGTAAAGCACTGTTTCAAAGTTTACGTCCGGAAATGCCACTACGCATTACATCAGATGGCTAGCTTTATTACAGCACGAGCATTGCGTGCACTCTCGGCACCTAAAACACACATCTCAAGGCCGTCCCATAAAACTCGTAAGCACCCGCGCTACATTGACAAACGGCGCGATTTTATTCTTAAATGAAAAGAAAACAGTTTTTAATTGAAACGTACCATTTAGGTCATGGGCATTTATTTCTCTTTTTAGTGACAACATCGGTGCAAGGCGGTTTATTACTAGCGACATTTTGTGCCTGCTTTTGTTGAAAAAAGGAAAAAAAGACATAGATTCTGTGTCAAAAGATAAAGTTCTTCTTCTCATTCCTATGGATCATCCAGCTGTTGTCTTCTTTCAGATTTCGAAACAGCTGCTCTATTCCTTTTGCTATTGCGCTGTTCGGTTTATTTGTGTGTAATGGAAAACTATCGTGTTATCGATCCAATTATGATGTAAACTTCGTCTTGCTGCACTTCTATTTGCTCAGTTTTTTTTTTATTTAATTGGCGAGCCGAAATCTATACGGAACTCCTAAGTCATAGCCTTCAGGCCAAAAAGGATCTTCATAAGGTTAGGAATGCTGTGAGGCCACCAACTTTAATCGTCGATTTTTTGTCAGTGGTGCAGATCGCAGAACTATCCACAGAAGATTTATACCCAGGAAATATCTCAGCTCGTGGATCATCTGCTTCTATTCATTTGATGGCACTTTCGTGTCCTGTTTCGATAGTCGTCGTAAGTAAAGCCGATCAGTTCTGCCTTTGCTGCTCTATATATATATATATATATATATATATATATATATATATATATATATATATATATATATATATCGACAAAATCCACTTTGGTGTATTGAGTTCTTCGGCTCCGTGAATTATGTTCCCCCATTCACAAACTTCTTTTTCGACAGAAAACAGCAAAGGCCGATATTCTCGACTGAGAATTTTCCTCGTACATGTCGTATCGTCCCAGTAAGGCCCCGTTCGATGGCAAGTTCCGCTCTAATATGCCTATCGACGTATAAGGGAGGCTACCATATGCCTGCGTGTTCCGTGTCATTAATTAGGCGTGACATAGTCTTCTTCACTCAATTTAGTCAAAGCAGAGTCAACTAAGCCAAAATGCAAGCGTCCAACAGAAATCGTCAACCAGAACTGAGCGGCCAAGGAACTGGCCTCTGTCGCACGTGGGACCATTAATTATTTCCCGCGCCAACTGTTGTAGGTGGCCTCTGATAGCAGAGGAGTAAAAGCGGGCTAGCTGGCCGGCCAGCGCAGAGCGGCTCTTAGAATGAAATGAGTGTATTTCTTAGGATTGAACGTTGCCTTCAGGTGGTATATGTTACACATGGCACCTTTAACTGTCCTTCAAAATTTATTGGGCCTTTTTTTTCATTCTAAATGCTTAAACATAGGGTTGCGTTTTATTAAAACTAGACGTAATATTTATGTTTTCTTATTCACGGTAGGCTGATGAACTGTGCTAATCCTTTGCACACATTTATGAAAATAAAAGCTTCATCAAATAATGATGCAAAATTATATGTTTTTGGGAAATAAAATTTTGGACAAGCTCAGCCGTGCAATATGGTCATTTGAGTCGTCTTTAATACGACCATATGAAAGAAATGACTTATATAATAATACTCAAACCCTAGAAAATAAACATATATATTTCGTTTTGCCTAGTATATTTAGCTTGCAATCATTTTTAGCCATTATTTTCCGCCTATACGCCTAAGTGTTATTGTAACGATGCTGAACACAAACTAGTATAACAACATTTATATTAATACTGCGAGCATAAATTATTAAGTTTCTACATCACTATTGTGTACTATAAACACTCTATAGGATTACTGTGAGAGCACGGCAGGAAACGGTAGCTAAATAAGTCAAAGGGATAAGCTTGTTACAGGTTAGTCACCGAGCAATTTATATGTGCAGCACTGAGACGAAGTACCATTCTTTCATGTCGTATCACGAAGTCCGAAAGGGACTCTTGCGCTGTGCAGAAATCGAGTCACCGCTTCATAACGTTATCTTTCCTGGACTATTTGCCCTTCGCGGCAGCGGCAGTTGTCCATACTGGGATGGTAGACGCGCATGACGCATCACTATGTCGGTCACGGGAACTTCTCGCAAAAGGTTGTTCTTTTTGGGAACTCCTTTCGTACGGCCGAAACTAAAATCAGTTGAGCAGATACGATGGCTGCAATGCAATACCCATCTTGATTACGAGCAAAATATCCGTCTTATTCCATTAATTGTAGAATAATAATAATATGTTTTATAAATTTAGTGTGTTGATAATATCCATCTGCTGCCTTTATCGTTTCGCTCATTCCATAGCCAATCGACAACACAGTGAGTAGGGCGGCGTAAAAGCTGGTTAGAAGGCGGTCTTCTTGGCAGTTTGCCGCATCTAGAACTTTCTCTATGTTTAGACTGCGTTAAATCGAACATATTACAAGAAGTTCATAGAAGCACGTAATACTATGGGGCTAACTTCAACAGTAACGTGTCGTGCAGTTACTTTCGTCTATTTTTTCTTTAAATATATAAATGTACATTTTGAGCAAAGGACGAAGGAAAAGCCTAGGAAAGGTTCTCTTGCTTAAGATTCTATCTAACTTCGAAGTTCCAGATTATTATTTATATTCCACGCCTCTTCTGGTAACATTTGTGATGATTTGTTTCAAAATGGATTTATTTCTCAATTAGGTATCTAAAATAGGGCGAAAAATTACTAGACGAAAAGCGGTGACTTTTAAGGCATCGAGAACATCGAATTTCAACCCATGTCGCTTAGAAGCTTTATGTAGAAAGCGTCTTATCGAAATTCTCACTGTACTGCTATAATTTATTTTGTTATTGCCAATTACCGACGCATCGGAAAGCGGCCTTGAATAAAGGCGTAACCAGAGTCAAGCACCCAGTGCCTGATGGAGGGCAACAACTCCCACTCAATAAAGTCTCATCAGCCACTAACACTATATCAGTACTCGACGAGAACAATGACGTAGTTCTATATTCAGCTAATTGAGGTAACGAATAAAAAGTGATCGCAAGAAAGACAAGTGCATACTGTGTACGAAGGGCAGGTTAGACACGCATAAACAAATTCATTCAGTATGACACAGCCGCCACACCAGATAGACGCACTGCAGCGCAAGTGCGTCTGTCTGGATAGAGGAATCAAGAAGGCAGTAAACGAGCGGCAGTGTTACCGATGAACCTGCTAACGGGTGTATGACAGTAGTAATTGTTCGCGCACGAACGAGGTCCTTCTTTAAGGGGCCAGTACAGGAAAAGCAGTAAAAACAAGGGAGAATTTGGGAGGTAAAGGGTCTGAGCATAGAAGCCAGTTAAAGCCAGTAGTAACAGATTGTAATGGATAGGTTTGCAGGACTCAGACTGAGACGGCTGGACTGTCGCGTGGCAAACTAGATGTTGGATGAAGCGTTCTCCGGGTTGCACTGACTTCCGTCCGAGCACCATTGGGCCACCGCTGATACGTGTACCTCGTAGCATCTGATTGCGCTTGGTGAAGTGCTGGACGTTGGCAGGACAACTTCGGCAAAAGCATCGCACATAACCACCATGTCATGCGGTCGATCACAGTGCGTGCCGTGCACATACGCTCTCCCATCCTGCCAGGCGACTAACTACGGCGGTGTATTGAATTCCTTGCGACAAAAGAAAAGCGGGCGCTTCGGTGGCTAGTCTCTAAGCAGGCAAGGGGGCGTTCAGACGGCTATCGTAGCTAAACCGGTTCATTGATATGGGCACAGGAAGGTAATTAGTGGGACCTTAAGGTCGTCCACCGGGAAAAACACAAAGACAAAGAGCAGTAGGGGGACTTCGGTACCTGTAGACAGATCCTATTGTGACAGGATATCTGTAAAGACAATGGTGCTTTCGAAATAAGACGGTAAGTGTAGCGGTGATGCAATGAAAAAAACAATTCGGAAGAAATAGGTTAATGAGGTAAGACGCCCTCCGCTGCAGTAACCTAACTACTAATATAACACGATGGTAAGGTCAAAAAGGCTTGTTCCCCTTGCAGGCTAGACGATTGCGGCGGAGAGTCACCCTCTACCTAAGACTCAAGTATCGCCATCACGTTGGGAGGTTAGGTAAAAGGTAAATACCCAACTGGTAGAGATAAACGAACGCAAACATTATAGAATGGACCACAAGAATGCGCTGTAGGTGTGCCCAACTTGCCGTTGCGGCCTATGTTGAAACAGGACATGGAGCCACGGTATCTAATCGAAATATTGAAAATAAATTACACTGCTGCATAATATATATTATACAAGACGACTAACAGCTATTTTTGTATATTAAGCTATTTTAAATGTGTTTGCAAAATTTGACCACTCTATGTGACGTAAAGGTCTATGATCGGCGCGTGGGAATAACCCAGCTAGTCATCATTATGTACATTTAAACCTGCTTCGTATCATCTATACTGCCTTTCCTTCTAAATTTTATCGCAAAGCTCATCGTAATTACCGACTCGTTGGGCCAGTCGAGTCTGGTCGAACGAGCGTACGTCCAGTGAGCGTTGGCCGAATCAGCCGTCCTAGCAGGAACTATGGGCATTTATCATAAATATCGCATGTCCTGATTTTCTGAGCTGTCTGACCGCCATGGCCGAGTCACATATCATCCGCTCCAACACTTGTGACCGCGTGTGTAGATAGGTCTCCGTTTGTGTGTTCTCCAAAGCATTCGCCACTTAGACGATTATTCAGGCGAGCGTTTAATAAATGATTGCGGTGTCGTTGACCACCGACCATATATTTCCGTTCACATCCTCTCTTTCTTTCCCTCTTAAATCGATTGTAATACTAATAGAACACGTTTTTAAAATGAGTATTTCTATACGCTTACAGCAAACAATGGTTTGTTGTACTTAGAAAAATCAAGTTCTAACCTAACACGACCTCCCTAAAGCAACATGGCAGAATGCTGGCAATGGTTCTCGTTTCGTAGATGGCAAACACTGACACAGGGACCCCAATCTGAAGAAAACTTCCTATACATTTTCTATACAAATGACGTTAAATGCTCAAGTTAATTTCTAGGAACAGAACAAACAATACTATAGGCAATCAGGTTCACCTGAGGATTACCGTTTTTATTTATCGATCCTATGAAATGTGTGTGCGATCGTTCATTGTTTATGCAATAATTAATAGTAGCATATGTTGTGATGCACGTAATTGCACGAAATAATAAGTAATTAAGAACATACATAGAAGGGTAGTTTTTATTTATTATCAATTCAGCGATGAGTGCCTTAACAAGGGAACAAAGGCGGCCATCTTCAATTTTGACGCAAATGATTACGTTTTAGAGAAGCCAGAATAAAAATATTGCTTTTAGCCTAGTATTATTGTATATAAAGCGCCATAACGATATATTTTATTATCGATACTAGTTTATATAAATCATTGATCATTCTGATTTTCGAACGACTCGTTATTCCTTATTCTAGAGAAATTCGGCGGATCTCATCGACGACGATTGCAGTTCCAAAAAAATCTAAAAAAAAAAAGTATCATTCCATTCCTAGTATCATTTCATTATTGTTATCTATGCATCGTAGCTCGTAAATGACAAAATCAATATTAATACACTTTTCCATCCAAAGAAAGACTTTTACTCTTTCAGACAGGTTAAAGTGTTGCCAAACTTTAGCAGAGTACTTAATGGCAAAAATATTGTAATTAGTATTTATGCCCTCTATATACATGTCTTAGATAGATAACAAGTAAATATCGAAACAGTATATTCACCTTTTTTATATCTCGTATTACTATCTTGGCAATCCATATTATCCACTACAATCCTTCTACGTTTGGTGAATATCTGAGCCGGCGTGCCTCTTTCAGCTGCGTCAAATGTTATTAAGGACGTGACCCCACGAGGCTAGGAACGATGCCTTGAATCTACGGGAATCTTGGTGTCCTTCTTGGCTATGCTGTTGCTATGACGTGATGGAACAAGAAGGAAGGACATATGGTTCTGCGGTTTCTCTTGTTTACTTGAAAGTGCCTGGTCTCTGGCCAACTACGAGCCAGATCTTCGGAAGGATTCGTTGGTGTAAGCTGATGTTAATGGCCAAAACAGTTCAACGATTTATGTTTTCTTTCTTCCACGGTTGCTGAGGGCTCTGTGTGCACGCTTCTGCGCCCAGTCATACAGCCTGCCCCATAAACGATGAATCCTTGTCGAGGACGGTGACTGTCATTTGCCACCTTTATCTCGTCTGCCTTTCGGGGTTTGACTTTCTTCTGATGCAGGACGTGTCCCTGCACTTGCCAAAATTCTACCCCATAAAATCCTTGCTGGAGCGCCTAAAGGTAGCCCTAAGCTTGTTCCGCGCTGATCTTTCTACCTCCCTCTTCGAGACAGAATACGTCACGATCATTGTTGTCTTAGTTTCCTGAGAGTTTGCCGCATCTCTTCTCGGCTGCTACCTCACGAGGCCATGCTTATCGATGTTGTCCTACTTTATGTTGCGTTTTACACGATTATGACTATCGTTACTGCGTGCACCGTACATACACCTTAAATTGGGTAGTAGCTTGCACTTAACACTACGCGTGCAAATTTATTTGACTAACTGACGCATCTGTCGATCAATATCAACAAAAAATATACGAGGTACAAAGGCCTCTAAAGTGCGTTGAACAGAAGTAGTAGCGGCTACTTGGCTGACGTTCGGTTGGTTGATACGAAGGGGAGGGGGGGTGAAGGGCGGTAAAAATATATGTTCTGTTCAGCTTTGACAGCAGTGATAGCGTAATGATAAATATGAGTATCATTGAGCAAATAATATTCCTATCTATCTAATAAGATCTAGGTCTAATAAAATCAGGGGATCGGGCAGGACAAAAGAATTAATGCCAAAAAATGAGGTACTTCGGAAAAACTTCTGAACGGGACCCGTTATCAGGATTAATAGGAGGAAAAAAACGTGGGCAGACAGTCCACGCTTAGGTGTTCCACCTCATAAATATTTAGTAACAAGCTCGATTACTGGATATAGAAACGCTGACTGGATGAGCGCTGTGAAATTTACAGCGCAACAGGATGTGCTGTTAATATGAGTTTTGCTAAACTCGGTTAAACATGCCCAAAGCCGAATCCGATAACATGAGGCGCTGTATGGGAACTTGATCTGGTAAAGGTGGTACAAGATTAACAATAGCTTTGCGTCTAGAATACAGAAAGAAGTCGATAAATAATGATTTAGGTTATACTTCACACGAGGTTTGAAGTCCTTTTTTGGACTAATATTGAATGCAGAGTGGCACTTATGTTTAGATGAAACGGTGGACTTTTTTACTCAGTAGAACGGGCCTAAAGAACGTTGAGACATTTTAAGGAATACGTGTATGTGTTCAGTATAATGCAGTTTAACAGAGGATTCTCCTATTTTGCTTTCAACAACCTTGTTTAAATATGATGGCTATGCTTGATAACGTGCATTTGCGACAAGTGTTTCATAGCTCAAAACGACTGGGCCTAAATGGAAGGCTCTTCATACTCACAGCTTTCGAGTACTCTTCGTATCAGCAATTCTCCTAAAGTCTAAAGCGCCATAAAGCCGGGAAAGACCGCAAGTTAGAAACATCCTCAATTTATTTTTCTGAGTTGTTTCTATCTGCGCTCTCATTAGTTATGGCTGCGTATTTGCTGCTATTGACCAGAAAAGGTTTAGATCGTAGGAAACACAGAAATGAAAAATTCACCTGAATTAAAAAAAAAAGACACGATAACAATAGTAAATTGCTCGCCTAGCAATTATTATACTCACTCAAAAAAATAAAACAGCAAGCTAGCAAACGAGATGACTAGTAATCCACAGGAGTCACTTAGAAGGCACTGTGCATAGCTCGAATCGATCCGTGTTCAAGCTCTCTTGCGCACTGAAGCTTTGTCAACCCAATGGGCGTTAAAGCCAAGCAGTGCACAAAATTGCATCAAATATTCAAGGTGTTTACGTGCTTGTTGCTGATTCGTTCGTATAGGCCCTCGTAGTAGCACTGATTTGGACAGATAACGTAGCAAGTTTTGCGAGAATCGAGCGCTGCCTAGAGAAGTATAAATGGCCAACGAGGAAAGCTCAAGGCAACAACTCTCTTGTTCGGTTTCCTTTTCCACTGCTTCACTGAAGGCAAGCGGTCTACAACAAGATCGGGTCTCCGACTTCGGCAAAATGTTCTTCCCGAGCGAGAGCTCGGAGACAAATCGGTCTCATAGGTTCAAATTGTACCGATTCCGTCGATTTCATTGGTTGACAATGCCGACAGGACAACGATTTTGCCCAACTCGACCCTCCACTCGAACACCTCCGCAGTCAACGCCTTCCTAGTCCATGGTCTTCTTGGTAGTTTCGTATGTCCGCCTTTCCTGTAATACGCCTTCTTCTGAAGCACGCCTACGCCTACTAAACCATAGAACTGGCCTACCTATCTAGAGCTCGACACGCTTTAGAGCCACCCACACTGTTCCCTTCTTGCCCGTTCTTATATCTAAAGCCAACCACGCTGGCTTCAGACCATACCAGTCGCTTGCCACTTCGCCGTATAACCTGCGGCATCCTGCAGTGGTGTTCCGATTGCCGTCAAGATCCTGGAACGCTTTTCGGAAAGCTCGGAGAAGAATAGTGACAGCGATACATTGCGGTGCAACCCTATTCTTGTTCGTAATCGACGTTGTCGTCATCGTTGTACAAAAGTGGCTGTTGCGCCTACAGTCGGTCTCATTGCATGTTGACACTGCTGTACCCTGCTGGTACGGTAGTTCACCTCTCGTCTGCGAAGAAGTGGAGCAAGACGTCAGGAGAACATAGCAGTCCTTTGCCGTATGTCAACCCGAGGACAGTGGTGGCGGTGGGGTCTTGTTAGTGGGTTCGATCAATACAAAAAAGTTCTATCAGAGCTGACTAGAGAATACTGGCCTCCGCGGAAACCTACCGCGAGGCGGGTTACTTAGCTCCCGCTTTGCTTTCAGTATACGGCACCAGGAACATACAAGGAGACTGGCCAAAATTCGAGCAGACGCCGAAAAAGTGGATTGGAATAAGGTGCTAATGCATGTGGTAGTAGTAGTATGTAAGAACTGAAAATAAGCAGAGCTCTTAGATATCGAAAATGCCATTCACTGCGACCTTTGTCGTGCCATGCGCAGTGTTGTCTTTTACTCAAAGTGGTTTCGGGGGAAACGGAGTGAATAAAATACACACTGGTTCTACAGATACGAGAAATTTGGTAGAAGTATCCTCTGGGATTAACTATCCATTTAACCTTTTTTGGCACATCCGTCACAATAAAGCTCTGAACCGATTCACGACGTTCGAGAAATTAAGATTACGTTTTCGACAGATACTATATAAGGCTGTATAAATAACCAGAATACAATATAGCTTTCTAAGTCATTGTTAAAATTCTGATACGCGTTCCTCTAATAACCGTTAGTTAGAATATAAAACAATACTAAATAGTGTGATCCCAATTGATCGAAAGCTTGCTTACCTAAATATATTTGTTGTCTTCATAAAGCAGCAGACTGGAACACACCGCAGATGATCCGAAAACTACGATTATCTCCTAGAATAATGTCAGTCAAATCCGAAATGTGCTGTATATATGGTGCATATATAACCGTCTGCCTAGTCTATGTAGTACTTTAAAATAAGCTGCTTAACGACGTATACAAATTTTAATATTCTAATCTATTCGGGTACTGAACGTGTTTGCAGTATAACTAAATACGCAAATGTTATTCTATTAGAAGTGGATCAAACATATTCGTAGGGAAATTTCTCCTCGATTTCTGCGTCTGAAGTTAGATGTAAAATAATCAACCTGTATATAAGGTATGTATGCCAATGGACGTGTGCACGTGTGTGTGTGTGTGTGTGTGTGTGTGTGCGTGTAAGATATGGACCATGCAGAAGTGTGGTCATTGGTTCTACCACGTTCATAGTCGAGGATCATTGTCAGGAGGACAACGATACAGACCAGGTCGAACAAATGGCAAAATGTCTTAGGAATTGCCGCTTTTTCACTGTACAAAAAGAGACGCGAAATCAGAGAGAGGCTGCCCCTTGGATCGCTATCTCTTCCTCTGATTTCCGAAAGATAATGAAAAAAATGTCCGGTCAAAGGTTTAATGCGGCAGTTTTGTGCGAGGTTTTGATTAAAAAAAAAGTAGCTCGAAATAAGAGTTCAAAAGGTTTCCGGCTCGGTAAACCATTGCACACAAGGAATCGGAAATCGTCGAACTTGACGCGACCGATGGCGCAGAAGTTACTAGCAAAGACGGACCCTACAATTAACAGCAGACACATTTATATCGTTGACATCTTGCAAGGCATATTGATAAATCTAAGGCTAAGCTAATAAGTTAGAAGAGTAGAAAGTTACAGTTAGAAGACTTAAATTGTATACAGATGCATATCTATGGACTGAAAGATCATACAACAAATATGTGATCGACATTTAGGTAACTACACACATAGATACAGGCTTTCTACGACTAGCCACAATGGAAGCTTGCTGCTTATTCTCTCTTTGTCACCTACCCATTTGTTTACCGCATATATTATTCTATATTAATTTATAAATAGCAACTGAATTCATCATTTTGAAACTTTTTTTGTAATAAAATGGAAGCACTGGTTTTTTTGAAATAGCCTGCAACTATTAAGATAAAGAGGTCGATTTCGCTCAAATGGGTCTATGGGTTATGTGATTATTTTAAGAGTCATTGTTTTTTCTTCTGCAAATCCTACTTTGTTTCTTATCCGCAACGTCGCAGTCCACCCTTCACACCTGGAAGTCGGTGAGCGATTTTAACAAGTACGTTGACTATTTTCATCTTTCATCAATGATTAACGACGAAAAATACATTTTTCCTATAACAGACAATCTCTGACACGAACTTCTTTGCTCATGTTCGTTCACGTAAACGAATACCGTTTGGACCTTTCAGAGTACTGCACGCACGCACGCACGCCCGTACGCACGCCCGCACGCATTGTATGACAGGACAATTAGTGGAAGAACATTTCGAAAAGAAAAGAACACAAAATCTATCGTCTCGGAAATTTTAAAGAAAAACACTGGCAGTATCAAGGCATGTTAAAAGCTGGCTATGCGAATGATTTTTCATTTGCGTATATACCTCGGTAAAACCGTGAAACCATATGTACATATATGTTCTCTTAAAAACAAAAAAAGAAAATAAAATTATCATTTTAGTTGGTGATCATTTGCTAGAACCGTTCAGGGCACTGAGTCGATATAAACACTACTTATATGTTAGCCGATAACCGTTTATGTAATTACCAATTCACGCTTCTTTTATATTTTATGCATGGTTAGCTTGCTTGATGAAATTATTGTGTTTATTATCACGATCCTTTTACCCTTTCTGCTGGTTATGATGCCCAAGGATTTTCTTCTCGTAGTAGTCTTCTGCGCTGTCCTACCAAATCTAGAAATTCGCTCGTGCCTTTTGCAGATCTGTTGTGTGACCTAAAATCCCTTTGTGGACGCTTCTCTTGACAATCAGCTAATTGACTGTATAATGTTGCAGTCGACTGCCGCACGCAAATCTAAATATCGACACACTATCGTCTATTTATACGAAGAATAAATAAATGTTTTTTTTAACTGTTGTGAACAAGTTTTCATTTGTTTACGTACGTTTATGCAACCAAAGCTAGAGACTGCTTGGTACTGTCACCATTCCAGACAATACGCGTCGAAGTGACATTTCGTCTTATTTAGAATACGGAAACATAAATGCCAACGCATCACTCTGCGTATCTCTTTATCAGTTATATATAGATACAAATCGTTAGAATATCGCTCGTACTTTGAGGAAGTTTGCTCTTCGCAGGCGGCTTCCGCTCCGATGGGCATAGGCACACTAGAATAAATGGACGGACGTGTGTGTGTATGCATAGGGGAGCATGTGGTCACAGTGCACCCGGCAAGTCTGTTTGGCGAGAAAGGCCATCCGACGAAAAATTAGCGTTATTTTGTGGGCCATCTTGGCCGAGCAAGGGCAATTCCACCGCAGCTATTCCTGCAGACCTCAATAGGATGAGGTCATTATTACGCTATTGATGTCATTATCGTCAAGAATACGATAGTCTCGTTGAATAACAGCGGCGTAAAGTCCGCCGATGTGATGCCAGCCTTTGCGACGTTGTACGTTACACAGTACGGCGTCAGGCAGATCGATAAACTCATTTTTGAGGGTGCAAAGGATGTTGCTAAGGCGTTCGAAAAACTTTTGTAAGAAAGATCAGGCAGTCGTTGCGTGTCAGATAAACTTTGCATACTTCTAGAATTGCCATTTTTATTACCGGGCAAGGTATGTATAGAATAGTAAGAATGAACTAAGGATGAGGCAACGTTTTCAATGCCTGCTATAATTACAAAGGCAACAAAGTATGTTAAACTATCGATGCGTGCCTTTTACCAGATTTTAATCAGCTATAGTGATCTAAACGTATATGTGATTTGACCCTGACTTGATTCTATAGTCCTTGCGGGACTCTGAATACGCGTGCTCATAAGAACAGCATATACACAGAAGAGTTAACTGAGTTAAGGAAATGAAAGGTACTGAAACACGCAGAATTTTTGTCCATCTTAGCTCCGTGTATTATAAATGAACTCACGAATTTAGGTTATAGTTTTTGAATGAGAAATTATTATAATTTTCCAGACCTAATTAACGTTTTCAGGCCCGTGTGCCGCTAGCGTAGAAAAAACACGGTCCAGTATCGTCCAGCGAGGACAAGCTTCAGGGTCAGCATTAAACCGAGTCCGAACGCGAAAACAGTCTGGTAAAAAAGCGACAGGTCCCCCATATTTAGATAAGGACTCGTGGGAAAAATGGGGGCCAAAACGGTTAACGGGGGAATAAACGACAGAAGTAGGAATGCTCGCAGTATGTCAGTTATTCGTGAAGTGAAGCAAAAATTATCTAATTTACCGGACCGAAATGACCGAGCAGCAATAAAAACCAAAGTGGGTTAGAAAGAAGTTGGCTGAGAAAGGGCAGATAGTATAATATAAAGAAAACTGAGAAGAGTTCGCGTCGAAGAGAGGCAAAAAAAGAATCAAGAGGCAACGACTGTCGAATATCTGTGAGGCACAAGCTATTTTCATTAACTGTCATTAGAATAATAACAGCGAGCGCTCCCATTTGATGTTAGGGAAGAAATCTGCTCCGAAGAATAGGGTCAACGTGAACAAATGCGAAAGTGAAGATAGAAAGGCTGATGTCGATCGTTACTGGGTTTAGTTCCAGATTTCCGCTTATTTGGAGTCTATCTCAGCGCAGGAATGAAGGATAAGGGGATGCGGTAGGATCTGAAAGGGCAGCGAATTAGGAACGGTGAATATTAGGACGACCGAAGAAAAGCTGGCAATATCCTAGCCCAGATCATGCGGTCACAGAGTCACAAATGTATCAGTGGTGTTTGTCTTCGCCTTAACCCACGACGTCCTTGCCTGTACTGACTAATTCATCATAGCGGCTGTTTTTAGTCAAGGAATCGATTGCACGCTCAATCGATCGATCCGCCTAGCTCCGTTCGTCCATGTACGTTCGTCTCGCGTTTACTATTTCGAGTACGACAGAGTGAGAAGCCTTTAACAATACAAGGAGAAAATGCTGAATGGAACATCCGCCATTTTCGTTTGCCTTCGCGTCCGTCAGGGTATAGTAGTCTAAATTCACTGACTTGATGAATTGGATAAGGCGATACGTCTGCTGACACTGATGTTTCTGTTGCTGCTGCTAACTTTCGAGGCGTCATGGACACTATGGGATCGGAAGTTACGCTGTTAAAAAGTGAAGCCTTGCCATTTTAATTCTGGTTAGGTAGTTAAGGAACACACGCACAGAAAGATCTAACAACATGTAGATATACTCTTCATGTTTTGTTGCAGAGGGATACCTGTTTTTATCCGTTAACTAGAGGTGTATCTCTTAGAATCAATTAATTATCGTCTTTTCAATCACAGCTTAGGGAAAATATGACTTGACGGATTCTAGTAATGACGTCGGAGTTAACTAGAGCTAGCCAGACAATCGAAACAAATAGGTAATGCTTTCGTATTTGAATCCAAACGATGTTGACCTTACTTAGGGTTTCAAACCAAAATGTATGTCTGTGAAACTTCTTGATACAAAAATAACTCAACCTTCTACTCAATGATGTCAACTTTCATTAGGCTTAGTTCATGTTCTTCGAAGGAGGTGTACTTGAAAAAAGATTAATTTGTAATTGGTTGCTTTTCGTACTTGCTCTTGGGCTTTTTATCACTGACAGTTCGCACCACATTGAGGCTTAAAATACTGACAAGATCCTTTAGGTTGAGTAGTGCCAGCGAAAAAGGTAGCCATTATATTTCGCCATTTGATGGAAACGCCGGGGCTCGTCCGCCTACAAGTGCTTGCTTCGAACGCACACTGTATGAAACATAATTTAAAGTGAAAATCATACTTAGAAAAATTAAAATAAAGAGATGTTTTATCTCGAAAGATTTATAATAAAGCCTTTCTGTTTACTTTGTGCAATCATGCATTGAAGCTAGTGAGAAATTCGGATTTCGAGAATGTCCATAATTCATCTGAAGCGATGCGGCACAATGCGTGGAGCCCTCAGAATTAATAGTAGGATACTTATTGTGGGGGAACGGAAGGAAACGGACACAGATCGTTGCTCCTTCAACCCTTAACCAGCATAGCGAAACCACGCCATAGTAAAAGGCACTTGGGAAATGACTCTTTCACTACGCGGGATATTTGTTTGCTAACGTAAAATGTGCTAAAAGGTATGGCAAAAAATTCCTCGAAAAAAAAGAAAGAAATATGTATGTAGGGGACGCTTACTATCTTAAGCGCAGGCATACCACCTGGGACGCAAATGATAATCATTACGACAGGGGAACGAGGGAAAGAAGTATAATTAAAACGCATAAGTATACACCGCCTGTCCGCTGTCTACCTTCGCAGTAAGCTACCTGCGTAAATAAACATCGGATTGCTTAGTTCTCCTGACACTTGTTTCTGCTATAGATTATATCAAATAGTTGTAGATTGAGCTGACCTTCACGGCTATCAATGTCGTTGTCTATATTGTAGCATAGGTCTCTTCGCCATTTGTAGTCTATTATGAGATTTTATTATTATATTATGTTATTATGAAGCTTATTATAGTATGTTCGTCATATTTTGATAGGAGAGTTTAAATCATGCAGTAATGTATAGTTGTTTGAATTATCCAGATATTGTATAATTTTTGCTTTGCGATCGTGTACACTTGTGGAACAATGTGAAATGATTGCCGAACAGCCTATCGCACAGTTAGTTATACACGAGGATTCGGACTTGCAATACTTAAGATAGCGCAAATACGACTAACAAATCTACTATCCTCTATGAGATTTCATTGAGACGTAATACTCTGTATTCTTGTATTATTTTGATTCAAACTTATTAGCAGCGGACCGTCCTTTAGAAAATACGGTCTTCCGACAAGCAAATGCTGTATCCACAGAGTGTATGCTATTGAGTGACTCGAGATACCTAGCCGCTACCATTTTATGTATCAGAAGTTCGAATGCACAGCGTTAAGCTCGATAAAATTATGTACACACGCAAGTGAGTCGTAGAGGAACAATCACCAGTGTGCAACGTAAAAGACGTCCATAAAAGGCTTAGTCGTCAGACATTCACTACGAGTACTGTTGATTGATAGTGTGTTTCATGATAGCACTGGAAAATTTTCTGTGCCAATTAAGTGATTGTCGGTCAAATTTTGACAATTGTATCTCTAGCCCAAAGCCATCAAGGGCACGAGATACAGCTAATGTTTTTGGAACGCTCGTAGGACGGGGGTTGTGGATAGGTAGAGTACAGGAATAAACGAAGGTTCGGGCTTATTTTATGCCGGGGCGTAAGCGACAGATATAAGGCAGTTACTTTTAGGGAAATCGAGAATCAGGTAGAGCGTCATGGAGAACAATGCCACACTCCAACCTAGTTCAGCACCGGCTGAAGTTAGGTCGAGCCAAGCTCAGAACGCATATAGTTACCCACGTATATGGCAACTTGTACTGCTGCTTACGCATTATGCAGTCCACGTTCAGTAGCAGGGGAAGTTGGGAAAAGAGCGTATCAAGAGTAAACAGAATTTAAAGGTGTCGAAAGGTCAATGAGCAGACAATGACTAGTGCATAACCTTGGCGAGCGACGACGAAGGGTAAAGAACAATAAATGACGAAAGGCACATAGAGGCTTTATTTTCCGCTTGAATAAGCGAGACGTCCATTCGTGTCCTGCACAGCGTCTAACATCTGTTAGGGTATAAGACAACTATACGGCAGCCAACCAGCATGCTGGTCAACAACAGGAAAGACAAGTCCAGTAATGTGACGTTGATGGGGTTTAGGAACGAGGCGCAGGGTACACATGGACGTTAATGACGTAAACACTTGTACCGTTCCGATCAAAAAGCCTCATCCACTCGACTGAGCGATCTTTACGATAAATGCTAGTCAGAAGGAAAGAACCATTTTTGAAACTGAGAATCTAAGGCGAACAAAAAGAGTTGACAGATCAATACGGTGCCAATCACGCAACCATAAGCAAAATATTTATACTCAAACCTCGCACAAATTAAACATCAAATGTTAATCAAATGGTGTTATAGTTGAACATGTACTCGTAATTGTTGTCTTCAGGCTCGCCTATAATATACATACTACCAAAAGGTCACACATTGTAGTAAACTGGAAAGTCGAGAATGCCTGTTTTTTCGGCTATGAACGTAGGAAGTAGATACTCGATCAACGCACCGAACTTACCTAAGAAGTAAATGTAACTTAGCCAGGACAATTGAACTGGATGTTAATGATCTATGAGCTATATAACAAGCAGTTTTTTTTGATCTCAGAGTTAAACTATTAAAATAAAAAAAGGCCGCGCTGGAAAATGAACCCCTTCGATAGCTAGTCACTCGTCGTATAATCATACGTATTGCACTCTCTAATAAACTCTACCTAGACCACAATCTATTCTTTGGGAAATTATAGGCTTCGTTCGTATTCCAAAGCTGATATTTAAGGTGGTGCCAAGTAACCATATATTACAAAACGCAAGCGCCAATGAATTGGCTATATATTCTGATCGATTGAACCACTTTTTATCTAGTCTGTACGATTATATTTATAAGGCTTTTGCGGCTAAAGTCAAACAGGAAATAACATGCAAATGGCGAGTAGGACCAGTGTGTCTTCTGAGAATACACTGGCAGTGAACGGTTGACACCACGAATCAACTGTACAACTAATTCCCGAGCGATCAATATTTTAGGATGCAGGGGTTCTAAAATGCGCACCTCCAGGATTCTCTGTTCTTGGTTGTTCGCTCTGCCACATCGCTTGAACGCTTAAGCATCAACACCCGCAACCCAATGCGGGGGGTACATTGAATTCTCGCGCACCTTGTGTCTTAACTGCCTAGAGAATAAACCAAAGATAAAGCCCCATTGCACTCGCATGTTCGCAGTCATATACGACGTTTACTATACATCGTTTACTATACATGATCGTTTACTATACATACATATCTATCGATCGCACGATACTCGACCGTTTTATTAATGTGTGCCAATAAAGCAGGGTAATGCATATCAAGTTTGTATAAGCAAAAACATGCATTATCATACATGCTACAGAATGCACTTAGGTCACTCACTACTTTGGTCCTAAGAGATAAATGACTATCAAGGCTGACTCCTAGCATGAAACGAAGTCTGTCTACGCTCTGTCACCCATATCCGTAAAGAGTAACTCGGATTTGCTCAATGTGTACAAATTCAGCTAAAATACCTAATAGCTCGTATTATAGGTTTCTATTAAATGTATTCGATAATTACTCGCTTAGTATCCTGTAAGTTATTCACGTAAATACGTTATTTATCTTCTTGGCTTTAGGGATTCAAACAGGTGTTATATCCAGCCTGCGTTTCGAGTCACTTAGAAGCAACGTGAAATACTTACAAACTCTTCGATACGATCGTACAGGGACGTATGTGTATTGCTATGAGATACTGGGCTACGAGCTAAAAAATCCACGATTTTTTTTTATTAACATTGAGTCTCTGTACCATGCCGAGTAAATTTAGACTGCAACTCAATGGCTTTGATGCATAGTATAAAATGAGGTTGCCAGACTTTACAGAGTGTATTTATTTCAGTACAACTAACCTTACAAAAATATAGATCTAGGATTTATTTTAGTTTTTTTTTCATGATAAACGAATCGGTGATAGTACTACAGAACAGAGCAGTAAATTACATCGCTTGCGTCATGAGGATGTTAAAGTTCAAAATGGGTTATAGTTATATAGTGGCCTCGCAAACGTCCAGTCCAAAGCTACGTAAGTGGTCCTTCAAAAATATTTGGGGGACTCTATACCTTAAAATCACTGATGTATCATTAATATGCGTTTTATAGAAGAGGATATACCGCTTTTTCATGTCTAGCGTAAATGTCGGACATGGGATTGATCCGAGGTGAGAGATCTAGGGGAGGCCGTGTGGGCAAGCGCCACTTCTGGCTGCACTGTGGTTGAATAGAACACGGGAAGATCTGCTGCGACGATTTGTTTATCATGTGTGATGTTGTTATTACCATTTGGGACCTACTCTTGGATCATGTTCACATCAGTTGTATATGATTTGGGTTGATTTTAATAACATCTGGGTTAAATAAATACAAAATATATAGCATTCGATTATAGGTACGCGTAAAACAACCGCAGTAGTTTCATAAAATGTCCGACGATGTTTTTCACAAGATAGCTTCGTGCTTCCAGTCAAGGCATAAGGCTGTGAATTAAATGATGTACTACTCCTAGTCATTACAAGCTGGTGTGAGCATCATAAATACTATATGAGATACGACCATTTCTAAATGTTGCTAATGATTAATAATAGAGATATAAGAAACTTTGTCCTCTAAGCGTATTCAGCCTAAAAGTTCGAGCTTTAAATATACAGGTACAACGAAGATAAAGTTGAAAAATTTTTGACGTAGCGTGTGAGGTGGAACCCGTAGTATCCGACAAGTAAACAAACGTTTTATAAATTTGCCTAGAATGACGTTAACATAGCTGTAATGTTTTCGTTGGGCTTTTTCGGTCCGATATTATCCGATGCGGATATTGGGTTTCATATAAAAACTTCGGGGAGCTCTTTTCGTATAATGTATGATTTTTGCAGGTTAGAAAAATGCGAAGTTTTCTACAAACTGGCATCACGAGCGAATGACAAATATCTTATTAAGATGATGAAGTGCTTCAATCAACACCTTCTAGCGCCTTTCACATGAACCCCTTGCAGGCACAAGGTGGTCTCACCCATTTGTGAACAGTGTGCTGATTAGCACGGTCCTCTGGACCGTAAGCATCTTAAAAATCTTACTGAATACTCTGATTTTCCCATTGACATAATGAACGTTAGGGGTTTCATTTTTCATAGAAATGCCACTAGCTTCTAGTTCCTGACTCCACTTCATTACAAATTTTCGACTTCTCCCCGGTCGTTCTTTGCGTTATAGATTCTTGGCGACAGCTGGTGGAATCGGCAATATCGACGACAGCCGAAACTGACGTAGTCATTTGAAAGTTATCGTATCGTCCAGCCAAACACCGATTCATAGCACCTACACACGTTCTTCGAATACAACTATCAGACTACCCCCCTCTCTACCAAGTAATTCGTCATCCTTTCAGCCAGGGCTAGTACTGATGGTAAGAAACTCTTCGGCAGAGAGCAACAGGAGCACAATAAGCACAGTCTGTATTCTATTGTCACCCTAATTCTGCTTTTGCCAATCTTTCACTACGACGGCGATCTCTTTGCGTTCACAGTATTCTTTAACCGTATCTTCGAAATAACTTTGTCGATGGATTTCCATAAGCTAAAACATTCCTGAGAGCTCGTGTGGGAATAAACCGGTCCACGTACAGACGAAGATAAAAAAAATATAGTTGGAAATTCGAACGCGACCGAGGCCAACGCATTGGGGCGACGGGAAACCAATGCTAGCAGTGAATATGACGTGAATTTGATATTTCCTTTCGGAGTTCTTTTGTTCATGTCGGCACGGCAGTGCCTACCGCTTCTCCTTACGCTTTTACTTGTGGAGCAGCTGTCGCCTTCTATCTTCAGTGGCTAGTTGCGAAAACCGAGGTGCCGACTGCCACGGCCTTTCTAACTCGTCATAGCGGCGATAGTGGCATTCCTGTTTTCCTTTTCCTTCTTATATGCCATCGGCTATTCCCAGGAGGTTCCAAGGGCGTTCTCTGAGCGAACCTTCGTCCTTCAATGTACCGATCCTGCCAACCTAGCTCGCCACTACGCCGGTGGAGGGGAATACGAAACGAAACAGAACGATACAGGGGCGGAGTGCAAGAAAGACTGAGGGGCAAGCTAGCAGCATCAGAAGGAGTGCACGAAGATATCATTGCAACGAAAGGGCATCAAGACGGGTGCTGAAAAAAAGCGTGTCGGTGGTGATGTAGAAGGGCTTCTCAATGATCATGTTAGTAATGTTAGACATCGAATGAGGTGCGGGGGATGATTATAGCAAGACGAAGCCTCTACAACGAGCATATCTTATGCATTAAGATCGGCAAGGAACGCGCTATTGGAACAGACATGAGTGATATTAGCAAGAAAATTTGCGAATAGAAGTGAGATAACGAACATTATTATGAATAAAACCTCCGCGAAAGAACAAAAATTCTCTGATAAGATTAAATTACTGATAGTAAAACGGTACTTTTATATATTAGGTGCGTCTAGACCAAACATGCTAGTTGTCTACTACATATCACAACTAAATAATCAAAGGTTGGTAGGAGCATGCAGTGATGCCAAAATAAACTTCCAGAGAATTTAACTCATGCCAAAAAATATGTTATTCAAGTATCCAAAACTCCATGCGCTCGGCTGTAGGATACGGGTTCCGCAAGAACGTACTGTAGATTTATGTAACGCAAAACCCGTTCCGCTGATTCGTGTTAATTAGCTGCTCTACCGATATTACCTTTTTCGTTCAATTTGGAATAGTATTTTCAGATTCGCTGAGCCTGATAAAAAGTGGCGCAACTTTTGAACAACTTTATTCTAGTACGTAACTTCGCAGCAAGTTGAGCGCTGTATTTTGGCTTGAAAGTTGCCACTAACTAAAATAACTTTTCTTTCGAAATTAGATAGTTAGATACTATTATGTGACTTGTTCTCGCTTGCATGTACAGTTGCATGGTTTGCTCTAACTGATACCCTGTAGCGGATTTACAAATAAACCTCTTGAATACCCTAGAAAAACCTGTAGGCCAATAATTACAATAGAAAACTTCCAAACAAAACTTTGTCAAAACTTCACACGTTAAGAACGACCACTGAGTCATTACGCAGGCCATAGTAAAGCTGAAGAGTACGATTATCGTATAGCCTGTAGTATCCACGATAGCCTATAGTAAACTAACAATTACGACATATAAATGTATTCTTTATATTTTTTATTATTGACAGTTAGTTCCATTGCGCTGTGTGTGCCAAAGTTACTTCTAAGGGAAATCTACACAAGAGTTGCAAAATCCATCAAGTTTTAGTCAGACATTTACTATTTCCCAATACGACTAGCCGTGCTAACTTCACTATAAACTTTACAACATCGCCGTTCGGCATTCCACCAGATGGCTGGCTCCCGCGACGAAACTACTTGTGTCTATCCCCGGATTCGAACCTAAGGCAGACGCGCTGCCTGCTAAGCTAAGACAGGTGCGAATTTCATTACGCCTAAGACAACTCATCCGCTGTATCTAATACGATCGGCAAACGGCTAGTTCTATTCTCTACGTTGAAAAATGCCATTATATCTTTATGCGATTGCACAAAGCTGTTAGGGAATCCTGAGTACTCGAAGAAGCCGCCGTTCACTTCACAGCGGCTCGCCCTGTCCGAAGTAATCCTGACGCGGCGACATAACCGCAAACCGTCCAAGCAAAAACAAGACGCTAAATAATGTAAAGGATGAGACTAGCTATTTCTAGCATATACGAAGCCTGCTTTTCGTTGAACTACTATTAACTCAGTTAAGGTCAGCCATTGACGACAGCTGTATTTTGGCTGTTACAAATATATGGCTCAAGGTTCGCTGACGTAACTTCTGGTTACACTAACATTGGGTCGAACTTCTGTCCTATGTCACTATGTGCCACACTAGTGACCTGTTAATTAATAACAAAAACGATTAACATCTACCTATACAATATTTATGGTCCGTACTATCTGAATCCTAAACCTATCGTTTCATAATATTTAGGGTTTGTACGATTGAACGACTTGACCGCATGGTGATCGCGCTTTTGTTTGCTTAATATGTGACAGCGAGCGTTTCGACGTTGCCTTACGTTCAAAATGGCTATTGGCCGGTCTAATCGCATGTCAAGTAGCGGCACTGTTTTCAAGCATTCAAATATTTGTATATAGAAAGAAAGAGAGGTCTACGCAAATGACCCCCATGGGAATATCAACATGGACGTTCGATAGGTGGGTCGGTCGATTCTCTCACATCTGAAGCTAGTTCTGTGCAATTAGGCACCGCCGTGTCTGGGTTCGCTAGCTAGCACCGGTTGTAATCTAAAGCAGGGTCTACATGTAAAAACCCATTCATCAGTGTCGTTCGGGCATGAATGACTCTTCAATAGACCCAGTTGTTAGACACTTATGGGCTTAAAAATTGGCATTGGCTGAGCGGAGTAACAGAGGCAAGACGCCGGTAGCAATAGCAATAACAGTAGCAGGAGGGGTGACGCCAATCGTAGTAGTGGCAGCTGCGTTCAGCGGCTAACCAACTCTGTTACGAACGTTTGCCGTATCAAGGAAACGAAGAATTTTACAAGGGGATACAGGCGGAATACGCCTATGCTGAATCCGGTATTTATATATAATCCTTTCACATTTAATCTTCTAATTCATAATCCAGTGCCAGGGTAAGATAACTGTTCCCCGGTAAGTTCTTTCAAAAAAAAAACCCACCCAGTGTTGCTATACGCAACGATGATTAATGCGCCCGCCATTTGGCTAACATTGGAAAAGGTAATTGAAAAAATCAGGATTTTTCGTATGCAGTTGTACACCTTGAGGTGCAGCTGACCTAACGCACCGACACAGGCTAACGTTCGTATGCAGCGGTTATTCCTCGTGATCTCAGTCACGCCAATCCAAGATACCTATCTTATATAGCAATTTTGTAATACATTTTTCAGAGTTGTTTAAATTTTATTTAAGTAATCAGTAAAATGGTTGAAGACTGAAAGATATAATTGAACCAGTAAATGCTACATTTACGCTTTCAGACATTCAATGTAAGGATACCTAAAAAAAAAAAAGCTGAATACAAAACTGGCCGGTGCTTCATGTCACAGAACGAATATCCTCTGTATCAAGATTAAGTTCCCGTACGTACAACGTTCCGAAGCGTTCGTTACTTAATGACTTGTCTACTATACGACTTATTTACGGGTTATACTTTTTTTTTCCCGCCTTTAGATGGCAGATAATGAACATGCCGCGTTTTGGTCACGCGTCCGTCTACTGTAGCCAGTAGCTTAATAGAAGAAAAACGATTTATTATAAAAAGCCTCTCATTCTCTATATCACACCCGCTTTATCGAAATGGCTTTTGCTCTCAGTCAGTCGAAGAGTCCGCCAAAGGCTGATTGCGAAATCAGCCAAAAGCCCGCCCAAGTGAAATTTTATTTGGAGGCTGTAAATGCTGGGAACGGCCCTAACAGTGATAAAGTAAGCGGTGCGAGGTGGGGCAGTCCCCTTGTAGTTCCGACGTCAGGTTAATGACGCGTTCACATTGGTGTATTTGATCATTGCGAGGCTTCCGATACCATTGAGAAAGCTGTCCGAAAATATAGCGCGAGAAGGCGCGGTAGGTAAATGCTCTAGGATGTTGTTAGCCAGTGCACAGAAGAAGACTATGGCAGAATCGGGTTGTTCTCTTCGGTCGTGTCATTTTTTGAAAGCTGTAGCAGAAGAAATTCTCTAGTGATACTCGTCTAAAACTTTAGCAGGGCAGGCTGTAATGAAAGCGTAAGCGATAGTAAAAGAGCATTCGTTAAATGGTGATTATCGATTTAGCAAGTTAGTTATTGAAAAAAAAAAGATCGAATACACAATTCTACTTGATTAATCCATCCTAAATAGCAGCTTGACGGGTAAGTTCACAAAAAAAAATTATCTTTGTTTCAGCAAAGGAAAGGTTTGTAAATAAACAGCTTTTTAGTTACGCATATAGTTCCCAAGTAAACCGTAAAAACTGAAGTGTGTACAGTTTTAAAAATTTATTCATTTTAGTATTTAGTGACTCATTCTCCTAAAATAAGTGTACATTGGAAATGCTCATGGCCCGCAACAAATTTATTATCATAAATGACAATGTTTTTGTTTGTAATGCGCAAGGGATTACGATGTAATGATCCGAGAACAGGCACATACGAATGGCTTTTGAATTACAGACTAAGCGCTTCTTTCCATTAATGTTAATGTAAAACTACGCTGGACATCCTCCAGCAGTCAGGCAAAGAAGGGCGATAAATAAAAAAAGGTACATGCAAATATCTTATCGGAAAAAAGATGGCCTGCTTTATTAGTAAGTTAAAAATATTTTTCAGTTTTTCGAAACGAAATATATCTTTGCTAAAGCCCAAATGTGGTGTTAACGATGGTGAACGGTCATTGATGCGGTACACATCTAATTTGAAAGGTCTCGAACAAATCTTGCACTGCCATGACAACATCGTTTACCTCTCTATATAATATAGATTAATACAATTTTTAGCTGTAAAAATACTTGCCTTCCTAATGTGCTCTTAGTATTACATTAAAGCCATATAAAAGTGGAAAGCGTGACCAGTGCAAAACTCGTCATTAGAAAATCTAATGACGAGTTTTGCACTGGTGCCCGTGCGACTGTCAGCGTATCCATATGTAACTAGAAGCATCTACGAAGACTTCATTTTAGATCATTCTCAGCTACGATTTATAACTAGCTCACCCTTCTGTGTTTTCTGTCCCACAGACAACGCAGGCCATTCGTGATAAACAGAGCGGGTGTCACACAATGAAGGTCTCTACATCAGTAAACGACTTATACGGATACCGTTGACGTATTCCAGAATATAATAGGCAAAGTTACTCAGTACCTGATCTCGCCCAGCCAGGTGGGTAAATGTACCCATCTCATAAAAAGTTTGGATGATCTAAGACCAGCACTTAAACAAAAATGTAGTTACTAGTCAGCATTAATGTGACCTTTCATATCAGTAGATCTTTTCTGTGTAAGATCCATATAGACGCATATGACAAAGCTATGAAGAATGAGCATGTCAACAAATCGCAGGATTAACCTCAACAGAATACTGAACGGGAACTGTTGTGGTAGTTGTTCAAAATAAACTAAATGTTGTTTCATTTGTTGTTTATCAGAAGATTGAATATGATAGAATCATAATTTTGGGTCCGTAAAGCTGCAGCCAAGCCGAAACGCTAATTATATAACGGTGTTTTGTTCATGTTTATGAATCTGAGAGATAGATTTGCGGAAAAATCTTTGATAATTTTGTTATAGAATTTTTGCGCACTCTTCAGTATGCGGAAAAAACATATGTATATACATAACACTTCCCTAATTTATCAGAACATATAGTAACAATTTAGAAGGCCCATAGATCGCCAAAAAACAGTTTGTTTATTGGATATATTACAAGTGACCTTTGATATCGTTCGCCCCATCTTTAGTGTTCCTGGTTTACTGGTCCTAGTTTTACGGAAGACTTGCCTACAGTGAGTGGCTTACAGATTTTAGAAACTAATTTATGCATTAATTGCCTCGTTTATTGCCGGGCAGCAGTGAAAAACGGGAAAGCATCTCTGATACGATAGACAATTACTAGAAGATGATAAACTTCAAAGTATTAAAACATGCAAAGTAAGATCGGGCTTCACTAGTTTCTTGAGGCACAATTCGAAGCCGGTCTCTTCTTAAATATCTTTTCCATTCGTTCGATTTACGATCAAAAAGAGAAGTCTCGCACAGATTAGTACTTCGCGCTACTTCCAGGCATCAAAAAGCGCATCGGTAATGTTGGACGGCAAAATTCCATATGCCCGTCGTGTGTGCAAAAGTTGGTCGTCACAATAGCGCGACATCATATGTGCACTGGGTCGGGCTTTGTCGTTGCTTATTTTCTGTTTTTGTTTAAAATTTAAAACATTTGAAATTGTAAAATCGATTCCGTCATTGAGCGGCCCCAGCGTTCGTATTGGTTTGTTCTGGTATGTCTTCTATTTTGCAATACGTATATGTACATGCAAATTCGCTCGTTGCCCTTGCCTGCCATCTTTCCACAGAAATACGCACAAGTCTGATTGAACATCAGCTCTCATTTGCGTTCGATCCGGCATCCTTCCCATCGCGTTCTTTTCTAACTCCTACCAGCACTGTGATCTTTGTGACAAAATGTAAAAATAGTACAGCTCATTTTGAGGCCACATTTTAAAACTCTGTTGTACAGATCTTATATACCGTACAACTGCTCTATATATTGGTATCGGGATCAGTTAGTTTTTCCGTCTACAATACATCTGTCAATAAATGGCTTTCTTTCTGGACCGTTCCAATAGTTCTCTGCTCACGTTCTGTTTGTAACAGTCGTTATTGTCGCGCAGTTGGAGAAGTAAAGCAATTTATATAGCCACCTCGCTTACTTGACCAATGAAGCAACTAACAGAAGTATTTCATAGGAGTTTACCATATCACTACATATGTATATTATTATCCTGGTCGTGCAGAATTTATTCTTTCTTATCCTTGGTCACGTCCTTCATGCAAAAAATAAGGAATAGAGTGTAGCCGATAAAACCTACTGCAACAATCACCAGTGCGTACATAAACAATGTTAATTCAGGTTGCCTATAACGATTCTTACGTAGCCACTCAAGAACTTGCTCCTCATGCATCAGATCACCTGGAACAGTAACGTTGATAAAAACTTATACTAATCTAGAAGAATTATATCTTGGTCAATAAATTTAATTATTAATACTATACGTATAGGTATGTATCCTCATGAGAAATTCGAAGATGACTACCGTATGGATATTGTCCTTCCATGACGTTACCTCTAAAGATTGAGGGGAACTTTCTTCGAAAGTAAACAATGGCAGGCACCTTGTTGATTCCGTATTTCCGAGCATACTTAACATCGTTGATCTTCAGCAGCATTATGTCCAACTCCTCAGCTTCATCGTCAATGTGTTCAAGTTCCTTTAGGACCTGGTCGCAGTCGTCATTGTTCAGTTCAACTAGAAAGTCAATGATTTCTATATGAAACGATTGTATCATCTTGATTTTAAATCTCGTCTTGAACTCACTGTGAAGAATCTGCATACGCAAGAATAGCCGTGCTATCAATCAGTGTACAATCCCATTCGCTGTATGTTACTCACAGAAGAAGACGGCGACGAAGTCATTCTCGTCAAGCAATTTTTCCAGCATTTTACGGTTAACCTCCTCGATTTCATCTTTAAGCTCGATATTTTCTTGAGCAGTAAGCCAAGCAAGAACTTTGTCTTCCTTTGTAAGGTCGCCTGCGGGTATACCATAACATCGATGTGACGCTCTGCATATTTAACGGTAGCACATTATGCACGCCTCACATGAGATCATAAAACGATTAGTGATTTATTTCAATGGCTAGCCTCACCATCATAGATCGTTGCTCTGCCCTTGCGGAAATAAGCGAGCGAGGGAAATGTAGTTATGTCGAATTTAGCCGCTGAACTTAGGGAGTTGATTTTGACGAAGTCGATACCATATATATCCGCTTCGTCGTCAATATTCTCGAGTTCTTTTAGAGCCCGCTCACAGTCGTCGCAGTCTTCCTCCACTGTAACCATAAGGCGAAACGTTCGCCGAACAGAAATGTTTAGCAGGCGTGATTTTCCTTTGGTACTCGTATCGTTATCTATGCATTTGACCCATAACTTGCCTCGGTATAACACCTGCAAGTTGCTATTGGGGTATGTGGCTACAAAAGTTTCGCGCGAAGAAATACTCTCCTCTAAATTTCTAAAAGGCATCGTACTCTAAATACTGGTTTGTAAACGTAGAAATATCCATTCGAACACAATATATAGGCACTGAAATACCATGTAACACACAAAACGTAGCTTAATCATGACCTTATCGGCCGTGAAATATGCTGTAAATGCTTACGAAATAGTACAGCTAGAAAAGGCGAACTTTCGATAAGCCGATCAAGCATTTTCTCGTTGACTTCCTCAATTTCGCCTGCCAGCTCTCTATTGTCGTCATCTGTTAGCCACTCTAATACCTGCTCTTCATTTTTCAGGTCTCCTGTAATAATTCGATAGAATATAAATCCAAGACTCACGATAAAATACAGGCTGTGATCGAGACACAACATAAGAAAATGCATTGATTTTTTGAAAACGTGCAGAATAATAGTCAAACTCGTCGTTCCACAACCATAAACATATATACAAATTAAAAGTTCTGTTTTCACAAGAGATTATATGCTGCCTCTGATCCTCTAATGAGTCGTATCCTTGAGGGCTTAGTCATTTTGAGAACTATCTTTGAATTACCTTCAAATATGAGTGGATTTCCGTTGCGGAAATATACAAGTGCCGGGAAGGTTTTAATGCCATATCGTTTCGCGAGACCAACATCTTGAATCTTGACCACGTGGATACCGAAGAGATCCGTCTCGTCATCAATTCTCTCCAGCTCTGCTAGGGCCTGATCACATGCCCGGCAGTGCGATTTGTCTTTTCGGGGATGAAAATGGATCAATAGAGCAATTCTCTTAAATTAACGATTACTGTAAGTCATTTAAAAAAGCACAATTTTTTTTTGCGAAGGCAAACTTTTTCGGTTGTTTGTTATACCATTATTGATAAGAAAGTGATCATCACTAACCAGAAGTGTGATCCTGCAAATCATTTTCGGATACGTCCCTGATGTAGCCGTTTAATAGGGTAAATATCAGTTACTTTAAGGAGCCGTTCAGAAAAAGGTTCTAACATTTGTACACGTCAATTTACGTACAGAAAAATACTCCAAGATATTGCGTATTCTCGAAAAGCTTTTCGAGCATGTCTCGGTTAACGGTTTCGATTGTGTCCTCGGTCTTTTGTGTGATGAGCCATTGAAGGACCTCCTCCTCTCCCGACAGGTCGCCTGTAAGGCATAGAAAAATCATGTCCACCACGACTGATGTCGTGCACTGAGCGTTTCAATTTGAAGACAAATATATTTTGTTCAGAATATGGTTTTGATTCGATCAGCGTTATTGCAAATACTACTTCACAAATAGGATATATAAGTAGCACCCTTTCACGGCTTTGGAAAGCAAACTTTCTGTGCTGTGTTTACCAAAGGCTCTGACACCGTAAGAGTCTAATATGTTCTAATACTGAAAAGAGCATTGTGGCAGAGAATATTTCTTCTAAATGTGTATTGTGAAATATAAACAGGGTCTATCTTACGCAAAGCACTTGCCTTGCCCCCCACGCTTAGTTCCTTTATTTTCTTAAATGATCATTTTGCTAAATCTGCCATCAACGATCAGAAACGCTTATATCAATAATTTTTAAGACATAATACGAAGGATTTTTATCGATTACATTATTTAAATCGGTTTCTTTTATGTTCGATTTTAGAACGGAAAGAATGTTTTACTAAAATACAGAAACAGAGAAGTTTTCGTAATAAGTTAGCGAATGTCATCTGGTTCTGACTGTACCCCAGTGGACGCTGACACAACAGTGAGTCACCACCCAGTTTGACATGGGTCACGTATCTGAATCTGGATATACTCACAACATATTTCCGTATAATTTTTAAAAGTCTTTCTCAAAGACACCGAATTCAGGTATACGTCATAAGTCTGTTGACGCACGATCGTTTTAACGTAAAAGAAAAATGAACAGTTCGAAAGCAAGAGAATAAAAAAACAAATTTAAGCTATAACAAAAAAATCACGGGTACCGTCTTTGTCATCAAGTTGTTAGAGACATGATTAGGAAGAAATGCATCTAACTATGGCCCAAAGAGCAATGTAGAGTGAAAATATGTTGACAAAACTATGTCTTAGTCAGCCTCAAAAATTATTATCCAACCAACTTTGTCTTTCGGTCTGTGCATACTATAGCACAACGTGAAAAATGATTTGTTCGTCGAAAAACATAACTATATTTAAATAATCATGAAATATCCTTTTATAATTCACTCTACTTATTGGCTAATTTCAACATTTGGTGGGATGCTATTATTGAAGCTTGAGAATGATTGCAAACCTTCGTAAATGTTGGGAATGCTGTGTTCGAAATAAACAAGACTTGGATATCTCCTAATGCCAAGCTCCTTAGCCACGGTGTGATCACAACTTTTGACAAACTTGATTCCGTGCCTCTCCGTATCGTCGTCGATGTTTTCTAGTTCCTCTAGAATCTTCCGACACTCTTCGCAGTCAACTTTCTCTTCATCTTCATTCAGGCCATCACAGTCATCACGGTCAGCATGATAAGACGCACGGAAGTCAAGCAACAACATAACACACTGACGTTAGTTTCACGCACCATCAAAGGACCCATTGAGACTAAAAATCGAAAAGCCTTTTTGGTAAAAATAAAACCAAGGTTGAAAAATCCCTATGACAGCGTGAACCATAAGCATATCTTTGATGAGCAGTTACTTTTCAACACACTTTCGATCCTAACATCAACAAAATAGAAATAACACAATAGAACCTATTGATCCACGCCCAGCCTGTCCACTACTTGTACGAATCTAAGAATCCGACCCGGGCAGCTACCCGAATACACAAGTGCTCGCTGTCTTTCTACATAACTGCGCATCAAACTAAAAAACGAAAACCTCACTTTATGCACTGTTAATAGCCGGTTAACGTTCATGAGAAAAAAACGTGTGCAACGAAAAAAGCCTAAGCAACTTCAAGCTTGACGGTGTCAGCTGCTCCTGCACAATATCCACAGGTCTCAGTACGAAAAACAGATATATAGAGCAAGCGTACATGCTCACCACTAGCACGCTAGTACTATGCACCAGGGACAGCAGTGGACACAAAAAACTAGTAAAACATAGAAGAAACAATTACAAAACACTAAATCTAAAATGGGAAAATTATCCATGATGATGGAAAGATATGACGCCTTATTTTTGCGTCTTATCTATCTATCTACCGCAGTATTATCACTAAATTGCAATTAAAAAAAGAAAAAAAAACAACTGATTTAATATGAATATCAGTATTCTGTTCTATACACGCAACAGCGATCAGAGGCGATCATGGCGCTTATTAGCGAACCCCTTCGCTTGATGTGTGTGAAGGTTAGACCGCGTGAAGAACTAAGAAGATGTGCGTAATGTGCGAAGCAGAACATATAAATAAATAAAGAGAAGTCGTGTCCGATCAGGCTAATAAATGAAGTAATCAAACGTTCTACCGGTGTTCAACTCAACTAGTGGTAATGACAGCATGGCCAATAAACATCACCGACTAGCAAAGTTTACCTGTCGTCGTATATTGGTGAGCACCACTTGAAGACGTTTTAGGTAAAAACAGAATAAAAGGACGAATAAATAAGCAGGCGAAGGAAAAGCGTATTGCTCAATAAAAGGTTGTCAAATATTCATCGGAGGGGGAGTTGCCTCCAAGTTCGGACCCCTGACTAACTACACTACACAGATAATTGGCCATTAATGAGACCTCTCTCTGGGATGAAATAACCACAAAACTCAAACGAACAGTTGATCATAAACCAAACGGTGCCTTGTTAGTTCGAAACGTCACAGAACGGAAATATTCGCTATCCTGATTAGATACAACAACGCGAAAGTTGTCCGCAACTTCCGCAAAAAACTTAAACCTACCCGGATTCTGTGCTGAACCGTCACACTTCAGGCATTTTCGGTTGTCTTGTCCAAACGATAACCGAGGAACAAAAACAATCAGTCTGTGATTAGACATCTTGCCAGGTTCAAAAATACTATCCATTTACATAAGCTATGTGGAACATAGAAGGGCAAATTTTTTTTAATTATTTTGCATGGGTAGGTAAAAAGCTAAACGAGTAGGCGAACTAAATGTGGTTCCATTATATTCTGAATAAAGATCAAGTTAGGGTAGAGTCTTTTTTATTAGTAACGTTGGCTGTCATCATATGTGGCGTGGGTCCATTGGTGATCATCGACAGACCACTCCGCTGTTGTATCAGATAATTTTTTAGGTTCAGCTTTTAGGGCAATTGGATTTTGATTATCTATAGCTTTCGCTTAAACTTGAAATTTCAACTTTTCAATTTTTTGCTTGTTCGGGCTTCAGATCAGTTTCTTAGAGCTGCTCGTCAACGGCAGTTTGTTACAAAAATGCTAACTCGGCGTGGTATCGATTTTGCTGGGAAAAATTCAAAATCAACTATAGAAGCTGTGACGCGCACCATTAGAGCAATTGACGAAAGTAATGAACGCTGACCCTCCGCGTCGAGGAATGTCCTATCATTAAATTATCATTGCTTCAGTCTGTCGAATGCGGCTGTTGTTTTTGGATGTTTTTGGCATCGTTATGAAACACACATTTCTGTATGGTTCTGATGTATAAGAGGATGGCAACAGTCTTACATCTTACAAATGAGGCACTTGCCATCGATTAGGAATCGTACCATACCCCTTAAGTAGCAGCTATGGCTGGAACGAATATTGGATTTTTGATTCTACGACTGTTTAAAAGCTCTATCAAGTGTAAGGCAAAACTACGCTTGCTGTATCGGGTTATGATTTCCTTAAAACAAATTCCTTAAAACAGATTCCATTAAAACAAAATAATCTACACTGCCGCTATCTTAACCGCGTCTAGCTCTGCGTTTGAGGAACTCTGAGGAAAGACGATGCACAGACACCTGCGCGTGCACTTACAGAAATAGCAGGCGACCGATGGTGCCTCCTTGATGATATTCCGTAGTTCGTCTCCCACCAACTCTTCAATACGCTCCGAATCTGGGTTCTTCTGAAGAAGCATCCATTCAAGCATATTCTCTCCGGTACGGAAATCACCCGCATAAATTACTGGATCACTGTGAAATGTATCGCACATTTCTTAAGCCAAGCTTGAGTGTTTCCCCGTTCTTCCTTTCACTTCGCTACCAAATCTAAACGGCTAAATAGATTTTTGACGAGTCTAACGACTCCCTTGGCGCCCTTTTCTAGCTTATACTAACTATAACGAGAGAAATCGCAATGACTGCTGCACGATACGGCTATGCTATTCAGTAATGGCGACTAAATGCGACAAGAACCAAATAATCCACGAATAACTGTGTGGGCATTTAATGACTATAATAACAAAACTTCCAATTCAACTGTGTTTAACATAGAAATGGTTGGGTTCTATATTGTGAAGAAAAAAGGGCACCTTGTTCCCTGATTTATCCAACAAGTGGCGTTTATCTTGTCAGAGCCCAGCCGTCATAGTATCACGTAGTGCATAACACGTCGGCCCAGTATTATCCAGAGCTCCCTATTTAGTGCAAATTACTCCATCGATGCATTGCATCTTTCGCTCTACGTTTAGGCGTATCATTCGACAGAAAAGCGATCCTATTTGGAAATTATAGAGGCTAGATATAAGAAGGTGATTATATGATTAGAAATGCTTAAGGAGCTCTAGTTCTTTCTTGCTTTGGTCAAAGTAGGACCTCGCTTTCTTGGCTGCATCAAGAAAGCCAGGTCCTACTTTTTACTCTGACCTTGCTCGATTACTACCAATAGGATGCCTCATTATATCCCTTTTTTTTTTAAATCTTATCATCGATTTGTGTATGTTACGAGCGACCGCCAAAAGTAACAGCACAAAGATTGTCACAGATTTTTCAACCCACACTGAGCTTTACTTTCAAATACGCCTACGGCCTACGAAATATCCTGTCTTGACTATCGGCAGTCGCTAGCTAGATCCTGTGAATTATGAAAGTAAGCCATAATTGTTACATTGGCATCTTCAATTATTTACTTCAAGAGCTCAGAAACTCTCCTGGCGAACGATAGGCAACATCACCTGTGGCACAGTAGTAGACAATGTCGCAATCGTGATCGAAACAACGAAAACATTAAGAGTTCACTTACGGTTCGTCTTTGCGAAAGAACAGAAAAGCGGGAAGGGCGTAAACACCATACTTTCTTGCCAGTTGTACATCGTCGATTTTCACCATTTTAATTTGTTCGGCATCAGCATCGTCGTCGATTCGTTCGAGTTCCTCCAGGACCCGTGAACACTGTTTGCATGTCGTCTTGCTATCTACAATGGCCAACATTTTTCGAGAAGGACAAAAAGGCAATTGTACGATAATGCTGATTGTATTTTCTAGAACTTTCTTAAATGAAGTCTGTGGCATAAGTCTGCCGACGGAGGAACCAAGTCGATTGACGATAGATACTCTCTATCGAATGGACTGGTTACAACGATCGTCACGCAGACCGTAAGGCACGGTATACTCTATCACAGCAGGGTGAGCAGATTGCTAGAATGGCTGATGCAGGATAGTGCGACAGTCGTCATTATTATATTTAGCCAGTGCCATTTGTTGCACGATCCGTGCCGTACGACATTGAATCTGACGAGACAATTTTTCAGTATATGTGGAAATAATTATAGACCTATAGCTCGTTTCTTGGGAAAGTCGTAAGGGGTTTTGGCTATTCACGAAGTAAACGCCTAGGCTCATTATAAAACAAAGCCTGAAACACTATGAAATAAAAAATCTACATCTTGAAAACTACATAAGGGCAGCAACAGCCCTCCTCCTGGTCTGTATTTCTCCATGGTCATCAAGAATTTAAATATTTTCTTTCGATTTTTTCCGGAAAAATTACAACCGTAGTTGCCTTTCAGCAGTCATCAATTGGGAATTCGAAGAGAGGCGCTTTTAGCAAAACAGAACGTTTTACTGCACTCGAGAAGCCCGATGGCCAAAGAGACTAAGAATGTGACTACTGCAGGTGAAAAATTTGCGTACGTGTTAGGCCTATACTTGGTCCATTCTGTACCGAACGGGGCAAAGTATTCCGTTCAACAAAAAAAAAAAAAGAAAAAAAAAACACTATATCAATAAGCGTAAAAATTAGGTACTTTCCATCTAATTTTTTTACCTGCCAGAACGCACAGGAGAGCATTTTAGTAATACGAGCTAAAAACGAGCATTTTGGCCGTTAGCTGTTGCAGTCGTTAATATGCTATAGGAGAGTTCGAAGTGTGGCAGGCAATAGGCGAGATACACATGAGGGCAATTCAAGGAAAAGCCCAACTAGAATTGCTTCAACTGACTTGTAAAGCACTTAGACATCGCTCCAGGTGCGTGAAAATTCTCCCTGGAAATAACAACTATGCCGAGTACACAACGTGTACAAGCCGTTTGCATCTCTGCTTGAAAAACACTTTAGACATCTTAGCGAATTATCGTTAAGAACGTCCCTCTATACTTAATCTCTGCCCCGGACAGGCAATGGCGGATTTAGTCATCATAAGACTGCTCTTTTATGACGTAAGTATTTTATTTAGATATAAAGCACTAGTATATATAATATAAAGTACGCAATAAATGTATAAAAGGCAGTAAACCATAGTAGTTGTCAAAGTTTTGGATAGCTTCCGAAATTCGATTAGTCATAGAACAGACCAAAAAGATCAACAAAGTCAGACAGATCGTCCACAGGTTTTAGCTACTTACGTTTATATAGGCCCGTGTCATATATTCAACATTATCAGATATGCTATTTCTAGAAAGAAACCAAAAATAGCACTTTAATTAGGGCAAACATCTTAACGTGCTGCGTCGTCTATCATTGCGATGACCATGCATCTTACCGCCTACACAGAACGTAGCAACGCCCTTATAGTTCGACATGTCTCAGTCGACTAAGGTATAGATCAATGATGGCTTTGGGCCATATCTGATCAATCGTCATGAATATATGTAACATATTTAGCACCTATTTTTCAGAGTCAAAAACGTCTTTTGGTAGAGACCATGGGGTCTACATGTTTACACAGTTTAGAATGTAGGTGTAAGTAGATAGTCTATTTTCCATATTATATTTTCCAAGATTCCAAGCGGAACTTTCCACGTAATAGGTTCATATATCAATTAAGTAGCAAGGTCGACTTCGTATAAACGTTTCGACTTACAGAAAAAGACCGCCAGCGATTCGACCTTGCCCAGCATCCTTTCAAACATTCGCTTATTAACGCGCTCAATCGCATCGTCCATCTCCATATTTTCGGGATTTGTCAACCATTCCAACACTTCTTCTGGATCATACAGATCACCTGAAATGTTTATATTAAATTTATCTCATAAGGTAGACTTTAGCGAAACAGGTTTGTTTTTTTGTGGGAGATTTTTTCAAATATATAAAAGTTCTCTGGATGTTTATTACGCATATCAAACGAATCCACATAAATTGATTAATTTGCGTAGTACAAAAGAAGTCATTCCGAACTCGAAGCTGCTTGCAAACTCATCGCACATACGGCTGCACCGAAAGCACCCTTTGCATACCGGTAAACTTTATGTGCTTGCCATGACGAAAATAGGCAAGCCCTGGTGGGTCTCGGATGCCGTACTTTTTGGCCATTAGATGGTCTACCATCGCAACGAGATGGACTTCATAATCAGCGCAGTCGTCATCGATATTTTCAAGCGCTTTTAAGATCTCTTGGCTTTCTTCATCACGGGCTTTGTCTGAAATCATCAAATGCAACCAATAGAACTCATCGTAAATAGAAGGTCAATTCATTACTAGGGGTTCAGGTCATGATCGGATGATTCGTCAAAAACAATAAATATATGTCATAAAAAACAAAGAAGAATGTCCAGATCTGGGAAGAAGGTCATTAGCCTGACAAATACAATTCGATACGTTTCATTAAGCTGCGAGGTGGCACCTCGTAGATGGTCTACTATATAGAGGGCTATAGGAGCTTAATAAGACACGCCGTACTTAATATTGTCAAATATGCTTTTTTGTTCCGCGTTTTCAGATAAGACTATTCATATATAAGATTTATATTAATGATAATTGGACTCGTAAGCTAAAGAATAAATAGCGCTTCAAAGCGAAGCTTGCTTACAGAAAAATACGGCAAGGTAATCGGTCTCTTCGATCATCCGATTAAGCATATCGCGATTAATATTTTCGATCGTGTCCTCAGTTCGCTGCTTGATCAACCAGTCGAGTACTGCATCCTCGTTGGTAAGGTCACCTGGGAAACATCGAGAGAAACAACGAGCTTTCTGTAAGGCGTCTGCGCCGATCTATCTATTTGTTTTTAACTAGAGTGCTAAGAGAAATAAACAATCTTGTTTATAACTAATTAATTTGTTCATTGCGCTTCATGAACTTTATTCTAGTCGACCACTCAGTTATGTTTCATAGTACTTCTAGGGTTCTCTTAAATGGCAGAAGTACACTGCATTGATCACAAACCGAAGTAGATGCTGGGTGAATGGTTTTCGAAGTAGACCAAAGAAGGCACCTCCGTTACGCCTAATTCTTTGGCATACTCCATGTCGTCCGTTTTGACAAAGTAGATTCCGTATTTATCTGTATCATCATCGATGTTTTCCAGTTCCTCGAGAATCTTGTCACAGGTCTGGCAGTCCGCAGTGTCTGTCAGTCAGTCGGGATACAACAAACTTAATTTTGGTAATAGGCGACTTACAGTACTACTAGTGTATTTCAACCGAGCCAGCATTTAACAACTATCTTGAGAAATTCGTTTTTTAAACCCTTGTGTATGCATGCACGTGCGCGAAACTCGTTGCAGTGGAGAGAAGCTGATTATACTGACAAAACACAACGGTGACAGCCTCCATTTGGTCAAGCAGCATCTCAAGCATGGGCCTATCGACATCTTCTATTTCATCCACAGATGCGCGCTCTTTTTGCTGAGTAATCCACGAAAGTACCTGCAGCATACTCATTTAAACATTTTCATATTTTAAGCCCATTGCAATATTATAAGGGAAATATCTGTTTGCGCAGTCATCATAGAACAGGTAAGCTAGAAAACACCGTTATCCTATTTCAGGACAAAATTAGGCTAGAATAATAGAGCTCTGTTATCGACTGTTTCTATTGTACTTTAACCACTTTAACTGTGCTATTACAGCTGACTTACGGCATCCTCGTCCATTAGATCTCCGACGTAGTACTGGGGAAACTTCTTCCTAAAGAATATAACAGCGGGAAAGCTTTCGATGTCGTAGGCCCTCGCTACCTTGACGTCGTTTACGCGAACAAAGTCAACATCCATGGCTTCCGCCTCATCATCGATGGTTTCTAGCTCAGCCAGGACTTTTTCGCACTGTGAACATTTGTCCTTTGCTGTGATATTGCCAAACATTGTTATAATTACTATTGATCCATCAGCCAACCGTAGTCCGCTCAGACATGACAATGCATAAAAGCTATGCGAGTAAAGATAATTCCCACTCGGACATACTTACTGAACAATACAGCAACGAAATCATTGTTTTCAATAAGTTTTGAGAGCATCTTTTGGTTGATCTGCTCGATGGTGTCGGGGATGTCCAAGGTATCCTCACTTGTCAGCCACCTGAGCAGCTCGTCTTCATCTTCCATGTCACCTTTAAACGAAATTGCCATCATCATTAGCATTAAGGCCATGCAGTGAAAGGGTTATAGAGCACCTGTATGTTGAACGAGAAATGCATTAAATTAAAGAGATTAGTATTATTGTCATTATGAAATAGAGTCGTTATGCTGATAATTAGTAAAAAAGCCAATTTTGTCTCAACAAAGGCGACCCTCGTTTGCAAGGAGTGAATAGGCTCATTGTTCGATTCTACACATATATATATATATAGAGATTGACGTTAAGATATGGCAATGACCTTTCAATTAAATGTGTGAAACAAGATTAAATCTTTCCCAGCCATTTGCAAGTTCCAAGATGGCACATGTGTAACTGCTGCTTATATGACACCGCAGTTACACGTAGTCCGTCCTTGACTGAATAAAACGGGACCAAATATTAACCTGACCTTTGTCCTAGATTTAGAGTACGTGTAAACAACTCTGGCTGAAATTCACTCCTAGCCAAAAGGTCAAAAGTATTGTTTGGTGCTCAGCAGGTTCTCAGTTACGTGTTCCGCTGTTGAGACCCAACCTGCTCTGATCGAGCCTTTGCATTGGCACCTCAGTACTTAGCGGCAAACAGCGGAGTTACGCTAAGCAGTTTGTTATTACTAACAACAAATCGGAATTCGGGTCTTTATAATATAATCGCTTCCCTTATTACGTAGAAAACATAACATAAACGTGCATTAAATGAGTCTTGGAAAATCTCTGGTGTTATTGAATAAGGCTGTTAACATCTGGCAGTCTGCTAGAAGCAGGATAATTTTAGCCGTTGAGGGTTGGGTACTTGAAAATGTCAAAACATGTACACACTTTTGATGGCATCGTTTGCTATCGTGCTTAGGCCGGATCATGTGTATTTAGTTGATCTAAATTCGTCAGATATTCTAAATTACTAGTGATTTGTACACTCACGTAGCAGTCAGTGTGATAAGCATAGATCTCAGCAATATAATACGAAGAAAGCTGAATGGTAAGCGAAACCGCTGTAGTATCGGTGTGACTGTCGAGAAGCAGGCAGAAAGCGTAAAGAGAAGGACGTCCTGCGCCAGGCTGGGCGCAGGTTGAACAGCTGTTGGATAGCTGGAAACATCCGAGAGTGATGCTCCATTCGTTAAGCAGTAGTAGTTCTAGCGGTTGTAATTTTGGTAGCAATAACAGATTAAATAGCAGTGCAGTAGGACACAGAAGATAAGGCGAGCCAGATAGACATATATTTATTCGATTAGAGTTTCCTATCTAGTTTCGATCAGTTCAGTCGGCGATGCAGCTCGATCCGTCGAGACATACGCCACGCCACCGAACTTTTGCTGTTTTCCCTTTCGGTATACACTCACTCTCCCTTAACGGATTTTTGCGAGAGCCTCGAATCAATCGCACTCCAAGCTTCTGCTTTTTCTTGCAGAGCGGATTAACTGGTGAAGTATTGCAGCTTTTTTTATAGGGTCGCACTGATATTTCGTCGTGTCTGTTGCGTCCTAGTTTCAAGTCATCGGAAGTGCTAGATTTTCTATTGGACTCCGCACCATTTTCTGCCGCTTCGTCCGCATTTGTCTTAAGCGTATTTTCGTAGGACAACATAAGAACGTTGCAAAACGACGAGGAGACGATGACGGGCTTTTTTCGAACGGCTTTATCATCACATGCTGAGAACTTAACTAAGTCCTGATGCTGTTTTTCATAGTTAATTTTGCCGTCCTTGTTCAGGTTCTCAAGTGGAGTGCCTTCGGGTGCGGGACATCGCGCTCTTTGGCAAGAGGCCCGAAGTTCGTCGCCGAGTTCCGACGACGCAAGGCGGAAGCCGACAGTCACACCGAGCCATTGAAGCACCTGGCACGCGGCGTATGTACAGCCTACAAGAACAACCGACCCGGCAGACGGTGCTCAGGGTTAAAAGGGTTCATTAGCAGAGGCTACACAAACATGCAGATTAGTCACTGATCAGTAGTCGAACTGCGTTAATCGGAAACAAAAAGAAAGCAGTAATATTAATGTGGACCAAATTTTAACTTACAAAACTCAGGAATAAATAAACATATATATATATATATATATATGTATATAGTATCGCAAAAGGCCGTAGAATTACGGAACAACTCACTCAGAAGCAGGAAATATCTAAAAAACGTAATATATATATATACACACATATATATTTTTCGTCGCTAACATTGGAATAAAATTTTTTTCTACGCACCTTTTTAATGGGTGCCTTCGTTTTTACCTATGCGGACATCCATAGCTGCTAAGTTTAAATACACTCTAGTAACCTCTAAGTCCTGCACGAGTCTCCGAGTCGAAATTACATTTCTATTCCATATTAAAGGTAAAAATTAACTTATTTCCATTATATGGGTTGACTGATCCTGTGCAGTTTGCAGTCAGATAACTAGTCTTGCCAGGTCTACAGAAAAGATGAACTAAATTTAATCTGAAGTGCATACGTACCCCGGAATTTGTTTGACAGTTATTTGGGTTTTTCTCTCAAATGAATCCTTTTCTACAATGTATGTTGTGTGCTAGGTTTTTCAACAAAATGGCTAGTTAGTTAAACTGGACGAATTATAGATATGGATCCCACAGAAGACACAACGTCATATTACGAAGATCCAATCAACTATGGAACTAAAAAATGGAACCCTTTTAGTAAGCCTTTTAAAAATGAATTTGTCTCATTGAAAAGGAAATCGTGCCGCGATGCTGCCTACTGAAAATAGTTAATGGCATGTTTACACTATTGTCCCTTTATTAAACTCACCCTTATATACCATAGGCTGGCCGTTTCTGAATAGCACGATCGCTGGAAGTTTCGTGACACCAGCCGTTTTTCTCGCGAATTTTGTGTCATCAGTCGTTACGAACACGACACCGTGATCGTCCGATTCATCGTCGATTTTCTCCAGCTCAGACAGAATTGACGGGCATTCCTTGCAGTTATCGGGAGCTACGTACCAAATTGAGGGCGTTCGTTAGACACAACGGTATAGGGCAAAGTTTAGCCTCTACTGGTATTATTATAGCCTAACCGAATCCTCTTTTGTAACCTATTTCCTCTAGGGAAGTTTTCAGCTTCACAGCAGTTGTATAATGACGAAGTATACTACCATAGAATTAGATTTTACCAATTTGCTTAAGTCAAAGTTAATTACATACCATAAAATACGAGAACATATTCTCTTTCTTTTACTAACAAACTGAGCATTTCCTCAGTGACTTCCTCAATTGTGTCCTCCTGAGCCTGCTTAATAATCCATTTCAGTGCCTTATCTTCATTATGGAGATCGCCCTCGTAAACACTAGGTATTTCTTCCTCAAAATAAACTAGGGCTGGTAGCTCGTCAAGAATGCCAAAGTCTTTGGCAATTGAGTCATCATCAATCTTGACGAATGGAATGCCTAACTTGTCAAGATCGTCGTCAATGTTTTCCAAATCGTCGAGAACGTCCTTGGATGTGTCGACGTCCTTGTCAACTGCAAAAATACCACAAACTTGTCTGATAGTTTTTTTTTGGGGGCGGGGGGGGGTAGGCGAAATGCATGCCTTATACACTAGTAAGTTTAATAAAATGGATATAAAAAATAAAAAAACTTACAGAATAGAACAACGATTTTTGGGTTGTCTTCAACTAGATCCTTCAACATTTCCTCGGTGATTTCTTCGATTTCCTCGCTAGTCTTCTGTCTAACAAGCCATGCTAAAACTTCATCTTCTTTAAGTAAATCTCCCTGGTAAATATTCGGAATTTCGCGGTCGAAGAAAACGAGCGTTGGAAATTGTTCAATACCATACTTCTTCGCGGCGTTCGGATCGTGGGTCTTTAGGAACAGGACAAATTGTTCATCAGCTTCATCGTCAATTTCTTCCAGCTCCTTAATCACTTTCTCCGTTTTTCTGTCCATTTTTTTATTCTTCATTTCATCTGCACAAACGAAATCATCCAGATTTATCTAAAACCATATTTGATACCTTTTCTTTAGTCAGTATATGCATCAACCACTCTGTTCACGTATCATGCCAAGGGTTACGGAAAAATGGGGCTCCAATTCTGTGTATACGTCAGAAAATCCTCACATGCAGTTTTCCACGTGCTTTTTTCTTCAACCGAGCTCTTTTGACCAATAGAGTACAATGCTGATATACTTACAAAACACGACTGCAACATGCTGATTTCTGTCAACAAGGTTTTCAAGGATTTTGTCTGTGACTTCTTCAATAGAATCCGAGTTGATTTGCTCAATGAGCCAATCAAGGACCTGATCTTCATTAGCAAGGTCTCCGTGGTAAATCGATGGGATCTCATTCTCGAAATACACAAGGCAAGGTAATTCATCTTCGATTCCGTAATCTCTGGCAACCTAGAATGAAAGTGTTTATTAGTGTTTTATTCTTTATAGGTATTTGAGTGAAGTACATAAAAGCTGTCTTTCCCAGATCATCAATAATAAAGCCAACAAGAATAGCTTGTCAAAAGAAAAGGTGTTCCTAAATATCTGCAGTAAAACAGCATTAAAATAGTTTTTTACCGACGCGATAAGAGGTTGCAGTGTTCTCGACGTTGCTCTTGCCAATAATGATTCTAGAGACAATGCGATAATCTGTCAAGCCCTGTTCGCTACTGATCATGCAATGGTCCTAATAATAATTGCAACTTCGATCGTCGACATCTGCCGTGACCGTTCCTGGAGCCGAAAAAAGAAGGATTACGATCGGATGATCCATAGTCTACTGATCACCGACTGAAGTCGCATTTTCTACATTCGCTGTCGTGTAAACCCAACGCACGAGCACGTTTTGTACATCACATTAATACAAGAATTCTTCACTCAGAGTAGGAGAAGTCTGCAATGGTCAGGGAAAAATTGACGCTCACATTAAGCGTATTAGCTGTCAGCTTAAAGAACACAATGACTAAGTAGGAGTCACGCTTGCAAAGCTGGCCAGAAGGGGGGCTACTGAAAATAGCCCCGTTCTTCAAAGTCCCAACTCATCTGCAATTCATAGGTATGTTTAGCGATGCCTCCAACGATAATGCTAAAAAAGCGCAGATTCTGCATGATTTTTTTGCTGCTATATATCCATCACGTGCCGAAATTTGTTAGCGTCCAGCTAGACTTTTACTGTTAATTAATGTTTCAAATAAATTATATAAGATTAATGATATTTCGCCAGTTGATGTGGAGCGCCACCTGACAAAAAACGGAGTCTGACGCTCAGCAAAACATAGGCCTTCGTCTTTAAAAAGTGCAGAAGTGCAACCTGCAAACCTCTGTTTCTTATTTTTCGGCGTCCACTTGAAAAAGGCATAGTTGCCAATTTCTTTCGGATCTCTGTCGTCAGCCAGTCTACACGCGCGACAACGATTCCTCCATTACCGCAGTCGCATGCAAGCTTCTAGGAAGTATAATCGCGTACGAGTAAATAACGGTTCTTCTCTTTATTCCTACGTCACGTCAGGGTGCCTGGTTAGAACAGGTCTTGCCCCTATCATGTACATATTATATACTAACTCATTGAAACATGTCTAAGAATGTCTATACTAGAGTTTACGGTGACGACACAGAAGTGTACGCAGTGGTCAATAAGAAAACAAAAACGGTTGTTTACTAGGTATCAATAAAATTCTCGGAATGATCTTTCAACCTTTCTCTCGATCTCCACTTATCTGTGGCAAACTGGGCCGTATTATATTTCGAGCATCGAAATACCGTTTCCAACTATTGCGTTAGCTCAAAAGTTATACAAAGTAAATCAAATGTTATAAAAGATTTTAGCGCCACTCCTCTGATGTGCGACGCCTATTTAACCTAAATTGCTAAAAAGCTAGCTGGCTAATAACCGCGTTGGTTCTGCAAGATTCTAAATTGTTCTTGTATAATGTAATAATGTACTAAAGTGTATAAACAACAGGCTTTTTCTTGTCGAATATACGTTTCACTAATGTAGAATACGGTTTACAAGGCATAATGCCATAATCCCAGAAGAAGCTCACTCGAAAAGTTGCCCGCTGTTGCAATATCAAAACGAATGACGTAGATCTTGACGTAGACGAATTGGTGCTTCAACGGATATGTTTAGATGACGAGAAAACGTCTTGAACACTTTCTTAATAAAAGCAAAACCCACCGCGGGGTGCACTATAGTCAAGAATTTTTCGACAAATGAACCACAACGTTCGTCATTGATCTGTGACATATATATTGTGCCCCCGTTATTGAGAAAAACAGCGTGTTACAATTATAGCAAATCTAATGGGACTTCAGTCGCCTAGGGATCCTTGCCTGGTCATCGTCGATTTTGATGAATGGCAAATCGTGTTCGTCCGCCTCATCATCAATGTTTTCCAGTTCTTTCAGGATATTCTGAGACTTCGGGTCATCGCGATCATCTAAAACATCCAAAATTATGTATTCGAAAGCTTTCATGTAGAACAATTCGGGTGATTGTCCGTCTTTAGGTAAAGCGTTATCTGTCAAAAGTTAGTACGAATCTTCCGGAAGTCGCCAGAACTACGTCGCTAGGAGTACTTACAGAACAGCACAGCTAAGTAATCAGAGCGCTGAATAAGTGCCTCCAGTATTTCTGGTGTGACATCTTCTATCTCATCCGATTCCTTTTGACGTATAAGCCAATTTAAGACTTCCTGCTCCTTGAGAAGGCTACCTGAAATAGTCCATAAACCAAACATGCACTGGTTTTTCTAGCTTATCTACAGAATGTAAATTCCTCGGGAACAAATGACAGAACGTCGAAACGGATAGATATATAGATCAACATGTTTCATCACACTCTGGCTTGCAAAAACCTGCCGTTACTTTATACCGCGATGCGGCCCAAAAAGTCACATTTCTCTAATTGATAACTATCTGGGATATCGTTAGATGCATCAACATGCGGCACTATATAGAACAGTATATGTTTTCATCGCAAAGTTTAGAACCACCATTCCAATGAACTAACATGCCCCTTTGTTAATGAAACAGCACAAAACAAATTGAAAACTGAAAAAAAAAATAGCAAAAACTCAGAATGGCTATCAGCGTGAAAGCCGTTCTGAACTGAAGAAGTGGTTGTTAGTCCACGGCAGGATTTCGCTTGAGCTCTTGGCCGACTGAAGCGCGGTACCTTTTTTCTTATGAGAAGTGACCTGATAGATACGATACTGCTCAAGTTCATCCGAATTTTGAACGGTCTTGAGCCACTCAAGTACCGCGATAGCGTTACTCAACTCACCTGCAATAGAAACCAGATTACAAAACGTTCTATAGACTCTTGAAAGATAATCAAGTGAATATCTGCCTTCATGAAATATCAGTTCTTAGGAGATGGTAGATTAATTCCCTGCCACAACAAAATACTGAATGATTTTAGCCGAGAAACGGTATCTAAGTTGAAAAACGTCTCGAAGTTCCTTAATTATTCAAAATTTAGTAATTATGAATACTTTCAAGTGTTCTAGTCACAAAATGATGCTATAGTGATCCCTAGACAGAATGTTAAAATTAGTTTAGGTTCGTTATACGCGTGATCTATTACAACTGTTTTATCTCATATAATGATTGACTATTATGCTCAATGAAATTGTGACTACATCATTTCTTCATGATAAAACTAAGTTCTGGACTGTGTGCGTATGGCACTAGAATCAGCTGAAGGAATCTCATTCCAGGAATTTAGAACCTATATTCATAGGCGAAAACAAATCAAATGAGACAAATATCAATTTTAAGTAAACGCCGAAAGAAATTTCCTGACACATGCAACGCCCATATTGTATGTTCCCGAACCTCGTTGCATATTGCGCCGCCATTTTATGAATGAGACCTAATTACTTACTATACATTTCCGCTCCCCCAGTCTATCTTAATCACACATGAAAGAATAAGTTTAACCTATTAGGCTTACACTTTTGTACCGGTCTTAAACATATATATATATATATATATAAACATATATATATATATATATATATATATAAACATATATATATATATATAAACATATATATATATATCCATATCGTCCATAATTTTTGACTACTAGTAATAACCTAAGCATGTGTCTTACCTGGATAGTAATTGGGAATGCCCGCTTCAAAGTAAAGCAGTGCTGGGACTACGTCTACGCCAAACTGTTTGACTACATCGGGATCGTCAACCTTCACGAATGGAATATCATGCTGATCACATTCGTCATCGATGCTTTCAAGCTCTGCTAGCACGTCTTCGCTCTTTTCATCGCCAGCGTCGTCTGAAGGCCAATCAGCAAAATCACTATACTAAGTGTCGCCATCGGTAACGTGTTTCTTCGAAGTCAAACTATGCGAAACTTCAGATATGCACACACCTGCAACGGATCTCAGCAGGCGAGTGGGGCCTCGATCCCATATTTCTGCTACGTGATGTTAGATAATCAAGTTTCAAGAGGTAATGTTATTGCGTAGAAAAGAAATCCTGATCAACTTACAAATCAGCACGGCAAGGTAATCTGAGCTTTCGATGAGCTCCTGAAGGACATCCTCCGAAACTTCTTCGATTTCATCCTCCATCTTTTGCTCTACAAGCCAGTTCATAATTCGCTCCTCGTTCTGCATGTCATCTGTAAAGCAGGCTGACTTATACCCTGTTCTGAACTGAAATTTATCCTACACAATCACTCCAATCGTATAATGGTTCGCAGCTTGTTTTGTCCTACATGACAGAAGGGAGTGAAGCTAAATTTTCTACTACCTTTATAGAACTGCGGAATTCCATTTTCAAAATAGATGAGTAGCGGTAGATCAGCGGATTTAAAGCCGTATTTTTTAACGAATTCTATGTCGTCGGTCTTCACGAAGGGGATTCCATGCTGGTCAAGATCGTCATCAATGGTCTCCAACTCATCCAGGATCTGTTTTTGGGCTGCATCGTTCGAATCATCTGTAATAATAATAATCAAATAGCGTACTCAGTTCACACGTCTATATCAGATATAAAGCATGCAAAATGTCCCATCTTATAAATCGTCGTACCCTATGTACGTTACGATACTAGCTGATTAGTAGATAAATCGCCGAAGTAACAATCAGTAAGTAAATGGAAGACTCACAAACAAAGACAGCAATGATATCTGTCTTATCGATGAGACTTTCAAGTCCATCGGCGGACATGTCCTCAATCACATCGTCATCTTCATCGTCGACGTTCTTAAATTCTTCTAGCCATTTAAGTACTTCTTCTTCGTTGTTCAGATCGCCCTCGTACAACAGTGGAATTGTCTTGCGGTAGTAAGCAAGCGCCGGGATATTATCTAGACCGTACTTATCAAACAGCTCCTTTTCCGAAGTCTTAACAAAACCAATGCCTAATTGATCTGCTTCGTCGTCAATGTTTTCCAGCTCAACAAGGACTAGCTCAGACTCCTTGTGCTTATCTTTGTCTGTGAACAAAGAAAAAAACGAATGATTAAGTGTACTTTTTACAGCCAGATTCATTATGATCTCACACGTACCTAGCCGCTCGTTGTTACGGATGCGAATCCCGTTGTTGAAATTGCGCGTTGTATGTATGTATATATATATATATATATATATATGCAAATATATCTTGAAAAGTTGCTGATAGTTGCGGTTTCGATCATACAACTCCAAAGTGTTAAGTTAGTTATAACTTACAAAAGAGGACAGCGAGGTAATCTTTTTCCTTGATCAGGGTCTCGAGAATTTTTCCATTTACTTCCTCAATTTTATCTGCTAGTTCCATCGCCTCGAGGTTAGTTAACCATTCTAATACAGCCGTCTCGTCCATCAGGTCACCGCTAAAGAGCTGTGGTTCTTGGTTCCTAACGTGAGAGATTGTTGACAAACAATAGCACATAGACAACTATGAATGGATACACGACTGTCTGCAGTAAAGTGGAAAGTCTCAAAATAATATAAGAAGCAGGTTCTTTATTAATATTCTCTTACCTATAGTAGGCGAGTGCAGGGAACTGCGTAATTCCGAGCAGCTTCTTGGCCACGGCGCGCTCTCCATTCTTAACAAAACGGACTCCAAATCGTTCTGCATCATCATTTATATGTTCCAGCTCCGCTAAAATGGATTCGCATGTCTTGCAAATTTTCGTGTCTTTTGGAGAAAAGAAAATCGCATAGATGCTTTTAATACAAATATCCATATCGTCCATTCAACAAATCATTGTAATAAAGTTGTCCCAGTGATGGAGGGAGGACATGAGGGGGTTCTGGTGGTCTGGGATCGAATCAGAGCGTTGTCAGACTTTGTTTGCTATTCACCTGTTTGATGGTATGCCTAACAGTGGTACCAAACGTAAAACCCGAAATATCTAGCTTAGATTTACTAAAAGTATCGAGTTATTTATTATGGAACATGCGTTCGTTTAAGAGGTAGTTATTGGAAAACATGTTAAAAAGTTTAATCTGCTTCTCGTAGTAAGAGAGACTCATCACTTGATAGAAAATATAATAAATTTAACATCTTTATTATGATTGCACAAGTTAGTCTTTTTTTAAGAAATACCATATAAGTATTGCTTAAAAAAAAAATATATGTATATCTATATATATATATATAAATAAATAAATAAAAATATATATCTATATATATATATATATATATATATATATATATATATAGATACAAATTATTCATCTTTAAACAATGCTAAAGGCTGAAACAGAAAAGCTACGTCAATATCAATGAATTCTAATGAATATGAACGCAGTTCTAACGTACAACGACTGGCAACATTAAGTGACAAACTTTAAATTAGGAAAAATTTCATTCTTCCTCTGCTATATATACCTGCTGTTGTTTGTTGAAAATAAGCTTCTAAATTCATGGCCTTTTGCTAGCTTTTTTTCGGCCTTCCGGTACGCCAAGGTCAGATGGTACTCTTCCCTAACTGCAAGGCCGCCCGCCGCGCAGTTAAGGAACAGGAACATCTGGGACGGCAACGTCCCAGCCGACCCCCATGGCGCTAGGTGTCATTAATATAAATATCGACCGATCAGAATAAACTGTACGTTCTTTTTCACACACACACATGCTCTTCCTTAATGTTTATTTTTTTTAATATCGAGGTTCAGACCACCGCGTGGCAAAAAAATTCTAGTCCTAAAAATAATTTATAACACACACAAGAGAACACACACACAAGTCCTTTAAGAGTTGTGCATCAACCATGACAGAACGAAGCTCTCACGGGCCCGCTGAGTTTTACTGGCCACTTTGTTTAAGCAAAACGGCTAATCGAGTTAGTTATATTATAAGAAAATTGAATATTACTTCCTTACACTGCATTAATCTACAACAGAAACAATCATAATTTTTGGACAATCAAACAAAGTTTCAAATATTTAGGAAATGTTATATACGTTCGAGACGCACCTAGAAGGGGTGTAGCAGAAATTACCTGTTTACTAACACTGTCTAACAAGTTTTCAACATACGTATGACACTCACCGAGTGCAAGTACGATATGGCATTTATTTTTACTATTTACCTCCGAAACATACTGGTGCTTTAAAAATTTGCTTGACGTCGTATTCAAAACTAAACGTATACTTTTTTTTTTCATCAAATAATCACAGTGAAATGCCTGTCTCGATGTTGCAGAAAAACAACCCCGAAATACATATTCGCTACGAATTTAAGCTTCACCTTCAACGGGCTAAAGTCGTCATAGGACCCGCCATGAACTTCCGCGTTGTCAACTCACTCCCCTTCCCTTCGCTCAAGGTCCCTTTCCCACCTGGCCAACCTACCCCTTGCACCCACGCAACGAATGCAGGCTGCGATTCTGAGTTTACGAGACGCAATCCCCAGGGTACCGATTCAATCGAATTTTCGAGATTGAAGAGGCGACACTTGCTTAGAGGCCTTAACTGAAGAAGCAGCAGCGTAATAATAAAGGTTGCCAAACACCATAAATATGTGGTAATCAGCGTCGTCCAAGTCACAAAATCGATTTCAACGTCTGTCTGCTAATGTTCTCACACTCATAGCTGCCGCACGCGAAACATGTTTGTTTTACGTTGTAGAATATGCATGGCATCTATTAATACCATTATTCAGTGCTTCGTCACCATATGATGTCTTCTGTGTTCTAGTTTTATGATCTCACCGTCGCACTGGAGAGTGCGACGATGAGATCGTAAAATCGTGTGCTTAAAGAACCGTCCCCAAGCAACTGACCTCCTTTTTCGTTAATGCCTTTAGGTGTGCTAGCAATGTATGACCATCCTCACACGTTTGTCATGGGTAGAATGTCTTCCTCGCTGAGCACTTTTAGCATGATAGCCCATTTTTGCCGCTGAAAATTGGAAATAAGAGCACCTCGCTGGAAAACAAATTGCCTCCTCAAAGCACAACTATACTGAACATTGAATAAATACTGTTTTCACACCGGAATAGAGTTCGAAGTATTGGAGAACCGCCCACTTATTTTCTACGTACCGGTAATTCACTGCACAGAATTACACTGAAACAGTAAACTTATTTTTCCTTAGAAGTCGACTTTTGCTCTACGGTTTTTTATATATCCTAACCCTAAGCCTAAAGGTACTAATCGTAATACCAGGACACCGGTTTGGTCGAAGAGGGAACTGACGAAATAATATATAATATAATATTCCTTTCTGTGGCTCCTGTGTCTTGCACCAGTAGACCGAGTGACTTCATAGTTACAGGCTGAAAACGTGTAATGACAAAACTATAATTTCAATTGCTTCCGTTCTTTTCGCAGTTATCGATTCAGCGAAATAACTTTGTACGGGAATCGAATCTAGCGTTTCGATCCTAATTAAGTTTTACCTCGGTCTGCCAGTTTTGTTTAGGATTTATGCGGTTTCTGACCAGAGTAATAGTAAAACAGTATTCTGTCTACTCGTATTGCTACTCAGAGGCATAACAGGGAGAACTTCTTTTTTTTACTAGCTGAGGTATTAAACCCAGTTCCACAGTGAAGTTATCTGTCAATCGTCAATAAGTACAGAACTGAATATCGGTGCTTGTTGAACTATTGACTTCTGCCAAATCTTATATTAGAGCAATGCATCAGCAACGTGTGATTTTCCTTGCTTTTTGGAACGACGTAAGCTTTAAAGCAACAACTTTTCACCATCGTCAAGTGGAATGGGGGCCGACAGCAGCATAATGGTGCAGCCTCACTGACTTCAGCCTCTTCGTCGGCTCTGATATGTAGGATAGAGCTGAAAATGGGTGGCTCTGCTAATACCGGCCGTCATGGTTTTATGTGTTTTGACTAAATGACATAATTTTGTTATTTCACTTTGTCGACATTTTAGTCGTAGTAAAACGATTCGACTGTCATAGTACCTTCCTCAGAACGCACTCTCTGACCCACAGTCGGCGTCGACATTTCGACGAATACTCGATCTAGGTGCTACAGTGTCTGTAGTGAGGTAGACGGAATATCTGCCTTTGCATCAATAGCATTGTTAGCTTTCTGTTGAGGAACCCACAGCCTGAAGGCTGCATTTTGGTCAGACACAAGCAAACACAGATGCTGAACTGCCCGCCGCCATCAGGGCAACAGTAGTCTAAGAACAAGGAACAGGGGCAAAACGTATAATCTGAAATAGAATTATCGACCCACAACCGATCGCCTCTTGAGCCAAGAAAAGTTTTCAAGGCGCTTTAGAGCTCTGCCATTTACGAATGCATGCACGTGTATGTGTTCATGCCGCATGCAATGCTGCCCGCTGGACTGTTACAGTTCAGAGTTCTGAAGCCTTTTCGCACAAACGATTGTTACTTTAACGTAAACTTGTTTGCACTGGTTATCGCACCACGTTCGATACAAATGTCTCTACGTGACTACCGTTTGTGCTTAGTGGAAGATTTGGCGCAAAAAACTTAGGCCCGATCTTTTTTCCGCCACAGTATAGGAACAAGATTCTGCAAAGCTTCAAGATCTGGAAAAGCAGTGATGCTTGGAAAGAAGCAATCAATCATACACGCTTGACGTCTGCGTTTGGACCGAACAATACCTTCTGCGCAATAACTGCACGCAGATAACATAAACAAACTTACGCTGATCGTCTCAAATATTAAATGGTTTCATATATGATCTTGCTGGCACCCTTTGCGCCAAGCGTACATTGCTACTCTTGTGATATTGCGCGTTAGAAACACAATTAATTGAGTTCATTAATACGATGTAACGCTTATTAAAATGTGATTTGATTCCATCATGAGTGTTGGCCATTTTCACTAGTATATGATGATTAAATTGCTTTCGCGTGCAAGAACAAAGGGAAACATCTAGGTACAACCAAGTAGAGCCTTAAATAACTTCGAATATTATATATCTGCTCCGTAACCACCGACGCTATTCACAGATCGACTATAAAAAGCATCGCTTTGATACTCAGCTCGCTCATTGCAAAGTACATAGTAATTATCTACAGTGTAATTCGACGCATTGTGAAGAGTTTGCACTCTTGACACGTTATGACACGGGATCGCTATGACAAACTGAATTTGCTGCCTCTTTCAGCCAGGACTCGTAATAGACAGAGGGCTTCTTGCACATCAGGCTTAGGTTGGGCTTAGCGTATTTAGAGCCAACCCCTGGTAACCTGGTCATTTTCCAACAAGTGAACCAACAGTATCCTTAGTGCGCATTTTTTCATATCTATACGTGCGAATCAATACTATTAAACGAATTTCTATAGATCTCTCACTGTTTCTCGGCGACCTGTTATTTCATACGTTTCAAGCTTGAAATTCGTTTATATGTTCTCATATGCGATGCATAAAATTAGTAACGATAGCAGAATGATATTTGTAGACAAACGTGTGTGAACTATCATTACCCTGTATTGTATACCACACAGCCCGAAGACCTTGGGAAAAATGTCTAAGTTTACAGATGCTCGCTAATAATACCCCAGAAGGGCTCGCCATAGACCAGATCCGCCGTAAAAAAGATAATATACAGTAAATGTCGTACAGTCATCAGCCAAGCACGTGACGGAACACCCCGTGTATTGTGTACGTACCTTAATAATAATACCCTCCTAATCAGGAAGGCGTCTCGCTGCAACATCAGTGATGATCTCGAAGAAGCCAAAAGTAATTTAAAACGTATTTCTATTATGCGTTTAGTCAACAATCCAGAGCAAAAAGGTTACTCTCTAGTATGCGTTCTCGCTCCTTTAATAAAAAGCATTCTCTGCGATTTTTAGGAGGGTTGTTGTTACCTCACTAATATCTGAAAAAACATCTAATCCGAAGTTGGAATATTCTCTACGTGATGTACATACATAGGCACCGGAGGAAATATTCGTAAGTAGAATCCTGCACTCATTCATCGTGCACTAGCTGACTGGTGCCTATCCGGCAATAAACCTGCAGTTTATTAAGATGTATCAATTTTTTCATATGAATTAGTTTTTAATATTAGTGGATAAAATCAAAAAGACGATATCGAACTGATTTTAAACGTCGGACCAATGACCAACCAATAAATTCATGACCACTTAGGAACTCAACATGAAATCATCAGCATGTATACGACCGAGGAGATATATCGAATCAACAAAGTATTGTTTGGCGATGTCTCGTAAAGAGATCTGTCGTTTTCGAACGATGTTGTTACTGTTATTTAATGGGTCTTTGGTCCCATCACATAAGGGAGGGGCAGCTAGTTCGGGCTCTGTTAGTCCTCAATGACTGAGAGCTTAGGGTCCTTAAGCCATGCTTTCGCTGGCGTAGGCTGAACTATTCGTTTGCAATGCCAGCAAAATATCTACCGTCCTCAACGTTTAGCTGTTTTCCATTGGTCACAATGCGGACGTATTTGCGGAAAAACCCAAGAATTAAGTCCTAAACATATCGATCATGTTTTGTTTCGTTTTATCTAAAGCGATAAAATCCTCTGTTGAAGCTTGGCTATGGACATTTTGTATAGCAAAGCCGTGAAAACCTCCAAGCAAGTCGTCGCTCAAAAAGTTACTTGTGTAAATCCTGACATATCCATTTGAATGGTGCATTGGTATCTTTTGGTTGACAGTAAAAGGATCACTTAAGAAATCATTGGACCACTTGTGCTCGACGCTTACCGCGCTTGCACTTGAGGTCCTCAAGTGCACAGATAGTGGCAGTAATTCGGTACTAACTAGCCGGCCCGCACACGCTCCACTTAAGTAATACTGAACATGACTTGGTAAATTGCTTCAATTCCCAATTCAACAAGCTTCCTACAAGTGAGTGTTGATCTTTCAGGGAGGAACACGCACGTTTCTCAGATTGCCTGCTCATCGATTTTCCCATAGTTATATTGAACTGGCCTTTTATCGTTGTGGCCATATTGGTACTTACAAAAGAAGACAGCCAGGTACTCCTCGGTTTCAAGCAGCGATTCAAGTTTCTTCCCATTCACTTCAGGTATAACTTCACCATCGTCACCGAGAGGAGTCAATTCCTCCTTTTTTAGGCGCGCCTCTGCGCGTTCGTTAAGGCAAACAAGGATATTTAGGACACCGACCCAAAATATCCCAGTGGTTGCGATATTACCGAGCGGCCTCATCATGGTCGGTCACCCAACCGAGGCTCGCACGGCAGCGGACACACACTCTTCCCTCACTCCAAAATCACGCACTCGAATTAAAAATTCTTCACGCTAACGAAACAACTTATTTACTTGTTCGCTGATTCGTACCGGTCACAGCACTACCAATCTGAATCAGAGAGTCAGCAAGCAAAACAAGCAGAGGGGCTAACTGTTTCCACTAGAACAGCTAGTCCTACGTAAACAGTTAAGGCAGCTCAAGGAAAACAGCTAAGCTACGAATGAAATAGGCCGAAGGCCGTCCCATGTGAACCGATGCGCGGTTCCGGGTTCAGCGAGAAGAGCGGAAAGGCAAGCACTTGGTAAGAAGAAGGTTGCAGTCGTAGAGAGCGCACCGATGCTCACTATCAAAGCATCAACAAGAACCATTTGTGAAGCTGGCTTGCGATCAGAGCGCCATACGGCAACAAAGCCTTCAGCGCTCAACAGCAAGAGCCGTAGATCAAGCGGCTAGTCTTACCTAGCTGCAGGCTAACATACATTCACATAATCGGCAAGGGAGTACGTGATATATCTGTAACAGAGAGTAAGAAGCTCCAGATCAACAACTGTGACATTACGTAGGAAGCTACACGCACACATCCATCGACTAGCCTACATGGTATGGCAGTTTTCGTCGACTAAATACAAACTGCAGGGGCTGACGACGCAAGAGATGCGCGCGAAGCTTAGACAACGACGACGACGGTACGTGAACCAAACCCATATCGTCACCCGTCTGTTTCTACAGCGGTCGTAGCAAACAGAAACAGTTGAGAAAACCGTGGCGGCAGTGGCACGAGCAAGGGAATATGCCGCCGGGCCTAACAGTCAATTAGTGAAGCCAGCTACACACAACTACAGTATTAATTATAATGATATTGTACAATCACTTTTTTTTTGATGAACAAAGCCAGCGAGATGCGAAAATGTTTGCGAAACTTCACTATGCTGAAGTCATAGAATGTAGTCCGTATTAGGCGATCGACAGGACGCGCGATTCATTGTCAAGGTTGCGTGGGAGTTGTGTTGTTGTTGTTGCTGTCGTCGAAACGACGATGCTTCAATGAACGCCTTTCGTGCGTTTTGCTCGACCTGAGTGGGGTAAGCGCAGTGCCACGGGCCCCATCGCAGATTGACGCAGGTTGACAACGTTATAGTATACGACATATACGAATTGGTGCTATAGCTTTTCCCTAGTTTGTTTCACAATGGACGATTGAATAGACCTGGAAACACGGGCATGCACGTTGTCAGCCAAAGATCGAACATTACACGTAAACATACATTATAAGCAAACATAAATTAAGTACGATACAGGCCATATCAACAGGACGAACATTTCAAGCTAGTAGACATCGTGGTATATGATGATACTGATGATGATGTGATCATTTAATGTGATCTGAACTGATCTTGCTGTCCTTCAAGTTTACGCTGGTCTTGTGCCAATCGGCTGCTAAAATTAGTGCTCTTGGCTACTGTGAAGCCGGCAGTGCCTGATGCTTGTTGACTGCTGATATAAACGATGAAAAAAACTCAACAAAAAGAAAAAGAATAGTCTTCTGGTAGAAGCCGACTTTCACGCCTGGAGTGGAAGCTGACCGTGTTTACAGACCACAACCTCCATAACTTTTTATAGTATCGCACAGAGACATAACGTTGTGTCTAGCACTGTGCAGTTCATAACAGAAAATCGTAAATTGACTTCTTTATTTATCAGTGTTGTGTCGTCTATATCGCTGACGAGGCTGGAGGCTAAACTTAGTGACCCCTCATTTTTTTCAATCAGGCAGTAATTGCCGGGAATTATTGAGAGCCATTTTCTGATTAACTACGAAAATTCAAAAAAAAAAGGGAATTAAACTTTCTAAGAAATCATTTTCTTTTAAAAGATGATTTCTCGAGAAATTATTATATTAAGCTTCAAATGCGCTGGTGGTACTGATAGAAGTGTAAATACAGGTGTAAGGTGACACAGCATTTTCAGCCTTTTCCAGGACTCTCTTTGAGGTACCCTTTTTCAGGGGCACCTTGTTTCTGGGTAGCATTATGATTCGTACAGCAAATTAAAGGTTTCAATCTAGTCGCGTCGTCTTTCAAAGCCTGCTTGCCTTCAAGTAAACAGTTAGGCTCAAAAAATAGCTATATTTTTTTAAAAAAATTAAGTAAAATTAATTTTAAAAAATTTAAATAGCCATAAATATATGAACTATTACCAAAGCGATAACATATTACAAAACTTAATGTAAATATTTGATACCGCTTTATTAGATAATTGTATACCATGGGCGTGTCTATGAACACGTTTCAAAATATCAAGTACATTTATTTACACATGGTCATAGGATGCATTATTCTCATCACTGTTTATCTATTGATTTTGAATAATGGCGAAATGAGTGTTAGTAAAATGTTTCCAATAAACGTTTACCTAAGGAACTATTGTGTCTTTAAAGCAACCTTAAAGACTCGGGAACAACAAAGAGTATCTAAAATATTTAAAAACAGAGCAATGTAAAATAAATAGGTAACAGTGTATTCGACCTAGGTCGCGGCGAATCATTCTACGAGGTAGAATCTTGAAGGTTTCTTTTTAACTTACCCCATCGAATTCGAGGCATTGACGTTAAAACTATATATAGGCTTCCCTATGCTACCATTTCCAGAGATAACCTTTTTCGTTTGGGAACTTAAACTATTTCTATGCCGATTGATGTCAATATCTCACTATCAGCTGTTTCACAAAAGCGTAACTTTTTTCTGCTGCCTCGTAACTCAACAGTTCTTTACTATCGAAGGCATACATATATTAACAAGGCTTAATTTGTAGGCACGTATTAGCTTTATTACCTACACCTCCGCAATGTACTGCTGTTGCATCTTACAATATATAGCCAATCTCATTAAGACGATACCAATTATTGACCAATCTCAGGTACAATATGAAAAAGATAATCATGGAAATAAAGACTGGCAAGTAAATACTTGTACACGGCCATTCTAGATGACTGATTAGGGTACGCTAGCCGTGTTTATTTTCACCTGTTGGTGCATCAAACACCATTTTTTCTAATTTATGCTTCCTTTAATCGCGCTTGGACGAGCGGCTTTTTAGGCATCAGCACGGTTCATTGCTGCGCTCTTCTGATGCCAGGTCTTCAGCTCTTCATAGGAAAAATCCCAGTAGCTTCGCATAATACAGACGGATTTTTGTAAGACCTACCCAGATATTCGTAGAACCTGTTAGACGTAGACAGGAATCTAGTTCGTAATACGATTCGGTAGTTCTTTAGAGAATCGACAGGGGAAAAACTGGAAGAACGAATGCTCTTTTGAGGAGGCTGACGACGACGACGACGACGACGAGGAGACATCGGCTTAATTTTTGGAGGTTCCATGGCCGTGAAGGAGAAGAAGCGCAGCTATAGAACAATATATGACGTCGCCGAGATCTTAAGAATACTACAGGAAATTTTTAGTAGACTCTATGATATTTGTGTTGTGTATTCCACGAATGGCTGTGAGCCGACTTGGATGAAATAGCGCTCCCTTACCAATGAATTTACATCTAACGAACTAAGAAAAACACCTAAGAAGCTAGTACTGCGCAGAGGATTTTTTGGTTGATACTTTCACGGGATTTATGGCTGCCAGCAGACGTCGAAAATGCTATGGCACTGTAATCGCTTTACGAAGTGCCAGCTGCTGCTGCTGGACCTGTGTGCGGTGCCTGTCGATGAAGAAAGATAACTCGAAGTTAGAAAAGTTGTACCTATTATGCATAATAGTACGTATCTTTACGGTGTGCGGAAAACTATCAGGACAAACTGATCTTGCCAGTGGGTTCATAATCATTAGCTCGACCTGTTTTGTCAAGATCATTTAGGTTGTGCTGTTCTGTGAATTTCTCTGTACCTTAGTGAGAAATTATAATTTCTCTCTAAGTGTATTCTGAGCGATATCACCACCTCAATTTTCCGGGGGAACATTTCCAATGCGGCTATTTTTTCTCCGGTGGTGTCCTCAAATTGTGCCGTCAGAAATTTGATTTGTTTCACAGATTCTGACGTCTAATGCTACGGCTTCTTGTGTAGCGCCGAACGCTGGTTATGTTTCTGCTAATATATGAATGACAGACATTTGAGTTAGCGGAAAGAAAGACTGGAGAATCAGTGAAGAAGTCGGAGTCATCAGCCATACATACATACATATATATGTAACCGCATTCAGTTACGTGTGAAAAAAACCTTCGCCTGATTGGCATTAGTCTATTGTTAGTTAATCTTCTACAAGGTACATTAAAACCTGCCATTGAAGCTAACAATGATTTGTTTTAGATTGAACTTTGAGGCATTTTGCAGTATAGTAGTAATTCAGTGAAGTATTCAACCATAAGTTGATCATGTTTGTAATAGAATGGATGGCAAATAGGCGTAGGTTTTCGAATCCAAGGCGGCAAAATGATCAAGGAGTAGAGAGTTCAGATCAAATATTGTGACTATTATAGCTACATTAAAATAAAGCAACAGATTTGGGGTTAAAAACAATGACTGATACTTCCTGAATGTATACTTAATTGTTTAATAATTTGCCTGGAATGCGCCGAAAATGAATATTTCCGTCCAAGGGAAATGACCCATTTCGTCGACAAATGAAATGGCCAAAATTCCGACCCTTTGAAATATTTCGCTTTAAATATAAATAAAAAAAAGAACATTAATAATTAATCTAAAGCTAAAAATTTAGTCCGCTTATAAATTATATGTTAAGAGCGTTTAATGACAAAATTGTTATTATCAACTAAATTATCAAAATATACTATTAATTTGTGTTAGTTCCAAAGGATGAACCCCGTTTCCATGAACGCTTCGAATTGTGGCCAATTAGTCCTATCGGTTACTACAAAGTATTTGTTAAGTAGTAAGGAATACGCCCCTAAATATTTAGTAATTAGCATCATAATATTCAAACGAAATATATTTAGAAAGAAAAAAAACAGCTTTTAGCGACACAAAAAAGTGGCCAATGCCGATCCGGGTATTCAGGACTGTACACGGCTGGACAAGTGCGCCAGTTACTGAATATATTTTTAGATTGCACTCTAACAATTCTTATAGACAGTAAAAGCTGTTGAAAAAATATTTTCACCAATTAAACATATGTATTGAAATTAGCTAGAACATAGCATCAACAAGGATTGCCTCTGATTTTGACGCCATTTTATTACTGGCGGTCATTTTGAACGCAGGTGGCCGACTGACTGGACCATGATCAAGCATCTTTCAAACAACGTTTACTAATAATAACATAGGGCAAATTGTGTGACCTTCAGCATATATTGATCATAAAAATCCTACCATATAGATGGTACCCTCTGCAATCTGTTCGCAAGCAGTCCGATTTTGTACTTACCATTTCCAGATGTCGCTTATTAAATACCGTATGTATACAGAGTTGCAATCGAATCAGTGATGCGTATCGAGCCCTAAAAAATTTAGCAAACAGCTCTGTGATACCTTTAATTTCAAAAAAAAGATCTCAAATAGTACGAATTTAATCGACAAGAAAAAGAAGCTTGAGCCGGAGAAAAATTCTCTTAAGCGTCAATAGAAAATAAGATACCAACGAACAATTTACTTATCGTTATAATTATCGACATGGATTACTACGGCCAGATTATAACATTTATCTGTAACATCCTAACTTGCGGTAAAAAAAAAATAGTAAATATTAATACACGAAACACTCTGGTCATATTTAGGGCGACGTGTGCATTTTGTGGGATAACAGCAAACTGCCGTTTCTGACGCAATAATCTGAAACGAACGAACAAACAAACTAAAGTTAGACTTAGGCTGGACATATCCCAGCCGGAAAATGTACGAACCATTCGTTAATTGTAGAGAGGAGCTTGTTCATATTTCTCTAATTATATATCTTTTTTTTTTGCCATTTTCAGCTATTCTCTCTACGCAAACAAGTCCTCCGAATTACCTTTCCAGGTCAGCATTAAGGACCTACCTCTACGCGGTGTCTTGCTAACGAGACAAAATAGCGTAAACTTTGTCTGCTTTTTACAAAATACTTATTCATGACTAGCTAAAGCAAATCTATTCCGGCCCTTGCTTTGCTTACTTCCAGGTAACATAATGACAACAGCATGCAGGATCGACCTTAAATCTATAATGCCACTTGTGGTCGGTGGTCTCTACAAACAGCATTTTTTTCTAAAACGACTAAGTTAAGAGGTAATAACTAGAGATTAATCGTTCATCCGACTTGCTGGATCGCACATAATCACCGGCACAATCCGTATAATCCGTAAAAATATAATCCACGTATGTACGATTTCAAGTTCTTCTCACTCTTAGCTCGTTCTCCCACTCGTACTACGATGGTATTCCCTTGAATTCGTTTTTAATTGCCCGACTTAAGCTATGCGAGAAAAGAAGTCCTCAAATCGACCTAGCCTTAACATTTTTTTTTGTTAATTTTAATCAGTATTTTGTTTCTCTACCTTACACAAGCCGGGTACTAGCTGTCAGTTTACTTGGACCCGACATCATCGTACACTCAACGTGAGCTGTATTTTTCTCAGACTGGACAAACTTGTTTGTTTATTGTTAAGCTAAATTCTGAGGCTATTTTGAGTTTATGCTTATACGAATTTATGTTCTACCCAATTTATGTATGATCTACGTGCGGTCAGTCTATTCGATAGATTCGACGCGCCATTGACGCGTGCAGGTGTACCTAGCATTGGCTGAAGACTGGCTGAATTCAGACAACTTCATTCGATGTTGGCCGATGGGCAGCTCAAGATATGGAGCGTTGCTAGGACACCAGCAAAGACATCAGAAGGGAAGATCAGTCTAGCAATATTTTTATTCTACCCAGCTTATCCTTTCACGAGCCACTTTCTGAATAATTTAATCCCTGCTGACACTCGTGTGACCAGGTTTAAGACATTTAAGGCTCCCGCATTGTGATAACCTGTAAGCACTTAAGGTACTCTGGCTACCTTAAGTCTATATGGGTGAGTCTTTAGGAGGAAAACACTTGTGTGAAACAGACGTAACTTTGATTTTCTGGCATCCTCGGTTAACATCAAATCTGGTTGGAATCGCACCGGTTGATTTTATCATATGCTTATGCACACAGGGTCAAATGGCCTCTTGGCAAACAGTGAGATCAAAATGAATAGCTGTATTAAGGAAGACGTTCGATCGGTTATAAACAGCTATTTTTGAACGGAAATATTCGTTCATTCCTAAATGCATGAAATACTTAGAAAGTTAACCTATAGCACAGTATACGAAGCATGTAAAACTTAAGTCTATTGTGTTTAAACTGTGTTGTGTTACATTACTTTTGACAGCCTACGTTCAAATTATTATGCTGAAATGTGTGTATTATTACATTTAACTATCGTTTATCGCTGCGAAACCTCTTTGCATCATGCTTGAAGCAAGTGTGCCTTGAAAACTTCTGAAAATGTATTTTAAAGTTACCCTGATCACCTCATTTACTTATTGTCATAAGAACTTTCTAGGCGCTTAATAGATGGAGGTATAGTTCAGTCAAGCCTGTACTTCATATCAGTCTCCACATCGGGACCAGGATACCGTAAACGGTATTCTTCCCGGCGTCTTCGGATTGGAAAGTTGATTTTGAAATTATTAGCTAACGGGTCGAACACACAAGTTTCCTGAACGGTTTTTTGAAAATGCAGAACGATGCTACAAAAAGATCACCTCGAATTATAAGAATTGGTTCGGCCGCCTTTTCGGGTTTCTTGTTTGGTCCATCGTTCCTTGTGGGCCTTACTTTACTTGCCCGAAACGCAGACATTCTCCTGCTGTTTCTGTCAGCTCCTTTTTTGAGGTACCCTGATGCATCACTTACGTCCAAAGAACAACTTCTCTTCCAGACACCTCGGGTTATAAAATTGTTACGATTAAAGATCGCTTGTTAGTGTCGTTTAAGCGCTGCAAGTCGCTCGATTGGCACGATATTCATTACCTTCGTCAATGCTAAAAGTCCTATTCTATAGTCAGAGTCCACAATCGAAGAAAGAAAGGCACCCCATACTTTGTCATCAACCAAAAAGAAATTTCTTCTTGGTCGAACGTATGAAAAACAAAATAGCTTACCATATCACTATATAATAATAATAATAACAGTCACCGACAATAATCACTGGATGGCCTTATAACGCTTCGAAATTGTTTTTTACACGTTTGTCGGCAAGGTATCGATGTCGTCAGGTCATCATCTGGCCTGGCGCGTCTAGAAATAAAGGCTGTCTACCAGGTTTAGGTAGCGCAGTTTTTGAGATGCTTTCTATAACTCACTGTATTTTGTCGTAGTAAATCATAATATGGCGACTCATTGATTGTAATACAATCATCTCAGGCCTTTCAGTATCTACCTATCCCGATTCGCTGAAACGGTAGAAATTCGAAGTAGAGATTACGGTAGTTGTCGGATTTAGACAGAGTATCAGCGGTATTCGAAAATATCAGCGGCGGCTAGTGAAATCAGTGAGAGAAGAAACCAATACTTTTCTACTTACTGACGTATACCTAATAAGCTACATTTTATAGAAAAAAAATTGCCTGCGACATACAGATGTGTCCCTGAATTTTTCCTGTGTAAACATTGCACATGCTAAACAGGACAAACGTACTAGTAAAGGCGAAGTATCCGGATGACTATTTTTTGTTCGGCTATTTAAAATGTACATATAGCATAACTGTGGAATATTTATAGCTCGTTCTCAATTAATATTAAAAATATGGATTTTGAAAAATTCATTCCTCGAGTATGTCTATGCCCCATATATCTGAAGCTATGCTAACGCCAGTACCGAAGGTGGCATTGGAAATACAGATATTCATTTTAACTATTATTTGATGCAACTTATTGACTATCTTTGCTACACATTTGTACAACAACCAAGCGCCAAATCCGTCAACAAGTCCTCCTCAATCGTAGGACACTTACTGCTAGTAAATGATAGGCCTACCTAGCTCCCATACTTGCTTCAATTGTAAGCCTAATTTTTTGCCCGGCCAAGATACAACTGTGACCCTTACCTTACTTACCTAGTCGTCATTTGAAAAGGACACGGAAATCGTGTAGTTAGACGTCTGCACTACGCCGGGCCGTAACGGAAACAACATCTTTCCAGCGATTACACGGTTACTGATTTCTTAGCTACGATAAGATTAGCTAACGCTTAATAAATACTACGGCAATTCAATAGCTAGAATAGATAATATTTAGTTAGTTTAGAAGACTAACTATTTGATGGTTATATTCATCGTAAGATTATGACTTGAATATAATTTGCCAACGTATTGCCCCGAACGAGTTTAACGTACGACACATACCAATAATTATATCCTTCCGTATTATTATTATTGTTATTATTTCAAGTAATAATATTCTAATTTACGAAATATATGTAAATATGTGTGATAAATAAGTAGAAGTTTAGTAGTCGTCTTTTTGTTTGACAGTCATCACAGCGTCTTTGGTAGCTTGTATGCCGGCCAGAGGGTTAGAGTGATCCTCGCATTATCATTATCTTGAGGTTTTTGCACTTTATTTTTTCTTTCATATTATTTTGTTATTACGTATTATTATTTGTATGTATATATATATGTATGTATATATATATATATGTATATGTGTGTGTGTTCCCTACTCCTTGTAGTTTTATTTGTTGGCATGTTTTTGTGAGTCGTTGATTCTCTCCCTGTTGTCAGCAGTTTTCAGTTGAGAGGGGGCACTTTGTGAAGCATCATATTGGGTTTTGTGTGGATATTGTGCAGACACTATTTCCTTAAAGCGTATTGAAAGTAGCGAACGCGTATCTCCTCTCCGCGGTAATATAATCATATATAGCTATATATTAACTAAGCCGAACAAAACTTCTTAAAAGGCTGTTGCAGACGCGGAGGAGATCTTCAGCTGGTTCATGCTTAGCTCTCCTGGGGTCGGATTATGACTGGTCATTTTTCATTGTTCCAATTCCGCCGGGCCACCGATGTAGGTTAGCTCACATTGTAATCAAATGTGATACGCACCTTGTTGTCCTGTTTCGGCCATATAAAAAGGACATGAAACCATTGTTTTTTCGACAGCCAATCGGCAACAGGATAAGATCTAATGTTTCTTTGCACACCGTTAGTGATCGGCAAAATGTTTATTGAAGACTTGAACCTGTGCTTATTGAAATGATGTTACAGGGAATCACATCACTGGTTAAAGTCGAGAGTTGGCATCGAGTAATGCCAATATTACGATATATAGCCTTGGATAGAACGAAGTCAGAGTTATTAAGGGATGTCCTAGCAGCAGTATATTGAATGAGACACGGCCAACAGCTCAAAGTCATTACCATTTATTCTACGCTTCGCACATTTCTCCTACAAAAAAAAAGTCATAATAATAAATTATTCAGACGTTTAATACATTTGTATCAAATCATTTGAAAAGCTGTTAAGCCAGACAATGAGATACTGTCATCGTGCCGTCAAACAGAACTGCTAAAGGCTAGAAAGTCGGGCGCCGTCATCATGTGTAATTACAGGCCCGATTCCGTCACAACCGCAGAAGTCGCCAAGTGGCAGTAAACTCAACCTGTCACTGGGTTTTCTCATTCCAACCGGGTGCATCAATATAATATACCAGTCGTATAAATATACTAATATATCTGTGATTTTACAACTAGTAAGTGATTTGTTAAAAATCGGCTTTCACTTCTAACGGCGCCTATGTGACCGTTCATTTACTAAATATCAATACACTTTTTTGAACTTACCCGAAAAAAAAACCTATTTTCTCACATTGTTTCTAGCCATATCTCGAAATAGTATAGTTTTTTAGACAATAATATAGGTAAACTGAATCACATGTAATTCTGTTACTTGGGACGCCTGCCCTGAAATCGCTCCTACAAGCGTCACATGTGGAAAATGATTGAGATCATTCGTCAGCGTAACATCCAGTAGCGTCGTCCGAATTCTTACAAATCTGCGCCGACGGACTGAAGATAAGCTCCAAGGGGCAACGCATTACTTTTGGTAAGCCAGCTGTACAGTACAAAAAATGCCGGCAGTCCAATGGATGCGGAAATAGACCAAAATCCTTTGGGCAGGTCAACGGGATCGGAGAAGGCGTCGTTGTCGACGCAACAGGATACAGAAAACGTCCAGAATTCACCTAGAAATAGGACGTCGGGGTCCTTGTCACTTACTACAGAGTGATTAGTTGCTTGGTTTATCGACGTATTTGTATACATTTGTCACAATTGGAAGTCTACCCTATAATTAGACCGTATTTAAGTTTATTCGTTACTTTTTTCAATTTCTTTATGTTAAGTGACCTTGTGTTAGTAAATTGCGTCTTTCTGTTACTATTTAGTTACAATCTATGTAGTGACAATTGAATCCTGTGAATAAATGCATTCTAGATGTTTACGCTTTTACTCTTTCTTTCCTTAGGCAAAGTTCTTTAGGCAAAGACTGCACCATCCTATGCATTAAGTGGTGAAGAGGTCATTTACCTTGACACACTTACCTCGTCTTCATCAGAATCCTCTATCTCGATGTCATTATCTTCTTTGTCCGCCTCTTCAGCAAGCTTTTTCAATTCTTCGTCGTCCTCTGCTGAGTCTTCCTAGAAAAATCCGAAGTACTTCACATGAAAATATCGATACAAGGTAGGCTATACTTCAGCGTTACGTCGATCGAGAAGTAGGTTTTAGCGAATCAAAGGAAAACTCAGAATCGATCCTTTCATGTTCGCTCTGGTCAACTAATGTAAATTACGAAGAATGAATTGCCTTTAATTTTTAGTTGGTTTTTAACTAAATAGAATAATTTTAGACCGTAAGAAATCTACGGGAATAACTAATCATCTATTAGCTAATAAGTCCAGCCAAAAAGTAGTTACTCATCGATCATAAACGCGGTGATTCCCAGTAGAGCCTATTAATATCGGCGGACACTTTATTAAGATGGCCTAGACAGAGTGCTTCGGAATCGACCTAGTTTTAGTTCACTTTTGTCTTTTCCCTTACATCGTCGTCATCATCAGTGGCAGTCGAAGTAGTTGCGAGTGGGCGTTTGTATTGTGCTAATGGTTGTCGGAGCGGTGGTAAAGCGGTGTCAAGCGGCTTCTGGCCGAACGACTGCCGATTGTAATTTGTAGCATTCTCCTGGACAACCTGGCGTGTCCGCACCATAAACTCCTTGGACGCTGGCGTCTGCTCGCCTTCACCCTTATCGGAAATCGATCCTTTTTTATCCTCCGAAACTGGCTCTATCTCTTGCCAATTTTCGCAACGTTCTTGAAATACGCAGAGAGGTTGCGCGTGATTCCAGTCCCCATTTTGGCATCGCAGGATTGAATGGCCTACCACAATGCAAAGTATTAGGGAACACAATTGGTTAGCGATTTATGTTAAATATGCGAGGTATTGACAGCGAGAAATATATATAATCCTGCAAGATGAGCATTTTGTACCAATAGAGCTTTACAAAACTTTCTGCTTGAAAGCTCACGTGTGCAGTTGACAAATGGTAAAATAATTATTGAAATATAGTTTGTATTGAGGTCCTACCGAGCAGCCTTCCCGGCGGATCGCAAGCGAACACCGCAAGATCACCTTCGACCATATAGCGTAGGCCTTCACGAGCCTCAAAACCACCGCATCGTGCCTCTCGCGTCATAATTCTAACGGAACGCGTTTCGAACACAAGATTCGATACATTCGTTGTACAAATAAACTCAGCGTCGAACTTAGGTCCCGTGTTAAAAGAAAGCACCTTGGCGACTGCTGAGCTGTCCTCAGCCTCTGAAACATTATATACTTTACGCTAATAGCTTTAAGTTTTTCCTCTCTGATTTCTGATTTGACGTAACGTTTCTGAGCTATCAACAGTCCAGATTCGGAACTGTTAATCCATAGATCAAATATTACGTCGATAGAGTTTCGATTCAAATTATCGGTCTTGCTCTCGCGTACAATATGAATTCTTCAAATCTTGATGCTTTCCATGCATTGAGTCGTATATGTCTTTAAAAGTTAGCAGCTAAAAAGTATACATTAATTCAGATGGATGAAAATTTGTCGCTTTGCTTGTTGAAGTTTTGCAAAAAACACTGGCATAATAACGTCAGGTATGTTTCTTCATTAGTTCAATGTCATCCACAAGTACCTGCTTCAATAATAAACACGGGATTGTGTTCGTCTAGTACTGTGTAGTTGAGTGTAGGCATTAGTTTCATGGGACTGATGCATTTGATCACAACATCAGACCTCGGCTCAACGTAAAGTACACCAAGTGGGCCGAATCGATATGTGAAATCGAAATCCAATACAACTCCTTGAAGACCTGGAAAGCAAAAAAGTTCGGTGCTTTTAATGGAACAAATATTACAAACAAAAAGCAGCTTTTCTATAGTTTCTGCTAGTTGTGACGTCCGCAGAGGGCTGCGCCTTTTGATGGCAGTCCTCATCGATCTAGTAGTGTCACTCACTTGATCTCTCCGGTACGGCACATACTGGAGGCGGCGATGTCCAATTGCCGTTAATGCACCGGGCTTCCCCAGCACCGATCCTCTGGACACGGCCGAGGTCCAGGCAGTGGAACATAACGTCGGCGCCGTGCGGGAGAACCTCATAGGAAAGAACTCGACTAGAGCTCGCATGGGCGATCATATCACCAGATAATTCAGGTAGTTGGCATGGAAAAAGTAGGCCCCCGTCTTGTGTACCATCCGCCTGCAGTTTACGCCGGTGGCCTGACGCGCAGAAAAAACCAATTTTGATATGGTTTGTAATTGAATTATTCTGTTGGTAGCAAAAAGGAAATTGTTGTAACATGTAATTTTTAGATTGGACGACCACTTATGCGTGTTAAGTGCGTTAGCGACATACATTCTAGTTTATCTTATTGTTGTTAACGTTTCTAAAAAACAAACAATAATTGTAAATTTCGAGAGAAGGTTGCATTGTATTTGTAGCAGTAGTTTCTACAGGGACGATTTAAAGGTCTATTATAATTCTGTCACGCGTACAAGTATTGATAAATATCTCTATGCTGAAATCTGCGACAATCAACGAATTTGCTATACTTAGCTCGCTACTATTTAGGGTAAGTACTGATCACTGCGACTAAATAGGATTTGTCTAAGAAGCTGAATCTTAACCGTGCGAATCCTTAGTATGCAGCGAACGTTTTTTTTTCAACCTTGTGCGTTCTGGAGTTGCAATGACGTGCTACAATCGTACTATAGTCATGTTGGCCACTTCCAGAGGGACTGCAGAGATAAATACCATTTCATAAATATAGTTTACCAAATGTTTTTAACAAATAATTTAAATTGTAGATGCCAAAGAGTACTGACTTGTAGCGAATCAAAAGTTGTGTAAGTAGTGTAAAAGAAAAGGTCTTTACATCCATGATAAGCGCAGATCGGTGCAGAAACGTCCCACTGGCGGAACTGCATGCAGTTTGCAGATTCCGGCCCTAGAAGTATCGATGACGACGGGCATTCAAAATCCACCCTAAGCCATGATGTCTGTGATACGACTAGCCCGCTCGATTTTTCGATCGGGGGACATTGAAGCGCTACGGAAATGGATGAAGTGAGGTACCGCAAGACACTTTTAGATACATACTGGTTCAAGATCGTTGACAGATTAACGGGTGAGAAAGTTATATCTTTGTTTCTGGGTGGTTTGTATTCATAATAATTTTTTCTTAGTATAATTTTTCAGTAGGACCCATAGAGTAAATAATTTAGTTTAAAGACATACGTCTTGAGATGATTCTGATGTGAATGTCGTCCGTCGTATCAGAACAAGTAAACGTGGCATTTGTATCATTTTTAGCTTCGAACTTGACGATTACGGTTACTTGGCCAAACGATACCCTCTCTGAAAGCAAAGACAAAAGACGGTCGCTATCTGCAAGTTATCGCAGTTCAAAACGGTAATTTTTCAATCATTAACGATCGTTCGATTGGTGAACTGAAATACCGAGCTATTGAAATGTGTGTATGGTCTCGTCGGTTTTATACTTCCCACTATGAGATTTCGCTTTTACCGTACAACCTTTCGTTTTTGTCGGCTTAGCGATATTTCGCTAGGTTCACACCTTAAAATTGATCGATCTGCATATAGGTAACACTGTTATTTTAATTCTCATGTATAAAACTTCACGAAGTCTCTTACGGCTCGTGTGGTAGCACCCTGGAGCTGTTAATGATACTAAATTTTAAATGAAAATGAAACGAATTTTACCCTTTATTATCATGTTGTTTCATCTGATAACTATTCGAATGTTTAGGGTAAGTTGCTAGTTACTTTCTGCTCGTATTTTTTTCATTTGTCGTTAATTAATCGTAGCGATTATCTTTTCTCCATCTCTGTCTAACAACCCCTTTTTGGTCTTTGACAAAAACGACAATTGCAGTAACAAAATAGACATAAGAATGATTTATCCTCCCAGTCACCGGCTCTGTTAGATGCACAGCGTCGTCCCCGTCGCCGTCGTCAGGAACATGCGATGGACCAATGCAGCTTTGAAAAAAAGACAGTAGGTTAATTTAAAGACAATGCAACAGCAAAGGCCTTACTGCTGTTATAGTAAAATCTGCTATTGCTTCTATCATTTTACGTAAACGGCAAAGTGGTCGCCAGATGACCACTAGCTGAAAGATAGGAACACACAGTCAGTCCAGTAATGTTATATATAAAATGTCATCTTTTTTTTTTTCAAATATTCGTAGATCAATCACCGATAGCAACTGTATAAACCGATCGTACATGGAAACTAACAGTTTATGATGAGCAAGAAGGTTTAGTGACACAAAACACAATAGACATGTTGCTGCATGCTTTATACAAATCAGCCCGCTAAGCGGTGTGCCTCTTTTTCTATACTGTGCAACAATTCACTAGATCGTTTGCATGCCCATTAAGTGCATACTCTCTGAATAAATAACAATGAGATGATTACATTACTTAGTTCTGAAGAGCCTGCACCGACCTTTGGAAATAATGCCTGATCTTTTTGGTAGATCGCGCATGGCTTCAGAATGTATTATAAACAGAAAGGTTGAGATTTCTGAGAAAGAAAAGGTGAGACTCCTGAAGTTCTTTTTGCACAGACCGCTCTTTGCCTCGGAGGTAAAATTCTAATGCTTTGCTACGTTGCCCCTAATTCAAATAAAGATAACTGCCACTGCTTTTATCTAGCGAGAGAAGCATAAATAACCCAAACCTTACACATTGTAAACCCACTTTTGTCCCCCCACTCGACAATGTAGGATGTAAAAGAATAATGCTGCAACTCATTTAGGGCAATGTCTTATGAGTACTGCGCTAGATAGCAGGGTCTAACACAGCCGGTTCTAGGCTGCGCATGACGTCGAGCCTACACAACTTCCAGCAAGCTCATCTGTGTAAGACCATTCTAGACCGGTCCACTTACCTTCGATGAAGACGTGGTCAACTTTGCCCACCCACTGCCAAGACGGACGATAACTTCGACTAAGGGCATGGTAACAACTCATTCGAACTTGAGAGCCAGCAAATACAACGTATTCACCTCCTGGACCCAGAACGTACTCTGTATCAACTAGCGCGACCAAGCGGTTTGCTGAAACAAATAGCCAACGATAAGGAGAACAATTGTGACAGATTTTCATGTCTTGCTAACGCATACGGCGTACCCTGGGAGTTCAGAATTCAAATTATTCATTTACGTTCACTTGATATGATTATTTTCTAGCGTTCACTAACGCTCAAGACTATAGCACCTCACTTGAATGATTTTCTACGCCTATCGTATGTTTCGCGAAGCCTTAAGTAGATCACAGTTTCTATTTGAAGACTCTAGTCCTTAAAATCAGTGGCACAATATCGGTCGATTGAAAAAAACTGTTGCTACTTTGCCCGAGTGCAAGTGCTTCCTACTCACAGATGAGAACAGCCTCGCAGTGCGGTATTTTCTCGTCGAACTTTCCATTATTACATCGTACGCTGTTGGAACCGACGAGGCGGTAAAAACGTTGAATAGGACAGTGAAAACGCAATTCAGAGCCATGAGGGACGTACTCCTCCCCGGTCAGTGGCCGATTGCCGAGATGCACCTTAACTGAGTACGACGATGAGCCTGTCAGGTTGATGTAGCATGGTATGCCAAGCTGCGCCGGCGGCCTAGATTTAGCTAGGGTAGCGAGTCCAACAGTGACTGAGTCGTGCACGGCCAGTACACCTAACCCAACAAAGAGATGACTACAAGCGAACAAGTACAATCAGACCTTTTAGCACAGATCGTACTCGCACGCAGCTGCGGGTCCGCTAGTACACAGAACATAACTCAAACTAATTGTTCAGTTGCGATAATTCCTACTTCGTCTGGATAGGCTACTGATGCTGTGAGGCTTCATCTGGGTGCAAAAGAAAACCCAGTATCTATATATATAATCCCTGTAAATATGCAAGCTCGCAAATGAAGGTGTCCGAAATCCTTTCTCGAAATATATTGCAGGATCCGGATGTGCCATAATATAGAATAACTCACCATACGACATAGAGTTGTATAGGCGCCATTGCGCCGCTCTACAGGAAATCCAAATCTTTGATAAGATTCAAGCGCACTTCGATAGAGAATATGGGAGAACTCACTTCAAATCCTAACACAAGTTAAACCGTCCGGGACTTTGCACTGGAACGGCACATCAACAAAATACAGCAATTAATACAAGGGGACGTTTGGTATTTTTCAGCACGGTTTTCGTGACATCTCTTTCTATCGTTATGATCATTAATGCTAACGGACCTTTTAGCACTAGTACTGTTGCACAGGATCAACTAACTAAATTTCCTTCAATATTCAGCTTCTGCCTGACTGCCTGCCTGTGTTGTTCAGGATGCTTACTGATCAGAGTACCTGTTGTCTTGGCGCGGGAGTAAGTGTGAGCGGACGGATAGATAGATATATGTAGGGATGGACGACAGCCACGACCCCTGTTGCCGCCGATGTGCGCAGGAAAGCGAAGGCGACCGGCGAAGTCCGGTGGGGTCCCTTCCCGTTGGATGCTGTCCGTTGTCACTGTCCCTTCAAGCGCGGGGCCAGTTCACTGTAGTGGCTCGTTTCGCCTTCTCTCTCGACGTGTGTCTTCCCTCAACTATTGCTGCCGGTACTATGGTTGGCGTTGCCGTTACGACCGCTATCGGGACGGGACGGCTACACCTCCGACTCCCGAGGCTTCTGCGCACCGCGCAGTGTGGTCCATCACCACTCCGTTGTCATTCACTTCAGTGCGGCTGTTCCATCCGTCTGCTACGTTATAGACTCTGCTGCTGTTGCGTCCATTACTGTTGATCTTCCGCTAGTGAGCGAAACTGCCCTGTTAAGTTTCCTGTCGATGTGCTCTGTTTTCGATCGTTGTCTCTGCTACATAGTTTATAGTCAGCTACTTGACTGTTCACTCTTCCTTTCCACGATGACAAAGACGATACGTGAAAGGCGTACCGATGAGAGCTCAAAATATGGCTACGGCATAAGGCGTAGCACGGTAGCTGCGGAGAATGGTGTGGCAGGACAGCTCGTTTCAGTGCTCTGCTATGAGTCTACGGTGCTGATTGTCTTAAGGATGGCTTCTGCTTTTTTCCTCGATTAACCTCCAGAACTGTTCACTAATGTGGTCCGATATACTGGTCCGGTGAAATCGCGATGAAGTTGCGGTGTGTTGTCTTGCTCACCCCTTATTGTTGGTGCCATTACGATTTATTCAGCGGTCGTCACAATGGAGTATACGGCCAAAGCTCTGGGCAAACAGGTAAGCGGCTTCTGTAGGCTAGCAGCAACTACAATGCTAGCAAATGCTGCAAGAAAGCAACAACAGGCGGCGCTAGCAGTTCCGCAACATCAGTGTCAACAGCCGACGTACGACAACAAGCCGAAGACGTCTGCAAAAAATAGCGAACGACCATGAGTAAAAACGAAGAGGAGACGATTGAAGGGGAAAACGAGGCAACGAAAACGAAAATATCACCGAAGAAGTGTCACAGCCAGCAAATGGGTGAAGAGACAGCGCCAACGAAAGAAACTATAGCGACCAAAGCTCACTGAATCAGCAACAGTGACGATTCCGACGGTAACAATGACAATCTACCGTCAACAGTGAGCACGACAGGGACATAAAAAGAAAGAGCATAACGATAGGCTGTGAGGGAGCGGGGGGTAGAACTGGACAGCAGTTTTCCGCGTGCGGAGAACAGGGAAGGGGTACGGCAACAAGTTGAACAGGCCGATTGAGCTAAGAATGGACAAAGACGAAGATCGCGACTGAAAAAATATTAGCCACCTAATGAATCCGGCTGCCAGACAGGAGATGCGACGGCCTAGAGGGTGAGACAGACGCGCATACAAATAGTGGTATAACCACCAGTAAATGGTACGGGGATACTATCTAAGTTGCAAAATCCTCAAAGTAACTGACCAAATAGGGTCTAGACACTTCGTCACTCTATTGTCTACGGACCTGGGAGAGCCTAGGTGCCTAGACTAATACAGCTTTGACCCATACGTCAAACAAAATCACATAGAAACAAACGAAAATGTTCAATACAGATTTTTGAAATGGCCTAGACGCGTCAAATTGTTTTGGCGTTATACAGTTTAGTATCCAGATGGTTAGCTAAGCTAAATCTCACACACTAAATAGAATGCGAAAGCGTTTCATTATAGAATAAAAACAGTCAAGGCAATCTTTGGATGTGTTTTCTTGTCAGAAGCTTATGACAGATCAAGATGCAGTCTTATGTAGTTGAGCATTCATTTCAGTTGAGACATACTGAAATCTATCAGAAGAAAAACACGAGTATACGATATTTTGAACTCCTAAAAAATCGTAGACTCTAAATTTTGAATACGGTGTCACGCAGTACTTTGTTCGCTTACTACGCCGCTTCTAGATAAAGCAAATCGTTCTTACTGTATTTAGCTCTGTCACGCAGAGTCAACAGGGCTTAAAAAGCAAGCTTAAAAAGCGCAATGAAAAAAGTGCCGTTTTTTTTTTTACAAAACAGCTCTAAAAATAGCTGTTAGTAAACGTCTTGTAGGTCTTATACGAGAAAAAAATACGCTATACAAAATTAACCATAGGCGAATACACTTCGCTGTGAAGATTGTGCTATCTGAGAGGAAGGCGACATGGATTTTCTGCGTATTGAACAAATATATAAACCTGCGAGGGGTGCTTGCAAAATCTGAACACAAGACGAACGTAAATCGTATGGGTCAATCTCATGTATACTACTGAAACAGATCCTGGCAAATCGCTGGTTCTGCCGGAACATTCATTTCCCAAATGTATTAGTGTGCCATCTTCTCCCAAAGAGTGTCTAGTCAAAAAAAGCGCACATTTCAGGAACGAAAAAAAATCTAGACATTTTGGGGGTCATTTCATTGGGGGATTTAATAAAGGGGCATGTTATATCTAGTAATCAATACGAGCACAAGACATTACGATGCAGATGCTACCTCAGTTCAGTAAATACAAGTATTATTTTCAGTTGTAAATAAATAGCATGTACGGTGCCAGGATAAACCTTGGATGGCCAACACTCCCACAGCCAGAGGCAATAGGTTTAAGAACACCTTAACAAGAATGTTAATGTAATTCATTCAAATGTAATTGTACTGTAGCCTTTGAACGATGCACATATTCAAGACAGTATTCAAAGCTTTGTATTTATGCTGCGCTAGTTAGTACTACCTAATCAGTAAAACAGAAAACAAATTACGTTTTAACACGTATACGTACGCGTTTAAGACAAATAGGGTTGGCTGAGTAGGCCCACAGTGGGTAGGTTAAAAAAACTGTTAAATATAATAGACTTGCATTTTTTACTGCTAAAACAGATGCTGATTACACTCTAACTTCGCTGTTTTTTTTTTTTTTTTTTGTTTTTTTTTTACAGAAATCTAAAATAGTATGTTTTCATTAACTTCTGTTTTCTACAGTTGAAAGCTTCTTTTCGACCTGACCTTTCGAGAGTGCAGTTATGGCCCTCTTAGCTTCGAGTCACTCACGATCTACCCAGAAGAATAGTTAATCGATATGTTTAATAGCATCCTGCTGCCGATAATTTTGAGGCATAGTTTTTTAGGAAACGAAGTAACACAGTAAATAATACCTGGATCATGTCTGCCTTTCAGACTTAACATCTTCACCCGTCCTAGAAATGTTGTTTTTGGCGACTCCTTCGGAACAGCAAAGTACTTAAGCTATTTCCGCTAACTTCTCAAAAACCAGCTACGTGCAAACTTGGTAATTATCCCCGTTCGTGAACACCTGCAAATATCGAGAAGTATCCTTTAACAGTCAACCATATATATTTATATATATGTAAACTTAATAGGCAAACTTAGATACCTTAATGTTTAACTTATTTCGTTGAGAAAACAACCTTTTTTCCGAAAATATTTGTCTTCGCTGTTACCTTAAATCAGCTACGGCTGCTGTTTACAAGCACTGCTATTAAATCCGCACCCGCCAATAAGTCGCAAAGGGTTCGTCGACCTTGCTGATTATGAAAAGCGGCTGTAAGTGGCGACAAAACAGCCTAGATATCAATAATACACGGAGAAGATGATCGTAGTTTATGGCTACTTGCTACGTATACAGTTGTCCCCCTATGCGACGTGCTTAAGCAATCAATCCAGGTATTTGTTGGTTAGGGAGTGAGCTAATTCAATGGCCAAACTTAAGCTATGGAGCGACAGACATCGATGCAGACAGCGGTAATTCGAACGTTCCTAATCAAGTATAGCGGCAGAAGCGAAAGCGTACGTTTGTTGGGCTGACGGCGCCGACGGAAGCAGCAGCAATGACTACCGAAGTAGGAGGCTCTAATCAACGATAACCAGATACGTTTTATGCTGCTGCCATTTTTTTTCCATTCATTTGATCAGCATGGAGATGAATGGAAACAAAAAATAAAACAACAACAACACGGGCCGAAATAATAAGAGGACAGAAACAAGATAAGGACAAACAATATATCTCAGCAACATCGTATAGATGCTATTGTGGATCCTCTTCTTGTTTCTCATTTAGGTCGTCTTCTCATTATCGTTATCCGTAAACGGCCATTCCTTCCCAGTGGGTTCTCAGTCGCGGTCTACTAGCATGACTTCACCAGACAAACGCGACACGTAGGTCGCTCGAAGGATCTGAACGAAAAAGGAGACGGGAACGGGATCAGGAAACTGGACTAGGCTTATTGCGGCAATGTATTCTACATTATATAGCGCTGCAAGCTCTATGCAGTTGTTTCAGTGCGTTATCGTCATCTTCTTTTATGAGGCGCCGGCTAACTGTGACCCGCTGGGCCCCCGGCTACCCGCCTGCCTGTTGCCGGGTTTTTCGGGGTGTGCTCAGGTCATCCGGTGGCGACGTCGGTGCGTCCAGCCTGCAACCACTGCGTTTTCGCTGTACTGTTGTTGCTGCCGCTGCTGCTGTTCCCGTTACCGGATTGCGTCGTCTCAGTGTGGCTCTTTTCGTCTGCGTCGCCTGCTGCTCCTTCTCGCTTCGAGACGAACAGCGGACAATCAGCGGCAGCTAGACACGAAACGCTATGGACGGATGAAAAGACTAAGGGACACACTCAGATACGTCGCTGTGGCCACTTCTATAGTGACCGTCACCGGCAACAACCACCATCACTTCGATAGCCACTGCGGTCAATCGGCGCCTTGTGGGAGAGAGGACGAACGCAACACCAAGATCTAAGAATAAAGTAGACAAATGATACACATGCGAATAGAGTTGAGGCCAACGAAGAGGCCCACTTCGGAAGAGGGAGCCAACCACCTAGCGACTGAAGCAAAAACTGACCCTTGAACACTGGAAAAGGGGTAGTGATAACAACAACAATAACGACAATGGATGATGACGACAACGACAACAAAGGCAACAACCACGATAAACGCGACAACGATGTCAACAACAATAGCACGTTCTACTTCGGCGGCGAAACGAGTGTCAAATGGACAGAGCAATGGAAAGAAAGAAAAGAAAACAGGCAGAGAAATAGAAAATGCTAGTGGCGGAACAACGGCCAGTCAGTCAGTCAACGGGATGAACATAGCTCTACCACGTGAAACTGAATTAAGCCAATCGCAGCGGTGCGTTGATACACCTTTGTCCAGGGTTCAAAGGCGTCCAACCAGGCAGTGTCAGAAGAGAGTCGAAAGTATGGCTTCAGCTTTACGTACTGCTGCCACTAGCGCCGGCGCCGCCGCCATCGTCCTGCGAGTTGAACCTGCGGAATACGTGTCTATGGCACGACGGCCACTGACGCAAATGGCACAACCGGTTCATTTTTTCAGCCGAGCTCCTTTCTTCTGCGTGGCTATTATACTCGGCCTGGTCCTCCCGGGCCGGTGCACAGAATAAGGCTGTCCCGATGTGTCCATCGACGCATGTGTCTAAGTGTGCATGTTTGGAATGAAAGGAATGGACTGACATGAGCGCGTAACCTGCGGTCTTACACTATCGCGTTTAGAGCGTTAGAAGGGTTTCAATGTGTGTGTATCTTCATGTTCTTCTATGTATACGTATATGTGTAGATGCATTGTCCACATAATGGCAGCCTGCGAAAGCCGCGAACGAATCAAATAGCTTTCTTTCTGCTTTGCTTGGCACAGCTTCTTAGCTTCACTGTTATTTTTATGCGTCTGCTTACATACGGCTTTCTGCGTGTGTGTGTAAGAGTAGATTGCTGTTTATCTGTTTGTATATCTGTCTGTCAGTCGATCGGTCGGTCGGTCGTATCTAATCCTGTGTCTGCCGCTGCTGTCCACTGTCTGTTTGTGCTTGCTACTGCAGTAGCAGACCGTCGCCACTGTTCGGGCTATTTTCTGTCCGCGGCCGTCGGATGCGTCATTGTGAGTCGAAAACAGACAGGGAGCTGCGTGAGCTAGTATTAGCTATACCGGCACTCTCCAGTAAGCAAGGTGTGCTATTAGTATTAGTAGTATTATTGCTATCATAGTTTGATAGGCGAGCGAGCGAGCGCGCGCGTCCGCGCTGCTTCTGTCAGGATGCCAGCAAGCGTCGTCGTTGCGATGATCGGTCGGCCCGTCGAAGATTCTGTTTGGTTCACAGAGATGCCAACACTAGCTAAAGCTTTTGCAACGAATGTTGACAGACAATGAAGGAAGACACATAATGACGATAATGACGAGAAACGGCGTGAGGATTGTTCCCTTATGAGTGCAGCAGTCCCTTCGCGACACGCCTGTTGGCGACATAGAAGATACGTATTACATGAAACATCACCGCCTTCCAAGTTGCCGGCCACCACTTGCTGAAAGTTTTTAAACTACTCGTAGACGGGCGTAGTAGTTCTTGCATATGGACACTAAATATGCAGAAACAACGATCCCCACCGATGTATCAGAGGGACCGCGACGAAGGGCCGAAATAGAGCGGACAAATGGGTAAGCCCGAGGGTCGGCTCGCTTGTAAGCAATAGCAGCCATAGAAGTAGCATTGTCGAGCAGTCCGATGGCCAGACACTCTGTTTACGCGTAAGCACTTTCACGCAATTAATTTTCGTCTGCTAGGCAATTTCAACAAAAGGAAGATAACATGACAGGTTAAAAGAACAGTAAGCCGTTATATATTGCTTAGAGGTGAACATAAGGGATACAATAGCGGTAGTGCTTGCCGGCATCAATATGAGCTGGAAAGAGACACTGTTTTCTCTAAGGGTTGACCGTTAGCATTTGTCACTAATATCGTCGGAGCTAACAAAATGTAGGACAAATAGGCTGAAATAATAAAAACTAGTAACGCCGTCGAGGTAAACTAGAGCAAAAATCGAAAGCGAACGAAAAACGAAGCGAAAATCGGCCCTCTTTTTATTGAAGAACAACCATTAGAGAAAAACTTATGTAGATAGGCGTATTTGCTGATTGAGCACTTGTAATAAAACTTTGACCCAAACTACGCTCTACGGGTATTTAGCACAACTGTACATTTCTGTAGCTTTTGCTAGATAAAAATCAAACGAATTCTTAACTAGCACCACCGATAAGATTTCGTAAAAACCAGCCAATTGTAACTTGCACTTCGCTGCATTTTTTGGAGAGCAACTGATAACTTCAAATCTGGGTCCATTGCCGTTGGCGTCAGATTTACGCTGGTACGGGTACGCGCAATTATGACATGCGTAATATGTTCGGCATAACTGGCCTTCTCCTAATAAATACACTTTTCGAGATTATCCCCCGTCTCCCGGCTCGTGGAAAGTCACGAAGCTCTCATATATTCTGCGAATCGATGAAAAATAATAAGATTTTTGTTTTTCGGCGGAGTTCGATAAGTCGCTTCAGCGGTCACACGTAGACAAACACTGGCTCAGAATATACATTCTGCGGGTTGACAAATTTTTAGTACTATCGATACATGTGTGCATCGAGATCCTTTGATGAACAAGCGTTAAACATAGAATCATAGGTCACCGATTGTACTTTACGAAACTGAAGTTTCTACAGTAGTAACTCCGTAGAGTTAACTATAACATATTTCTGCATCTAAATATGTATTGAAGTCGTAACGTTATCAGTGTACCGTTGGAAGCCTAAGGGAATAATTTTCGAAAACAGACATTCACGATTTCCACTGTCTGCTTATATGTTTCGTTCGATATGGTTAATTTTCGTAGATTTCAACCTCTTCACTTTTTCCAACTTTCAAAAGATGCATAACTTTTATCTTAGAACAATAGTTCTTTTGATTATTACTTAATAAAAAAGTAAATTATATGCGGAAAAAAACAACGAAAGCTTTTGATAATACCTATAGTGCCTATATACAGATTTGTAGTTTGGTTGTATGAACTGATTATAGTCGTCGTTTATTCAGCCTATTTCTCATATAGGCAAGTTTTTATAATGCAAGCTAAAATTGCAAAAAGTTATGTTGTCTCATTGGCTTCACAAACCGTATAACTACAGCTACCCCGTATCAAAGCTTGAATTGCTTTAAATTTCCTATCAAAAGTTAACTGTCAGCCAAAAATCCCTTCCAAACCACGTACGCCATTGACGTTTATATTGCAGCGCAATGCATGGACTAAGCTGCACATAGAAGGAAGGCTATTAATACCCACGGGGTAAATCTTATAAGGCTTTCACACGAATGGATTCGCTAGCGACCGTAACTGGGCGGCGTGCTAGCTGGGCCTGTGCTATCGAGAAGCTGAAGTTTGAAAATAACCCATGTCTGTAAGTGACTTTCCCAGAAGGAAAGCTCTCTGTTTAATAAGCTCGAGTTATCTCATTAGGCCATCATCAGCTATCGCATCCAACAACGAGCACTATTCATAAAATTGCCTCCGTACGACTGAAGCATATATACAATGTGGTAACATACAATATAGATGTGCATTATCTAAAAATAATTATGGCACGATCATCTCTCTATATCTAGCAGCCATTTTGTTTTTCTAGTGTTCGTTGCATTTGGCGACCGACCGACCTTTGTTTTGCTTGTTTTCTTTCTTCTAGGCCAAGATAGGCGACGCGAGGGCCTTTTGCTGATGCGTCGACCATAATAACTGCCGCTCCAACAAAGCCCTGCGCGCAGGCGAAGCTTGACAAAGGAAATAAATGTAAACGATCGTGCCAGTCAACTTCTGCTAGCAACAACACTAATATTAAACCTCTTCAGCTGCAACCGCTCCGCCGCGCGATAATAATTCTGTGGTCGATAGCAGTACAATATTGCCCGACTGACAATGTCGGGCTTGTGCAGAAGCTGATGAGGCGGCGGTAGCTGCAACAGAGCCAGGGGTGTCGGCTATACAGTTGGTTGCCTGCATTGGCTTTTGGCCTGGCAGCGTCATTTATGTTACTTCGCAGAGCCACGGCAGAGAACCGTAAATGATACAACGGTGAGACGGTGAAAAATCGAGCGAATGAGATAAACCGCGAGATGAGACGAGACGAGACCGTGATGAGTAATGCGGTGTCGTCTGCGAGCGATACAACAGAAGCAAGTTGTACGTTACCACAGATTACTTTGTAACGAATTGTTGCTGATGCTGTCTTGTCGTATTGCCTGACTTACCTATGATGCTGTTAATGTCGTCTATTGACACAGTTCACTTGTAGCAGCTGCGGCGGCCGCCAACAAACCACACGCAGGCAAAATAGGCCACCTAAAATAATGTCACGAAACAGCAAAGAGCAGAAAAAAGTTTGAAGAAAGGCGAATATTTGAACGTAAGCTGTGTGATACGCTTCGAGGGTGAGCTAGAACCAGTAAAAATAGCGGAAGCGAAACAGGGACGGTAGATCAAGCGCAAAAAGGAATTAGAAAGCAAACAAACACGGAATATTCGACGCGACGCGATAGGATCGCTGGAATCGTATGGTAGTGACAACGTCGTCAGTAAATGCCAATAGTAAGATGGTAACGAGGTAGTACAATGGTGTGGCGTAAAAAAAACTGATGAAACGCTAGCTCCAATTACAGGTGAACGAAATGCAGAACAGACAAACTTCTCAAAAAAAAGCTTGTTTTGTCGTCCTGCCTCCGCGGCAATCCCACGTACGAACGTATAGCCGCCAGAACTATTGTCGGAAAATGAAGAGTGAAAAAATTTATTTTGCTAGAGTTAAAATACGGAGACCGGTATATTTGTTTTCACCCATAGAGTTCTTGGATAAAATTAAGTTCAACTTTATTGCTTATGCTTCTATTGAAATATCACAAACTTTGTTCGTTTGTAATGAATAAATGTAAATTTATAATGTTCAGGGTCTACAACATATGTTAAACTTTGTAATCTGTAATTATCATACGTGGACATAGAAGGCAGCAGAGGTTTCAGAACTAACGCGGTTATTTATGGCCTGCTATCGAGTGCCGAATAGGTTCAAATAAAGAACGATAATATTGTTAAATAAATATATAGAATCCAGAAGATGTTATTAGCCTAATTTTACCACACGATGCACAATCAATAATAAATCAGTAATAAAAAAGAAACCTTATTTTTGCCTAAACGTTTTAGTAAACAATGCGTAGTGTGTTGTTTTTCGCTCGAAGTGCAAATATATATATATATACATAAAGCACAATGCATTTCTATGGACCTTACTGGAAAGCCTGGATTTATTGATTTATGTTCCATGCACCCATTAAATATATCTTTCTTCTGGCCTATCTGGCGGCAAACGCCTCATTCAGGGCCGCTCTTTAGAAGGCGTCAAGTAAACTTTCGCAAGTCAAATAGTCCGCAGCGATGTGTAAAAACGACAGTTTTGTTGTTTTCATTGTCCCGCGTCAGTATCACAGGTTTCTAATCTTTAGGCAAAACTATTCTAAATTGAGTTCCAACCTGCATATGCAGCCTCCATCACGAGTACGCTTCACTAGATTACTCTTTCTATTGATAATGCTGATAGAAAAAGGCTCCCTCTAGCGTCAAACTGTACCCGTCCTAATGATCCCAAGTGTAGCAAATGGGAGTTTATTGAGACGTAATTCATATTACGCTAAAAACAGTCTTAAAAAAGTTAAAAAAATGATGTTCAGGCACCTAGATTAGGACTTACCTCACTATTCAAGATGAGTTCAGAGACTTCACTAAAGTCTACGTACCGCCGTCGCTATTTCGATCTGAAGTGTATGCCGCTGTCTGTTAAAAGCTGTGATCTCATGCTCAGTGTGCCTAGGAAGATTATTGTTTCTGAGTAAGTGCATCCTAACAACAGGCACTATTGTCCATCTGACTAAGGTGTTCATATAATACTGCAACTATCCCTATTCATTCACTTAAGCGAGGTTATTCTAGGTACCGATGTCACTGGTAACGTCCTTCCAACAAAAATGAAAAAAGTCAATATCTTCATACATCTTTATCGAGAATTGAAGATGGTTTGCTGAATCACTCTAAAGCTATATTGCTGATAGTTTCAACCGATCACAGCGTTATCGATTTTATTTTGAGAGTCTGCAGGAACTAGCGATAAGTATATATTGTTGACCCAAAATCACAGCGTATTCACAAAGTCCACTATTTCCGCGTCCATAAGCTATTAGTGCTATCTATAATTGTTTCACCGCGTTCCTAAGTTTCGTGTGTGCTTACTACGCGCTTCAAACGATTTTCATCTGCTTCGTTACAAAGCGCAAAGAGCTGAAGGAATTCGTTCTGCTTCTCACAAAGGGAAGTTATAACGTCGCCGACGTTTCCGACAAAACAACTACTACATATGTACGATTGTGTCGATGTATTGATCTGTATCGACGCTGTTTACGTTCCCGTTGGCGTTGATGATGATGATGATGATGGTGGTGGTGAAGATAATGCTGATGCTGAAGATAAATGCACCGCTACTCATCGTCATCATTACATCGCCATCATTGATTTGATCTCTCCTGCTGCTGTCGTTGACTTGACTCTTATCTGTACTAATGCCATACTGCCGTTGCTGCCCGTTCTCATTGTCGTTATCGTTGATGCGTTGTTGCTATTCTTATTATTACACGTTATTGTTGACGTCAAAGGATGTTGAAGTCGTGCTGCTGCTAATGATGGTCATCTCTAGAGAGTGTCAATAGCGAGAATGGTAGTGGCCGATGACAAGCCAATACTACCCAAAGGTACCTGGCGGAGTGTCCGCAGTAGCCGTGGCAACGGTTCGTAGTGCTACGGTCGGCGATAGCTACCGACGGGAACTGATTGTTCGCTGAGCGGCGATGGTGATCGATGACGACGAATACTCCCACTAACAGCAGCAGGACCACAGTACACAGCAGGCCAATCCACCTAACTTAACGAAGACTAAAAAAGGCCATCATCGCAGCCGCACTAGAAGCGTTCAAAAACAGCCGTTATACAGTTGGAACGCATGAGCGTGACATTCTGTTGGCTGCTGTCACTGCTACTGTCATTGTTGTCACAGGCCGCATGAAGTCGTTCGCAGGAGACCGTCCGTCCATACACTGGCCCAGCGAATGTCTTTCGCTTAGTCGCCTAGCCGGTGATAACGTTTATCGTAATGGCGATAGAGATTTTCGCCGAGATTCTAATATTATGGTTATTGCGTTGCAGCGCTACCAACAAAACTGCTCGAATCGACGATGGCGGTATAAAATGGACGTCGCTTTTGCTTTTGTCACGGTTTTGGTTACTGTCGTCGTCAGCACTGGACATCAATGTTAGTTTAATATAAAGCAGGTGCCTATCAAAAACAAGGACACCGCCTATGCAACCAATGGCACTATAATTTAATGGCCTACTCAATACACAAAAATGACTAATGTAAGTAATGCAGGATCCCTTGAGAGCAGGTTGAACACCGCATCCTATAGAGAATTCTATGATACATGTCGCGTCCTAAAAGAGCATACGATGTGTAACGGGACACGTAGGTAGGGCGTCACACAAACGTGTCACAGCCGGCACTTGAATTGACTGGATCCAGCGGCAAATGACAACGTTCGTTTCCAATGTGGGGAATTCGTGCCGATTTTCTTAGCTTTTTTCGTTGGTTCAACGTTTGTGCCTCATGACTGTATCCGAAAATGTTATAACGTAACAGCCTACCTAGGCGAGAACTTCTGTAGTGCTTATATTCTCTATACGAGTTTTGGTTCACGATGCATTTTCAGCGTGAGCGCTGTCGCAATCGGCGCTCAACGCTAAAGGTCTGCCATGGGGGAGTTATAAGGGAGAATTGAGACGGCACCAAGCGTCCCTTCGGGGGCACAGGCGTTCCTGCACAGAACGCAAGGCCAAGTAGTAGAACTGTGTAGACGGAAGCGGCTGCAGTGCGCTAGCCTGTAACATCGGGGCTGACTGCCAACGATGGCCAAACAGGTGCCCAAGTCACTGTGCATGGCATTGCGCCATCGGCCCGGTGCGTGGATGCTTACACAGCCTATGAAAATACCGGTGGTCCTCTTTGAGATAAAATACCTAAAAAGGCTGTCGATGGACAGCTAGAGCATTGCTTCGTTCGTGCTGCCTGGGGGTGCTCACATTTTAAGCTACCTGTATTGGTAACTAAAAGTACTGCTTGTATTTGTTCGTCATACAAACGGAAGATTAACCCACAGAGAGATGTATACAAAGGCCATTGCGCAGCACATAGATGAATGGAACCGCCTATATCCTCCACGCACAACAGCTGTTGTCTACGGTTTTACTTCGAAGCGCACGATCGCCTCGCTTTTCAAACGACAATCATAGGGAAATTAATTTACTAGTATCTTACCAAATATCTACAATACACACCTTTAGTCATAAACTTTGAAATGTGATTTCCACTCGTGAAAACAGCACACAGGCTTGAAACAATGGTTTTATATAGACGTTTATATATACATTTCTATTGTTAACCATCACAAATGATACTATCAGTACTCTGTATGATCTGAATTGTTAACAGGTGTTAATCAAAGTACAATGTCCTGGACGCTGCAAAAGCCCACAAAAATGTAGTAGTACAACAGATCATCGACATTATAGCCAATGCCAAATGCTCCATTTTTTAAAACTACATATTTTCTAATTAAAAAGGGCATACTATTTTTTAAAGGGTAGTTTCGCTATTGGCTTGTGTATTCTTTATATTTGATATGGAATGTAAATCGAGCAAAAACCTGCCTACAAATGCAGGACTTCCTTGCCGGACGTAGGAGATGGCACGTAGCGGGTTTATGTATTAGATATAGCAGTTAGTAAGTGTTTACAAAGTCGTGCAAGCGTATGAGATTAGATCGAGCTGCTCAACTTCTATTAAGAAGGTTGAAACAGGCTACTCGACTCGCGACTACTCAAAAAATGTCTGGATTTTAGAACGAATAAACAAAAAAAAAAAAAGAAATCGAAACCTTACTATCGCCGTAATTACCACAACGTCTATGTGCAGTGTGTGACAAGTTATGGAACTGCGACTGTGCGACTTGCTGGTACTTATTAAATTTAACTTAGTGCTACTCAATTCCTCTCTAGTAAAGTAAGCTGATCTGAATGTTTCATTGGCATTTTATTATAGATCTTTTCCAAGTCCAACATGCGGATATATCAGGTCAGATAGGTTACTAAAAACATTTGGAAGCTATAGCAAAAACAATTGAAATAGGTGAATTCAGCGCACGGCAGCCGCGGGAAAATGTGAATTTCAATTATCCATGTAACTCTCTGAGCAGTACACGCTGCTGAACGTTGTTACATTTATCATATATTGCCGAACTGGACCTTGTATAATGCTTAACAGCTGCTTTCACTTGCTATATGCTATTTACTTACTAATAGGATTATCCACTTACAACAGTGATAAGTACCAGCATTCGTATATAAAGATTATGCTGCAGACGATACATGCGTGTCACATAAAAGCAATTGTTTCTAGCCTGTTGGTATAAACCGTGGGTCAATTACGTGGCCGTTCTGTGATCGGAACCAAGCGCGCCACTTTTGATTATCACTTTTAGTCATTCGTGACATAACTACATGTCGACATACTAACGGCTGCTTGTAGTTATCTAATCTAAGATACTGTGCAGACATATTGCTCAAATCTGGATTGTTCTGTTTCATCACAGATAGTCGCCCGAGATATAGCTGCAACGAACACCATTCACGTTAGACTCACGCCGGCACATACGAACTTACACTGGCTATTCTTAAATGAAAGCTTTATGTGCTCCAGTTTTCTTTTGTTAAACAGCATAGAGAAACCTCAGAAGGCTGAAAAAGTACATTGTGCGACGGTAGAACCAAGCCTGAAAATGGAGTCACGGGAGAACCGTTTCTGTAGAAAACGTTTCTCGTATTCTAGTACATGGCCGTGACAACGTTTCATTTTCTATTTATAAAGGGAGTATTGTTAGGGTCGGTAGTTCGGCTGTAACTTAGAATTTGAAAAAATAAATAAAAAGAAACGGCACATTGAGTACAGGTATATTATGATTACCACATAAGTATTTCAAAATTTCGATTAATCAGTTTTAACGAAACGATCTTTAGCCGATTCCTAAGTTTTAAAAAGTATGATTTTTCTTTCGTTATTGTTTGAGGTAGGCCAAGCTGAACGGTAGTTTGTCTTAGGATGTCACTGTGTCAGCGAAGTGAACTTTATTACAGCCGGATTCGTACATTTCGTTCCTACATCTTTGTTAAATTTTCCATAGCTATTTTTACATGGTTATCGGGTTAAACCCAAATTCTGCTACAGAACGGTTCTAAAATGCACAGGAGAAAGGCTTTGCAGATGTACTTGATTTTATAAATAAGCAACCTAGAAACTGTACAGCAATAGCGGGCTAGTTAGAACGAAAACAAGATTCCTGTTCTTTATAAGACCTCTGTGGACACAAAGAAGTTAGCTACACAGGTGGATGAAGGCGCCCCACAGCATCATACTTTAGTGCCCTAACACTGCATTTCCACTGAGCAATGCACGGCGATCAACTCTCTCGTTCACAAGATTAGCGAATTCAATCTATACGCCTTCGTTACTTCAAAAACACGCTGTATATGTTTTTCTTGTTTTAACCAGAACTCCGCTTTCAAAAGACTTGTCACGTCAGATATTTTTCTACGAATATTGCTATTTATAACATTTATCTAAGCTGCAAAGATAATAAACGTTGTTGAAAGAAAAAGCGAGATGAGATGGAATACAAGAACGAGGAATTATCGTCTTCCGTCTGTTAAAGTTCCGTTGTTTTAAAAAATACTTGTTTTGAAGCTCTGCTTACGCGCGGATAAGCGCGTGGCAAAAACAAGCTACTTTCGACGTGGCTATTGTTCCGTGTACCATTTTATAGGCAATATCTTGCCATATGCATGTAAAAATCGTGTCCGACCTGCCTATATACACTTTAATCATGCGTCACGTCCACGAATATTTAAACACTAAACAGTCCGTACTTGATCACCCTCCAATTGATGGTACATCATTGCAGATTCTACCTGGGGGCAAAAGAAGACGCGTGTAGTAATGCACCTTTGCTAAACATATATATATATATATATATATATATATGTTTTATGGGGTTTTATTATTGTAATGATAGTCATAGTTCTGTAATTCAGCCGTCATTTTGATTTACATATGCACAATTATGTTGACGATGTATGGAAGGACCGGCTGGTTTACTTATTTAGCTCAACAAAACGCACTAATTATGCAGACGCCTATTATTTCGTTATCGATCCCTTATTACGTAATCCTCATATTTGATGTTCCCATGATTGTACGGATCATTCGTCGGTAGCCAATGGGTGTACCACGTTCATCTACATATCTAACAACGAATCGTAATTTTCAGTTTTTCTAACTTTCCCTCAATTGTCAGTCCCACTCAGCGCAAATGACCCTACATCGGGCTCCGGCACTTCACCAATATAAAAATTAGGCCACATATAACTGACCCATGCAAACATCAACTTAAGAGAACCGTAACTATGGACCATCTTAGTGTTTTAATCTACGATATCTTATACATTTCGCACATGCACAGACATTCACTCGTAATATACACGACAAAAACTACATTATCGTATCGACCAATGAAACCGTCGGCCTTAGGGGTTCTTCCTAACCCAGTAACCCCTGACCGCCCGGCTTATCCCTCCTTTAACTGTCTCTAGCGGTAATCACCTGAACCCTATTGTTTCTCTGTCTCCCTCTGTATGTATATACTTTATGTGCGCCTACGGCATTCCACACACTGTTTGTTGGATTTGTCTCCGCCTACCTTCTCTTACTTATATTACTACTCTTGTATGGTCTACTCCACAGGTTCGATCAAGTATCTACGTTGTGTAATTTCAGAGAGGTTACCGTTTTTCTTTGAATTCGATTTGGCCCTAATCACAAATGTTCATTTTTTTATTGCTATCTCAACTGTTTTGAAGGGTGAACGCCTCCACTCAACGATGGACGCTTGAATGTTATCACACAATATTTGACAATGCAGACCGTCGTCACAGTCAGTCACCTTGTTTTACAATACAAATCTGTTACATAGGTACAGTCGCCTACTCGGATTCCCTGTTGATCCGGCAACCCTAACCTTGAGCACGGCACATACTAATGTACTGTGTCATGCATTAATACTGCAGCAACTGCTATATATTTAAAATTATTGAACTTGAGAGGGTAAACTTTCAGCCAAATGACCGACTCTGCTACAAATTGAATACAGGCATTTGAAATCACCACTTCTACCTCAGTAGCCTTCACAATATATCCGCCATTGTCCATCGACACGGATCGAAGGCACAAATTAAATATGCTTTCAACAGAATAATGATTCAACAATAATGCTTCCTCTTCGTATTGTTATTAGTAATATATAAACCGTGCTTGAAGGCAAGCGGTTTGACAAATCGTGCCATAGTCACGGTGTCAGGCTGCTCCGCCTTTACGGATGCTAGGTCAACTTTATTTAAAAGCAAATAATCTTGCAAGCGCTTTTGCTCGCCCCGTCATGTTCTAAGTACGAAGCACACAAAAAAGCTAAAATACGTACATCAACATTAACAACAGTAACAATATTATCACCTGTATTACTACTGTCTAACGTAAACAGCTCCGCCTTTACACGACCGCACTCGCACAATCATCTTGGTGAGCAATAGAGGTCCCTTCCCGTCTGAGTAAGAACTATATGCCCCTTCTTCTGTTTTAATGGCAATGCCTCTCCATGTCGTGTTCAAGCTAATTCTCGAATAGTTCCAGTGTGTGTCATTAATGATTCGGCTCGACATCTTGTATCACGTTTGATATTTCACGATCCTATCATTCTCAGTCATCAAAAATACATTGTTCTTATAACTCAAAACATATTGATGTATGTATATGCCTTTTGTTTAGTCTATACATTATATGGCGACGGCTGCTACGAGATACGTCGCAGCCTCGGCGTTGCTGGTATCCTTAGTGCAAATATGTTGAATAGAAACAAGATCATTCGTTTGAATTGGGCAACATCGCTCTAACAAGTTGATGGGGAATAGTTTTTGCACACCTTATGTCAGCCACCTGCGGCTACCAATAACAACACTCTATACAACAATAATCGAAATCAAGTCTAATTTATACGATATATTTCTGTGGATCAACACCCCTTTTACCTTCTATAATAGTTCGTATAATCTACGTGTGCATGATGACCTGGCGGTATGCGACACCGAATTTGAGTCAATTTAATAAATATATAGTAGACTGGTCCTTATGGTCGACTACAACTTGAGCTCGACTGACTCGTCGATACTATTGTATTTTCAATATCATCTTGTGTGAAGTCCGTGCGTGCCCGTCACAATGAAGGATAAGTGGCTATGCGCACACCGTCACTTCCGTATTCATGCGACCCGACGTTTATACCGCACGTATCGCGTATTCTTGCGGTTCTTACGGTGAAATCGGTAACAAGAAAACGCTTTATGCTTTATCATTTGTTGCTTTTGCACAGATATATAGGCAAATCAAATGCTTCGATGTGGGAAATATCATAGCATTGACGCTAGGAGCCGCGGCGGCATCCACGAGCTTTAATAACGCCTGCAACCCCAAATACTTCTTTTCTACAGTGGAGCACTAATAAGCAATACGAGGTAGGGGGCATAAAAGAGGGTGGAAGGCTAATAGCAGCGTCTACGAGCTATCGAAGACCATCCGTCTCGATAAATTAAATAATAGTTAACCGGTCACTAATAGAGCCACGCATATTAATACCATTATGTATATATATATATATATATATCAATGAGTTCATGTTAACGCAGTTACCGGATTAGCAACACAGCTATTTCTTGAGCTCTTCAAAGACTAAGGTTTCGATTGCCACTTTCGTCGTTACGTTTACTGCTGCCACCGACGCTGCTACCATCGTCTCTGTTATCAAATATCAGCCAAAATCAAATAAATTATAACATATATTGCGTCTTGTTTTCAAAATCCACCATTATAATAATAATAATACGAAAAAATGATTGGCTGAGGCGATACGAAAGTTTTCCCCGAAAGCTTCACTGCTACCGAGACGGCTAATACGTATATCCTAACCCCGACGCATTCCGTTGATACTTGGGAAGCGCTTCTTGTCCGGTACGAAAAAGACTGTTGCAGCCTTTGTTAACCTTCGTTAGGATAAAATGCAAGTGGACATGTCCTTCATTCGTTTGTTCAGTGTCATTAACAGAAGTAATAAGATGTGTAAAAATATTGTATCGTGTCCTACATGAATCTATGTATGCGTGTTCAGGTGTACCTCTCAAGCATAGTTTCAGTGGGCCTCTTCAAGCTGTGCCCGGTACGATTTATTCACGTTTTGTCGAGTCTCGTTAAGAGCCTTGGTTTTGACAAAGTCCAATTCTTTGTATTCGATCGCAGTGCTCTGCTGCATCTGCACCGCCGTTGATGATGACGGACACGTTTGTGACTGCTGTTGTTGCTGCTGCTGTTGACTGCTGGCTGACGAGAGGTGATGACCGCCGTGGTGATGGCTTCCATGGGGGCCTGGCGTTCTCGGTGATGGCGTCGATGGCTCGGCATTGCCCAAATCAAGGTACTGAAGTTCATGCCCATCGCCTGCAGTGCACGATCGGGTGGCCAGGTTATAACAAAGATGACCGAAATAAAGACACTAAAGGTTAACTGATGTTTATCGAATGCCAGATATTATATATAGATTATTATTATTATTGAGTATGGGTTATAACACTAGGGATATTTTGGTGTCAACACATTGGATCCTTAAAAATTGTGTAGTCGATAAATATTTCTAGTAATAGCCGTAATGAGACGCCAATGACAGACCATCGGCGAGAAGTAGAGCGTCGACCGCGGTAGAACTACTTGCTCCTCCCCCTCCAGGTGCACCACTACATGGTTTTCGGAAATCGTGCGGAAAGAAGTGCTGAGGCCCCACAGGGGTTCCAGAGATTATGGACGAACTGTTTGTACCCCCACCATGCCCACCATTTATGGTGCCGTTATTGTTTCGAGTGGGAACAGGTGGGGGAGCTGGCGATCCGCTACTGCCCGTATTAGTTGAATTTATCCGACGGGGTACAGTACTTGCGATCTGGTAACGAACGTGTAAAAGACAACAGCCTCCCTTAAATGTCAATCGATCACTAGAAATAATTTTTTTCCTAATTTACTACATTTTACAAAATACAGCAAACAGAGGCGGTTGTTCGCTGAAGTTCATAGGATCCGGCACACTTTAGGTTGTCTCGTTCAATATTGCCTATGTCATTGATTCTTGAGTCATAAATATGAGTAACATATCTGTATCTGTTTCGAAATTAAGAATAATACTCACAGTGTACCTTTATAAATTTTACAAAATAGTTCGTTAATCCTGCGTTAATACTTGTCAGGTTAATATATAAAAACTAAAAGTCAATAAGAATTTACGTATCACACACATGCTCAACAGACCAACGAGAAATATTGGTCTTTATAGTGTGCAATATATATATATATATAGTTTCTTTTGGAAAACATATCGTAAGAGGTTTAATTTTGAAATACGTGATCTTCTTTGTATCTGTACAATGAATTTAGCCCATTGAAATACTACAAATCAAGCCTCCTAATTATGGTATCTCCTAATTTATAATAGCTGATCAAAACTGTTGCCTACTGTGACTGAAGGCGGCGTAACAGGTTCATGAGAAGGTTTTGGCTTCAGTCTTCGATTGACGGCTGGAGGAACAGAATTTATAAGTTCTGTTGAGTCAGGCAAAAATCCACCAGTGGTCGAAGTTGGTCCAGCTGATGCAGCCATATCCCATGCATTCCCGTAAATTCGACCGGTCCCTCCGTCAAGTGGTCCTGCTGTGCCTCCTTGCGATATTGGCACATCGTAGGCACCCTCGTCACAAACACTATGTCCGTCAAATGGCCCTCGCATGCCTGGAGGCTTCGGTGGTCGTGGTGGGGCATCCACCAAGGTTACAGGTGGCGGCACCTGTTGGCCAGTGACTTAGTTAAATTCAAATCTGAACAATTACTAAGTACTATTCCTACCGCTATTGCTACTTATCATCACTATTGGTCCACGTCAACTGTGGGAGGGAAAACGGTGCCAGTTTGGAGAGTCAACAGGGTACTAAAGGGCCTTGACTCTCTCTTAAGCTTTGTTTTGTTAACACTGGAACACAAACAATATTACTCTCACAAGAAGGTAACCACAATACTTTTATTTTTTAGGTATTATACTATATATATATTATGGTGTGCTTACCACGTCATAGGAGAGCGCGTCTGTGCCGAGTACAGACGCGTCCAATCTACTGCTCACCGCGGCATTATTTGTAGGTACGAGATAGTGATCTGTCCGAATTTCTGGTGGATTTACATTTGCTGGTGGTGGACTTTTAGTCAATATGTCCAAAGGAACCGGCGTGGACTTTGGGATTGCGTATGTCGCAGAGGCGCCCTGTTGCGTGTCGCTGGGTAAAGGCCGCGGAACCGAGTAGGCGGACGTGTCACCTACGGTTACTACAGTGGAGGCGATCGGTTTCGGAACGGAATACGTTCCCAGGTCGGATCGAGGAACATCGTAGTTAAATTGTCCTTGGCCGCCACTCGCACCCCCCGGGGGCGGCGGCCTAGCCGCCAAATTGTTGCTCATCTCGATTCTTCGCATATCGTCCATAATCGGATCGGGTGACGTACGGTCTGCGCTTGTCCATTTTGCGCCGGTCCTACACTCTAAAAGGGGAATATAGGGGGAGGTCTCCTTATCTTTACCGCCTGAACTATCAGCGGTCCGAGGTCCGGAACTGAGCGAACCCCCACTCTCCTGAGATGGGACAATTTTCAGGGGAGCTGGGGCAGTTCGCTTAGCAACGTGTGGTAGAGGATTTGGAATACCTGCAAGCAACAAACATGAACAAGTACACACACATATATATATATATATATATATATATGTTGAACAAATGTATATCCAAAGGATTCCGCTTTTGCTATGAGTACACGAACAGAGTCTTTTAGCGACGAGCAATGCAAAATACGTGTATAACGCTAGCTAAATCGATCATGTAAGTGTTAAGCTCAATTTGGTGGGCCATGAGGTACAAGAAACAGAATTCGAGCATTACTATTTTTGTTTCATCAGGAGGTCTAAAGTGAAAACGACTGTTAAGTATAAGAACTAGATGTGTGAAATTGACTTTTCCGAAACGATACAATTGATTTTATCAACCTCACAAGTTAGTTCGCATCGTGAAGGGTAGTATTCGAGTAGCATTATTCTAATGTAACAGCCTCAAATCGTCTCTTAATTAGATCGAAGCTTTTCAGGACAGTCTTTGTACTTCACTGAACTGCACCACATGCATTTATTGTGCCTCTCTAAATGTCTTCGAAGGTTACTAATTCTTACGTTATAGCTTTTTTAACGATGTAGGCCATTCATAGTATATAGAGATTCTACGTAATCCTCGCCCATACATATAATGACTGTATGATGCATCTATACCAGCAGTTTCTCATTTCGAACCATGTCTATTATTGATTCGTTACTTAATATGCTATGGCTGACCCATCTCGGTTCATTCACTACCAGTTCATTACCATCGGGCTATTACTATGCGCTCATTGTCCTATCCACGGCGCTGTCGTGAAAACCGCAAACTATCAAGAAGCGGCCATTCATGATCAGCATAAATTTTATTCCAGGCATCATTGCATTCGTCTGCAGAATCACAGGCCGACAATTCCTAAACAACTTATTTCTACTTAATAGAAATGCTCCTGTCGTCGGGGTAAAATGGACAGCTGATATGAGCAATCCATCCCGCCACGTGTATACATAGCGCCCTATTGGAAATGACCAGCGGCGTTTTAATCAGCGCTAGTGAATAATGTTTAACTTCTTTATTTAATCATCGCCTCTATTTTTCTTCCGGATGATCTCAAGTAGGACAACAGCACGCCTGTCATCTCGAAGCTGTAATAACTCACGGCGTGCTTAGAGAGTCCTAGCGACCGATAGCGTCAACGTCTATAGGCTCACAACAATTTTCTCGTATCTGTAGGTCTAGATGATTCAACTGGATAAATTTGATCTCATCGCATATTTTGCTCTGTGAAACCATGGCTAAAATTACTCTATAATTTACAGAGTCTAACTCCATAGCTGCTACGATTTAGTTCTTTTACTGCAAGTAAATATAGGTAGTGGCTCTTCCAACAGACATCTTAAAGTACGGGATTCTATGAACAATTTCATGAACGATGTGTCCTTACGTACGTGCTGCAAACTATGCAACAAACATTTTAGCTGACTGAAGATCACACGACACTGCACGGTTCAGCTTACACAAACGCTAGTCTAGGAGCAAGCAGTTGGTCTCTATGACTCATCCTACGACCATGTCTCCACGCGATATACCGAATGCTACTGAGAGCTTATATATACACACATGGAAAATATAGAAACAACCTCATATGCCGTATGTATATATAGGAGAAAACACAGTTTCACAAAAACTAATAGCGCCACAAAAATGCAATAGCTATAAAAATTTAAAGAAAATTATTTTTGTAAGGGCAACACAGAGTATCTTAAGCTGACGCTGTGCTATGCCCCAATTCACTTTCAAAGGCTTGCCTAACATGTTACACTTGTCAGTCCTTTGTTTCTGTACGTTGCGCTTCTTAATGCGTAATATCCGCTTGAAAACAAAAGGGACTCAGGCTTATTGATGAAATTGTATTTTACAGATTTTATGTATATCAAGAAAATTCTACAAGCTATAGCACCAGGACTATCCACTGCACCATACAAGATGGCAACTCGTTTTCGACGAGTGGGTCATTGGTCGGGCCGCTGACATATTTAGCACTAAAAAGGAGAATGGCGTTGCTGTGCCGGTGCCAATGTTTGCATCTGAAAAATCAACAACATCTGCCAAAAGTGGTGCTGGCTTAAGTTCATAGAACGAGCGATTTGCCTGCAGTGTTGGGAACGATTTTTTTGAGGAAAGGCAAATCACCGTGTGATTGTTGTCGTTCGGTGACTGACTAACCGTAATTCGCGATAGCCCATAATTCCATTAGGAGAATACTCTGAGACCCCAAAGACAAAGGTTATTGTGGAGTTACTACCATATGAAAACAGATTAATTTTTTGTCGCTACTAAGGCGGTTCTCTTCCTGATACAATTTTGTTTGCCCCATGTCGCTTTAGTGAGTGTTCCGCACACAAATATTTGTTTGGCTTTCGCTGATTAGAGCTTGGCCTGCCACAATAACAGACGGCGGCATTACCACCGCGCCATTTCTGAGGGTTCCGTTGGCCAGCGGATCCGCCTGCAACGGCGTAACATGCAGAGTACGCTAGTCGCTCAGTAGCAGCTGGGAAACAGTTAATCAATGATAACGTCGAGCGCTGTCCCATATCACATCAGTGATTCACAATCATGCTCGATTGGGTACATAATGTTTAGTTCTCCTGAAGGCTGTAGCTCTTATGAGCTGAGTCACCGGTGACATTACTGCAAAGCTATAATTAATTCACTAGTGCGCTTCCAGCTTTGTTCCATTTGAGTTTCGAGCTGCAGCCATCAAATGCATTTAGAGAAAATCAAAATCCTTTCTCACCGGAAAATTCGTTGCAGTAACTTAGAGTAAAACTGAACACGCTAACTCGTATGTTGACCTCCCCATACTTTTGAAAAAGACATCCAGGCTGACTACTGAAAACCGACGTTCATGATTATTGTAGAAGCTAGTTAGGATAAATAAAACCGGGTGCACTCGCTGAAATTTCAATCACGTTGTTGGAAAGTTGAGCGTTTTTAAGCTGTCACTAACAAGCGAGCTCAGCCTGACTACTTCTAAGCAGAAGAGAGGAAAAAAATAGGTAAACGAATTGTACCTTTTTTTTTTTTTTCTGTTTGCCAAACGTTTCTGCCTGTCTGTCTGTCTGTCTGTCTGTCTGCAGAAAACATGAAAACGCTTACCTCCAGCTTCAGCGAGACGCGAGATCCATATCTTATAGTCATCGAACGATTCCGTGCTCAGGTTGTACTGCCGTTCGCTGGTTTTCAGCACGAATGAAAAATGTCGGCGTCCGTTCTCTCCTTCAGGACTAATTCCTCGACATTGGGAAAGGTCAATGCTTCCTAAAAATCAACGCAGGGACAAAAGAATGGCTGAATAAAGTGGTGACAATCGATCACAGATGCTGTCATAAAATAGCTACTTGATATAAAAACTGTGACGATGTACCTATGACGAATAAGAGATATTTACTTATTACTACTGCTATCGTTTTAGTAATAGTTGTTGTTCCAGACTGACGTATTTCTCATAACTTTCTTAGATACAGCGACCAGAATCGAGCTTGTAGCTCTTGAACAAATCACAGCTCAGGCCTAGCACTGCCGGCCTTGTCCATGCTTCGGTGATTCGAATTCTCGTCATTTTTCGCAGCTTTCCGACGAGTCACACTCAGATTTGTCGTTCAGGTAGTATCAACTCAAAAATATCGTGATAACAGTAAATGGACTAGCCGTTTAGTGCTCAGAAAATAAGCGGTAATTTTATCGTTGAGTTCTCCTCATGAGCTGTCACTATTTTCTCAGTAATTGTTTTTTAAAAATGATTTGCTCAAGTATCAGCTTGATCGATAAATAGCGATTTATTATTACAAATAGCTACTGTTCTATGAGCCAATGTATCATGGATGGCTTTGCCTGTTTTAACGCTAATCTTACACATTCTATTCATAGTTCAATTCGCGTACTATACAACCTCTGTAAATGGAGTTAGTTTTTATGTTACTTATAGTTTTTATTCATATTAAGATTATTGCCGCTAAAAAAATCGTTCGATCGAACGCAAACAGCTGGAAAAGCCGTTGACAACTCGGAGTGTGAAGGGAGCAGGCGGCGGAACTCAGACGAAAAACCGCAGGAACAGTGATTGAAGGATTTAATGACACTAAATGAAATAAACCATAAAAGTGAACCGTCGGTGATACTGGTACGCGTATGCTCATGCAAAGGGAGGGGCCTCTGTGCCGGTCACATCGAAAAGACTGAGCGAAAATAACCGAAAGCGAGAAGCACAGCCGATCGAGATCAAAAGAAAGCGGAATCGGGAGGCGCCATCGAAACCACCGCCGTTAAACTGTAACAATGCTAACAGTCGTTAAAAACGGCGCACGATAGCAACAACAACACCAATACAATGCTTACGTCAACGACGACAAGAAGCGGATGGGCAGACGGCAAATGGAACGCGCAACCGAACAATTACTGATCATTTCTTGTTTTCTGGTAAATGCTTGACAGAAAGGAAGAAAACACCTAATCAAATAGTAATAATATCTCTCTAGCAATCGAAACAATGGATGGAGTCGAGTGAGAGTAGTCGTTGAAGAACGACAAAAGTACAAAAATAGCTCTAGCAGTGTTACAGATTGTTCTCAAGGCCGAGTTTAGGAGGGCTCTTTCAGTGACAGCATGCAATAATCATTCTGTTAGGTAATCAGATGGCAGACGCTCGTCGAATATCGCTATTGTGTAGATCATGGTGTGCTTATCGGTGACATTGTCACAACGTAGGGCCGCCACCGCCTTTGTATAGCTTCATAACGACCTAGTACCCAGTTGAAACAATTTCCGCTAGCCGACACAGCAGTGACATGAAAGCGTGGTACAAACAAAAACGCGATGGTTGCAGCACCAGGTCAAATGGTAACACGTGAGTACACGTATTAGTCCGTCGTTGGCGTTCATGCCGGCGTCAACTTTGCTTGCGAATTCGGTTCAATGCTGCAACACACCATGTGTCTGACCTAGTATCATATATGTCAATGTTTATACGACAACAATGTTCACTCTCCATCCACAGTCCATACAAGCTAGCTTGGGTATGAAAAGCGAGCTTTTATGACAAAAAAAAAATACATGTACTTTGCATATACCATTCGTCCGTTTTCTTATGGCCTTTTAAAGGAAGTTTACGTCTAAACTCGGCAGGGAGGGAAATAGACACCCACGGCTCATGCTGAGCAGAGCCTAAAGATGTTACATTGATTGATTTATTTACCTCTGTTTCAGATAGCAACTTCGACCTTTGCTTGCCTCGATCCAGTATGCGAGTAGCATAGCGGCAACTTGTCATAAGCTCGATATAACGAAAGACTTAAGCTTTTATTTAGTGTATTTACTACTGTATAACTATGGTGAGGGTAAGAATATATGACAAACGCCAAGAACGTGTCTATGAAATGACTAATATCGCCAATGGCTCTTTACAGAGAGGCCACGCACGTCTAGTATGATGAGCCGAGTTTGGAAATAGTTCGGAGAAAAAGGTCAAATGCATATTCCCGCCTGCATAAATCACGTGCACAATTTGCTTACGTTAGCTACATGACGGTAAATCCATTCTCGACGAATCTGGTCATAATATTGCAATGCTCACATGCACCGTTTCGTGTCCAACGCATCTATCGGTAAGACTTATTGTTATTAAACCGTCATTCTTATTTCTGTCTTCGTATATTTCTCTTGTTTTCGATTCCTTTCTTGAGGAAAAAAGGTTAACAGCTAAACATTACTGGCACTACTATTACTGCCATAAATTTCCAAGAAGCTGTAAACAAATCCCACTTCAACGCAAAAATCCTACTCTGGCTGAGAGCACTAATCAGAGTCATAATTAGAGCATTCATATTCATCTTCCCTTCGAGTTTACCTAGTACCGTGTTGATCTTGCCCCGGCCTATTTTCCTGCTTTTTACGTTCAATACACGCTTCTACGATGGAGCCTATTACCGCTGGCTAGTTGTCAAGCAGCGACCAAGTAACACAGATCAAAAAACAAGAAGGCAATCTCGCCTAGTTCTGGCTCATTCTCTGCAGCCGCAGACTCGACCAGCGGCCTGCAAAACCGTACTGGCTAATAGACATCCACCGAATAGCTCAGACCGCAACATATTTTCTCGCTGCACGCATACTTTTCCTACACGATCATACACATCCCAGCGCGTGTCTAGCTCGCTAAGCGATTCCCGCTGAGAGCCGTAGGACCAACGAGCGCGTGCTGATTTGATACGAACACAAAACTAGGTGGACATAGCCGTCGCCTATTTGCCTCTATGCAAACGAACTGCCATGAATGCAAAAGTCAGTCGGTATCCGATCGCCAAACACCGGCAACACTGGCTGTATTAATATTATCTATTACTATTATATATATAATAGTATCATTGCAAACGTACAGCCAACCAATTAGGCGGAAACGATTGTCGACGCCTAGATGGAAGCTTAGAAATACTTGTGCCTATTCTATGATGTGCGGTAAAGAGGGAGATGAAATTAATCGTACGCCAATAAACAAACCTTTCGCCTTGGTCGACGTCGGCTCGTTGAAGTACTCGAGTAGGTAGCGATCATCCTTTGTCGAGCGTAGCACAAACCAGCGCTTGCGGCACTTCGAAAACGTGTGATTCGCGTGCGGCATCTTCTGCAGCCAGCCAGCGTGGAGGATAGACATCGAATCCATTTCGCGAATGGACGAGCGTATAAACAAGCCAATTATCACACTATCGTCGCTGCAGTCGCCGTAATAGGCGCTTTCTAAGCAGTTCCCGTCCGTACTGTTGGTAGCATTTACCGGGACGATGATTTGTCCACCTGAAATGATGTCGCACATTGGATAACATTGTAGAAACTTCCGCTTCATATTTCGCGCTCTTCCAAACGTCAACGCTGTCGTTCTATTGGACGTTACAGTAGCTGTCGTTGCTGACATGTTGCTGCTGAAAGTGTCTTTGCTGGTTGGTCCACTGCCGGTAAAGATCACAATGTTACGTTTTTCCCTGATTCTACGACAAGCAAACTGCACGATCGAACCAAGCCGATAGTTTACTTTTTTTTTTTGACGGAAAAGAGGAAAATGGTTAAATAGAAGTGTTTAGTAAATTCGATACTTTGTTGCCTCTGGTGGAATCACTATGTGCCTTCCATTTTGGCCGGTATTTCGGGACGTCGACAACGAGTTGGAAGCGATACCTGACTAGAATAAGGGTAGCATCAAACAGTAGTTACGTTTCGATCGATAGGCATAAACCCCATTAAAACGAAAGACACTGATTTTACTGTACTGCACAACCAAATCGTAGATAGCAGCGACCGCACAAGCCAGCCTTTCGGGTCTACTGGCTCACAGCGCGCTATATCGTCTCCACAAATGTAAACGAAGTAAGACAAAACACGAATTAACGAGATGACGAAACCGAGTTAGCGAACATGTGTCTACCCGCCGACCCAAGAAAGAGTGAATGACAACTGGAGCTGTGACGTCGAAGGTGGTGCAGACCCAGCCTATATGTCGCTGTTGCGGCAAGGCAATTGAAAGAATGCTCAAGCCACACAAGAATGGGCCACAAAAAGCTGCAACAATAACAGCCGCTAACGACGACGGTGAACGGCTAGACTATCGCCTAGACTTTCATTTGAAAAATAGTCGCGTTCTATTTCATTGTGGTGTGTGATATACACAGACTAGCTATTGGCTACATAAACAGAAACCGTTTCGCCTGTGTCATCGACAACTGTGAGCAACTGCCACCGCGTGCCCACGATGCTGCCGTAATTCCACCAGTGGTAACAACAGCAGCGGTACAACTCTTTCCACACCCTTCTTTTCCTTAATTTACAGTAATATCAATAATAGTAGTCATAATAAAAATGGAAACTCAATCGTGCTGACGAAGATCGCCAGTAAGCTTAGATTCGCGCTTCGTATAGTAAAACAACCGGTGATGAAGCATCGGTCGTGGGCGATAGGCAAGCAAGTGGGCGTGGAAAGGGATAGGCAAGAAGTAAGGTAACGGTGACATCGTCTTTGTAGTCTTTGCTTTTCGTCGTAGTAGTGTCATTACGGCAGTAGTACTATTTGTAGCTTTCCTGCTAAATAACGACCTCGCCATACACGAACGAAAGCCCGTTCGTCTGTGTACCACTATCATTACTATGACCGCCAGTGAGTATCAGTATTTCGTTTGCGACCCAGTCACCCAGCCCGCTAGCCCGTAGTCAGTCATCAAGCACGATCTCGTGCGATGACGCAAAGCATACGGAACTCGGCCGGCAGCCAGCTAATCGGTCAACAAGCACAAGCCAGTAACCGACAACTCACGCACGCGAAAAAGATACGCGGTCACACAAATAAACTCACTCATAACAGCACTGAACAATTTTGTATGCATTCAACGACACATCGACATATAAATACGTACACATACACACACAAAATTACATGTACGCGTCATGTATACCTGGCGAGAGGTATAGCGAGACCCAGCTTACCTCACATATAATAATGGATTTGATAGTTGTTGTCGGGGCGGTACGTTTGTTTGTTGGTTTGATGGCTCAGCGATGACTAACCGAGCCAGTTCTTCATTGTCCCTGTCGATGCGATGTCGCTACTGATGTAGTTCCTGTTTCTGTTGCAAACCGTCAATCACAATGATGTTTGATGACTCGGGCACTTGTTCGTTTTGTACCGCCTGGCTCGTATCAACCGATAACGGAAACGTTGGCTATAACGTCTAACCGTGAAGTGTAATAGTCGGAAACGCTTGATTCAATGCTGTTTGTTTGGTTTTCGCGCCGAAGTTAGCCATTTGAACTTACTGATTTTTTTCCACTTTACCGTTTATGTCTATGGGGTTCGAGTAGCAGTAACCGATATTGCTGCTGGGTCACAATCAGTTCACACGTCTAGGCTGGTTTCGGAACTCGTTCTGTTCGATGGACGCATGTCTTGTCGGCAAGTCTGTGCGCTGCCAATATTTCTGGCAGCGACAGACGAAAGCAGCTGCAGTGGCGGCTAGCCAGGGTCCACCTGGTGCACACCACGAAATGAACTTGCACGCTTACCAGGTCATCCCGCTAATGCACACTTCTCGAATCGCGCGGCCTCAGACGCTTAGCGGATTCTACTGAACACTGAAACACTGGGGGAAAAGGGAGAAAGACGTGAACGTAGAAAGAAACGCACAAACAAAGAAAATAGCAGGACGCAACGATGAAAGCAACAACGAGTGTACCTCACAGTAACACCGCTGTTACTACTTTTTATAGAAAAAAAAAAAGTACTGGCGTATGTTCCGCAACAATACGTCGGCGGCATCGCATATACACAAACACAGTCGCACATAGGCACATAACAGCGAACAAAAACTACGAGAACACGGGCTAAAGGAGCATTACTTGTGAACAGGGAAATGGTCAGCACACGCAACTGCCGGCCAAGTACATCAATAATCACAGCAGAAATAATCAGCAACGGAACCGTCCTAGTGGGACACTTCAAAAAATTGTTATTGTCACCTATTTGAATCCATATGCCGCGTAAGTAGTGTGTGCGATAGATTCTAGCGATGTCGTATTACCAAAGGTGTAAAATCGTACAAAACCTGCTACAACAACGACACGAAATCTAAACAATTACGCGACCGAACACGAAGCCGATCTTCTAACTTACGTTGTGAGCTGGCAACTGCTAACGCTGCAGATGCCGTGATTCAATCTCTGGAACCACACGGTTGCTCCACGTACTTTACGGTTTTCTACGACACACTCAATTAACAGTACTCAAAACACCAGCAACATTAGCACAATAGCACCATTGTTATTATTGTTATTGTCATTATTACTATTTCTACCTCTGCTATGATTAGTCGTTCTGCCGCTGTCGCTGCCATTGGTGCCTCTACCACTTCTTCATTCCTTCTCGTCCATCCCCCAGCCGCAGCAGCGCCCACAATCTTGAGGCAGACAGATAGGCCAACTCGAGAATTCTTCTTCTGCCACTGACTCTGTTATGTATCCCGACGGCGCTGTTGTGTCTAATGTCTGTGCTGCCTACTTCTACTACAACACACGAGTGTTGCTACCGCTTCGAGGAGGACGATATTCATACTCCTCGCACATCGACTGGCAGCACAGTCGGCTTTGGGCAAGCTACAAGCGGCGACCAACGGCGACCACCAGCATCTAGCTAGTCATTCAACCAGCCAATCAGGATATCTAAGGAACGGAACAGCAACAGTGGCGGCTGAGACAACGTAGTCTGCTCCTCGTTGAAAAAGGAGCCGAAACCTGTAGTAAACCGGCAGCAACAGCAACAGCGACAGGGTCTGGGCCTGTTTTTCTGTCTCAATAGGAACGGGGAAGGGGAGAACCTGCTGATTTGAAACGTCCCTCAGAGCTTCATCGTTATTAAATCGACGGAACTGTCAATTCGCGCTCCGAGCTCTATCGCTCGGAAAGAGAATCAATAACAGAACATGCGGGCGCAGATGGCAGCCATATTCCTTTCTTGTTTTGGATTCGTCGGCACGTGGACTTGTATGTAGTGTAGTGCAGGAGTAGTACTGCTACTATTACTGAGTTTGTTGGCTACGCACTGATTCGTTGTTGTAGCGCAACGGTTGCCGGTGCATGTAGTGTTCGAGCACACCGTTGTTAGACAGTAGTACACCGAAGTTGTTTTTGTTCATGTCAGCTGCGATAGTTGGTGGCATATCCGTGGTGCGGAGGAATCGTTAAACGGTTTTCTATTGTCCGGTGACGGCGGCAAGGCAGCCCGTTGTTAGCCCGCCGGAACCGCGATGGCACCGATCCTTCGCGTACTTTTTGAGCACGCCACAGGTTATTCATTGTTCGCCATCAAAGAATTTGAAGAAGTGTCCGCGTTTTTGCCACAGGTTGAACGGGCAGTACTGGACGTGAGCAAGTTCAAATCGTCAATTGTGGACCTTGTGGCGTTTTCCCCATTCAAGACAGCCATCAATGCGCTTGAAAATATTAACGCTGTCTCTGAAGGTGTTGTCCATGACGACCTTCAGCTTTTTCTCGAAACAAATCTCCCAAAAAAAAAATCCAAATTTATATTAGGTCTTGGCGATGCCAAACTCGCTGCCACAATTAATGAGCAGTTCGGCTATAGCTGCACACATGTGGGCATCGTACCAGAGGTACTCCGAGGCATTCGATTGCATTTCGCTAAGCTAATCGAGGACCTCAGTGAGTACAACTGCTCCAAGGCACAGCTAGGTCTTGGCCACTCCTATTCGCGTTCGAAGGTGAAGTTCAACGTTAACCGTGTGGACAACATGATCATTCAAAGCATTGCCATTCTTGACCAACTTGATAAAGATATTAACGTCTTTGCAATGCGGGTTCGTGAATGGTATTCCTACCACTATCCGGAACTGGTAAAAATTGTGAACGATAATCACATGTATGCCAAGGTACATCATCTCAGTTACATATCGGTAACGCTTAATCAGAGGTATCGTTCGATAATAACTAATCTGGCAATCTTCGTATTACCAAGGAAGTGTTATCATATAATTTTTCATGACATGTGCTTAACTTTAGCTATGCTCATCTGCTTACCAATAACTATGTTACTAGAGTGCCTGTCACATAGATTTATTGTGGTATTTCGCATTTCGAGCCTAAGCCTGGAATCTGAGGTTATAGATCAAACTTAACTACTGATGTTGGTGTGACGTTGATAATTTCAGGTATGTCTGCTCATCAAGGATCGCAAAAACCTCGAAAATAAGGAAATTCAGACACAGCTAGAAGAGCTATTGATGGATTCGGCAAAGACTCAGGCAGTCGTCGACGCTGCCCGCGCATCAATGGGAATGGACATTGCTCCTATAGATCTGGCCAACATCGAGATGTTCGCCTCGCGTGTTATATCCCTGTCTTCATACCGCAAGCGTCTAACGGAATATTTGCGGTTAAAGATGCATGACATCGCGCCGAATCTAACAGCAATTGTTGGCGAAAGTATCGGTGCCCGTCTGATTTCCAAGGCAGGTTCACTTATCAATCTAGCCAAGTATCCCGCGTCGACTGTTCAGATTCTTGGCGCCGAAAAGGCACTATTCCGCGCAATGAAGACACGCGGTAACACACCCAAGTACGGTTTGCTTTTCCATTCAACTTACATAGGCCGTGCTCAAAAACGCGACAAGGGCCGTATTGCTCGCTACGTTAGCAACAAATGTTCGATCGCGTCGCGTATCGACTGTTTCACCGATGAGGCCTCATCGGTGTTCGGAGAGAAACTGCGTGACCAGATTGAAGAGAGACTGAGATTCTACGAGACGGGCGAAATTCCGCGCAAGAACGTCGATGTAATGATGGAAGCTGAGGTGGAGGCCAAAGCAGCGGCGAAGGCAGCTAAGAAACTTAAGAAAAAAGAAAAGAAAAAGCGGAAGGCAGCCGAGGCACTTGATGAAGAGGCGCAAGCTAACGGAGATGAAAGTATCTTGAATGGAACCTTGTCGACCGGGAAGGAGAATGGCGAAGCTTTCGAAGAAGAACAGCCAAAGAAAAAGAAAAAAAAAGCCAAGAAATCGAAGAAAAACGATGACGACGGCGAAGAGAATGAACAGGCCTAATTGTTAAGCTACGGCGTATGCATTCACACATCGACGATGTACTACCGGATGTAGGTGCGGAAGCAAGGTCGCATTGTCCTAAACCTGATAGCATTATGAACAAGGGGTATTTCCTTGCAGATTAACAGGCCACTGTGAAAAATTGCTGAAAAAAAGCATTAAATGCATCAAATGCCTATTGCGAAAGAGCAGTAATTTGAAATGACAACGGCTCTGGCGAGCTGCAACCCTCGACCGAGATATTATAATGTCATTACTTATTCACGTTACATTGTCGCAAGCAATTTATATCATGTTAAATTTTCTGTTGATGACTCTGTATTGGCATTTACTTTAACTATGGACATATATATAATTGATAATTAGCTGAATCACTAGCTGTCAGATAGCAATGCCGTTGTTCAGTTTATTTGGCGAACGAGTATATCATTACTACTACAGGTATGGTTGTAAAAAAGTCATTAAAGAATGACCGCACGTCGACTGAACACGGGGGAGATTTAGTCAATTTTTTTTTTATATTTAGGATGATTAAGACTGCATGTATCTACATTGGTGGGTGTTCTAGGCGGCATGCGTTCTACATTATATTGTACATGGTTGAGAAAAATATTGGCCAGCAATTCGTCGTATCGTGCACTTCCATAGATGTTGTGTGCAATCGACTAGTAAATAACTAAACAAATAAAAAAAATACAATTTTTATATACACTTTCCGTGTTCTTGGCTGCTGAGGGGAACTTCAGGGACACCCGTCCCTTAGATAACTGAGTACGAAATAGCTTTTGAAAGCACGAAATATATAAACAGGGCCTTGTCAATATCTCAAAATTTGTATGGATTTTGAATTTTTAACAGTGAGTTGTACAGTTACAAAAATGCATCGTAAAAAAGCGTTAAATTCTTCGATTTAATACGTACAAAAACTAGAGGGCTTGGTTTTGTAAAGTTATTTTTTTTAACGATTCTCTAACGAGTAGCAGACGGATTCGACCTAAACAATATAACGCAATGCACAGGTAATTACTACTACGTAAAACGGATGTTACAAGAATTGTTCTGCAGATTTACTTCGAACAATATATGTACCGATTAACCCACCGCTCCAAACAAGATAACGTACGGGCGCAAAATTTTTATAATATTCATTTGGGCTCAGCTTTCATATTTTGATAGGAATAATGCTATTGTTATCACTGCGATATATGTATTAACTCCATGGCTTTCAGAAGTTTGCAAACTCTTTCTAGCAACGGAAAGCTACAACTCTAGGCAGATAATTCGGAAGTGTTTTTTCTGTGTGTTGTACATAACTCATTTTAATACGGAACCTGTGTAATTTAGCATGTGAAATTCCTGTCTCAATTTAAGCTGTTTTAACGACATTTTAACCTGACAGCGGTGAAACTGGATTTATCGCGGAGCGATATGTACCAACACAAACGTTCAGGGCATTAATAGGATTACTCCATATAACAATAACACCAGTATTAGCAATGTGCGTATGCACCCTTTCAAATAAACGTTCGAAGTTGTGCGCTTTTTTAATATACGAAATAGAATAATTATTTTCTTTTTCAATTGTTTTCTTCTTTCGACTTAGTATCTTACGGGTAGTTCTATTTTTCTATTGTTCACGCCTCTGCGTACATTTTTTACTTTATATTCAAGCAGCTGAATTGTACGTTTCTTGAATAAAAATGCTAGAGTTAGGGTATTAACTTCACAGCTACAGCCCTACTTAGAGCAGCTGCGCCATTATTAGTCAGAGTAGCCTCTTGGACTGACAACATATCACAGACGATCATTTCAGCCGTTTCAGGAAAGCGGCGAATCTAGGGGTCATCATATTTGACAGAAAACGGGTTTAACGTGAGCAATTTTATTGCCGTGCTGGAACGCTTCCTTCAACCGCTTCTCTATTACTTCTAAGTAGGACAACTACAGATCTAGATATAAATCCATTGCGCGTTGTTCCAGACGAAACCACACGATTAGCTGAATAATTGAAGGTCAATTGTACTTCACCCTAAGACACCCTGAATTCGTGTGCAGAGTGACATGTAGTGAGATAAGAAACATCTGTTAATTTAGAAATGCTTCAAGTACGTATTTAGTAAGAAATGCTTTAGGCCTCAAGAACTTTTGTAAAGAACGTTAGCGTTGCACAGTTTATTTATTAAATCAGTTATCAAATATTAATTAATGTAGAACTTCGTCAGCTTCACGTACTAACACGTTAGAGAATAAGAGGCTTTTTAAGGTTCTGTAGTGGACGCATGAAATCATGCTCACCAAGGTGCATGGCATTTTGAACAGTACCGGCTGGCTCCAATAGCTTTCACAAGGAAAGCAGTACGATCTGTCCACTTTGTTCAAAAACGGTTGGAAAATGTTGTAGTTATAATGAGAAGTCTTTTTCGTTTATCGGATCATCCTTGTCTCCTTCATTGGTGATTAGAACATACGTAACAGGATTGTGCGTGCTCGCAGTGCATCTGGCTGATTCTGGCTAGTTTCTTGGCCATGATCTGCAGAATACTGCGAGTTAGCCGGTGAACGTTGCCTGAACATTGCCTATTATATTCGTTCTGCCATGTATGCATAGGAGATGCCGTGCTAGCGTCATTGATGCATTTATGGGCTAATGATTTTTTCGAGGCTATCCTAAACATAGCTAACGCCCAGAACACCAAACACACGGAACTAAAGGTTCGATACAACATCGGTCAACCGCAGTACATCGGACAGGCCTTATTTAGTGTTGTCGCATTGAACAGCTGAAACTTTGGCTAACGCTTCATAAAGTGGCCTAGAGAATGTTTTCATTGTATAAGTCATTTTTAGGCGTTCCTCCACACGAAATCTGAAGATCACAGCAGCGATGAATAGTCGCATGGGAACCGTTTGTGTCTATTATACAGTGTAGCGTAGTCGAACGAAGAGAGCCCACGAGAGACCTGAGTAGACATAACAACGCTTATTGTTGATAATTTTATTTAAGAGGGGTTAAGTTTAAGTCATGATACCTGTAAGTCAAAAATAAGAGCTACTTATTACGAATAAATAACAAATTTGAAATGTTTTTCAATTTTAATTTTAAAAATTAAACATTTTTTACTATTTCACGTATTAATAGTGCACGCTTACTCTGTCACTTGTGTACTGTAGAAGTATACCGTTAATAAAGACGACCATATCTGATCTGAGTCTTAATAGTATTAAATACGCTCTATATGAACTACAAAGAACTGAAGTTATTTGACACAATTTTAGAGGAGGTTGTCTGATATGTAAATGTGCGCGCCTTTCAGTTACGTTTATGTTTTATGAAGGCAGTACTCAGTATTGGTTTACCCGTAGAAAATATCACGAATAAAAAGGCTGATTTTGTGGATTCGGGTTTATGGTTGAAAGTAAGTCAGAATAGTTAGGACAAAGAATCGGGTTATTTGAATCGAATCTTGGAGCAACCTCGAATATATTACTGTGATAATTAAAAAGGTTTGCTAAATCATGGTTCAGGATTTCATAATTTTTTGGTTCTCTGTATCATTACTAGGAAAGGAATGCTTCTCGTTTTACAGAGTCATCGCTCAACATAAATAAAAAAAATCGGTTAAAACAAAAAATGTTCTGAATCTGAAATAGTTTGAAATCCATGTATATCCGAACAAAAGTTCCAGGTACTCATATTGGCGCTGATTGGCTGCTAGAACCATTGTCTGGGATTTGCTTTAATAACAACAACAACAAGATAATATATAACCCATATTATATGCGTAGTTAAATGAGCAGTTGATATTTAATTCTGGTGAAAGTATTTAATAACAGTTTAAATCTTCAACTCATTGGGAAAGCATCCACTATTGGCTGTTTTCAGGCACTTTGGCTACGTGAAGAAATGAAAAATCAAGATATAACGGTCATATTCTCGTTCACTGATAGTTACATAGATATCTAAAAGGCTTCAATAGAAACCTTGTAGAAAGCGATGTACGCATTAGATGAGACTAGCCTTCGTAGAAGTCAATCTCATGTCATTTTCGTAAAGAAGACGTATATATATGTATCATATTCCTACCTGGTTGTGACAGCCGCTAAAGATACGACATTCGTTGTAAATTGTCGTATCATTTTAGTTACGTTTATAGCCTACCATGTGTAGAAATAACTGTCCGTGACAACGTAATCTATACAATTACAACGATTTCATTGCTCTAACCTGCCTTCAAACGTTAAGAAGTGTCAGTTCTCGCTGTTGGCGTTTTGGCGACGATGGGCTTGATCTGAATATTAATATATTGTAAATAGGTCAATGTTCAACTTTCTTCAGTTACTTCAATTTAGAGTCATGCATTACAACCCGAGATTATTCGTCGTGTTTGTCGTTGGCGTGTTTGTATCGATGTTTTTCACCTTAATACTAGGTCCAATTGTTTACGTACTGTTCACTGAATATAATGCAAATTATACTTTTACGGGGCTGCAAAATATCTGTTCGGTCATATCGGGGGTATATGTTCAGCCGCCTTGACAACTGGACAACATAGGAAAGCATTTGCTTTACATTGTTTATTTGTTTGGTTTTTTGTTCAAATCAAGTTTTTCACCTTGAGCTAGACTGACGACGTGGAAGGCCCACAATGCGAGATGACAGTGATAACTATTTGATTGCAATACACATATTTTGGATACATCTCCAAACAGTACAATTATTAATAAGCACGTTTCGCCGGAGCCAGTCAACAAGATAATATTTTATGCATTTACCCATAAGGATATGCTTGTAGAATTATACCTTGTACGTCTGCCGCTAATGAAGACTGATAACCATTAGCTAAGCTTAAAGTTCTTTGCTTTGAACTTTAAAAAAGTTGTGGAGGATCAGATGTTCGAATTCGTTTGTATCAACAGGTGTTCGATATTTTGAGCAACGACAGATAGTGTCCGCAGATTTCCTGTCTATATTCGCGCTAATTAGGGACACCCAAGAGGACCTAGTCCGTCTTGCTTGGTATGCCAGACCGACATCTTCAAGACTATGTAGATACTTATCGGTGCAAGTGTGGACCATCTTGTATGTCAAGCCAGAAAAGCAAGCTGGTAAGCAAATATCGTCTAAATTGCTACAAAGGACTAATGTCAACGTCTATGTTCGTGGTGTCCTGTAAAGCTGATCATTTCCACGAGACTGGCTGACACCTGTACGACCTTTAACAGTCAATAAAGCACAGTGGATAAAAAGAAAACCTAGAAAGTTATTCGCACGAAACCAGTAAAACTAAAAAACACAATTTTTTGGGGTCGATACAACATCGGCTTAGTGAAAAACGATAGATTTTTTCACACTCGTCCCAGGAGTCGCTGTTGATGAAGTCAGCAGTCTCCACCGCGACGACCTATGTTGTAAGCGCAACTGGGATAATCTGTTGCGCGTTAAGGAGTGCTTAGTGAGCTATACTCCTGATGCACGATTCACTAACCTTTTATCGGAATGAATCAACGGCCAGAATTTGTTTACTGTGACGACTGACGACTAGTATATAACAGTTCCAAGAAAAATTTCCAACTTTAGTGAGCCTAACCGTTTTTGGTATAACGGGCATTGTTGACCAACTTCCAGTTTATTCCACAATTACCATCTACGTTTTACCCGGCAGTCTGCGCACACGTACCTCATGCGTGCCTGCCCTTGCTTGGTATCAGGTTCAATTGACAGTCATATACAAAAATGATCACCGTGTTTTTCCACGAACAAAGAAAGTCAGACAACGAAACCATTTTGCCCAAGCCACAACATTTCTACTGGAATATTGGTCGCGTTTAATTAGTGGCTGGCAGTTCTTCCCACGACCACAGCTTCAACTGAGCTTATTTTATGCCATAGGCTGCCACTATTATCATTTTGCGATTTGCTTTGATATCTGTCGTTTTGATATTCAGACTCTTATAAGCCTATATAAAAACGTCTGTAAGTGAACAAACGGTAGGAAGGACACCAGGAAGGACTGTAATTACAGATAATGCAACAAAGTGTTTACAGTGAGACACAAGGAAATAGACAAAGGCTTTACAGCATGGATATGTATGCACTACTGAAAATGTAGCTCTCCAGGCAAATCTTTTAGAGACTATGGGTCCATGCACGAACGTAAAGTGTTTAATACAACCCACTAGCACTGTAGATGAACTCTCAGCAACTCTGTATCTCATAGGTCTTTTACCTCTGCCTTAACGTAGACAGTTAAACAAACCGCATCGTTCACGTATTCATTCGTGCACAGAGTTCAAGCCTTATTAATACTCTTTACATTATAAATGCAGTCAGCCATTTATATAATTTGTCATACTGTTGCTCAGTACAGTCTTATTCAAAACAACCTATGCATAGCATAATACATCTAAACTAAATGCCATTTCGAATGTACCGACGATTCATCATCGGTGCGCCATTTCGTGCTACTGTACAAAGCGAATTTCCTGACACCTGGGTCGACGCACACTTTTACGTGTATATTTCGCAGGTACCCACTGTTGTCCAGTCTGACGACATATTTTGTTTGCTCTGACCTGACACCCTATATCTGTCTACCGCGATATTGGGCTATGAAACATGTCCGATAGTAGCTCTTCAAAGTTGCTGTGTCAAAATCAGTGACCTTATGGGTAGCAGACTTCGTTGAGAACAGACTGACTTCATACCAACGACAGGTCTTAGCACTTTAAGTGTGTCCTACTTCGACAAATTTGATTGCAACTCAGTAATTGAGTAATGTTAGGCCGCCCATAGGGCAGGCATTATAATGGAAGTATTTAGCATGAAATCATTTTTCGCAAATAAGTGATAAATAGTGGTAGAACAATAAGACCAACTGGTATACACTTTTTCTAACTTCAAACGTGAATTAGCGACGCTTTTCGCAAAACACAAAGCTACTTGCCGTCATGGAGTTAAACACCATTCTGCCATAGTTTACAATGAGCGGTTTTCTTATAGACTGAATGAATGACGACGTATTTACTCATAACCAGAATCGTTATTATAGACAAAATAGTAGAGTTGAACATAGAGTTACTGGACTGCAATGTATTTGGTTGAACTGATAGTGTGATGAAGCGATAAACAAACGTTATTAGCGTACTTTCAAAAAATATATTTAAAAACAACACTTCAATTTTCCCCGGTAAGTATGTTTGTATCTGTGCTTAAGACGTTTTCTCAAATTCCTTTCCCTTCCTGGCTACTACTGAGCAATACGACCAATGTTTCCAGAAGCAAAGTTACTTCATATCGTGAAGGTTTATGGACTGGGCGTGTAGACGACAATATGATAAGCTGACTAGAATGACCCCATTAACTAAAATAACGTTTTATTGCGAATCAAAATACTACTAACAGAAGAGCGTCACAATAATTACATGCATACGAATATAAACACATTCTGAAATCCTATTAAAGATTGCGGTATGGTAAAAAAGACAATTCTTTACCTAATAGTAGTGTGATAATGGTGCAATTTGACTGAGCAAAAATTTAATTATTCACCAATAGGGTACAAAATGAGAACTTACTGATACAACCAAGAGTGTATGTACAAAAACCTCAACATTTAAATGTAGGACAAAGAAGGGTAGGTACACCAAAATCAGGCATGTTGCTACGCAAACTCTGGGAAATTGCATCGTACCTTGACAATTCGTGGAGGACAAATAAAAGTACGGTCATATGGTGCTAAGCTACCACGAGCTGAACTGAGCAAGATGTCAGTCTTCTGGTGTCGATCGTATATTACGAGCTTTCCAACGTGTATATGACATCTCTATAGAATGACATAACAGATGCATATCTAACTCTATAGGTAAATATCATACGCCGAGAGCAGAAGGCAACCAGTTAGTCAGAGATGTTTACGTGGCTTCATTACAGGTTCATCTCAAATACATGAACATCTTTCCAAGTAACATACGCTACGGCAATATATAACCAGCACGGTAAATCGAGACTGTACAAAGGCGAGTCTCCACAACGCACGCAGATAGCACAGCCCAAATGAGGCAAACCAAACAGCTAGGACTAGCAGGCGGACATATTTAAACCTAATGCCCCGTAAAGGAACAACAAAAGCTCGAAGATTATTAGTCTTATATAACAATAAGAAGAAGAATGGTTATATATATATATAAAAATCATTAATTCAAAACACGACTATCATATGCACTTCTAGAATGGCCTATGATGTAAACGTCTGTTTCCATCTTTCCTGTTAGTAAACCATTCATTTTCCTGACATAGTTATGCACAGCGTTTCCTATTATTACACGTGAAGAAAAAATGCAACTGACTAATCACGACCAGAAGTATCTCGCCTCGATTTTTTTATTATTAATAAGGATTTAGCTTGTTATTATAAATTTCGTGCACTATACAGATTCATCACCTGCAAGCATACATCGTCAACTGGCGTTCTCTAAGAAAAGCAGAAAAAACTAGCGAATTGAATTAATGTACGCCACAGTAGTATGAGTTATCCCGCAATTCCTACCTTAGCCCCAGTCCCAGCAAGATACCGTTTGTTCACCTTCTTCAATTAATGTTAAAGTACTATATCAATTAGAAACGCACTGCATCACGCTTTTGACAGTTCGATCATTTTCATAATTATTTATGCATATTCACATTTATATATATACACGCACACACACACACACACACATCTATACACATTCATGTAAACGAACCTCAGTCGAATTGCCATATGTTAATATACAATTATTATAGCTAAATAACAGTAGATTTTTACTATCGAACAGTGCCTGCGGACTCAGCGCCGGCCAGGCAACAGTTTTGTCTACGTTCCACTGTACATAATCGTGCCATGTTGCTATTTATTCTATGGCGACTGCAGCAGATAGCCCGGTCGCTTCGCTCTCAATTAGCGCGCCTTCGTCGTTCAGCGTCGCAGCTAGGACGAAGGAGAACAACCACGGTTCGGCATTTTGAAAGATGTAATTAAAAGTAGATGACATGATACGGGTCTCTAATATCGATCGGCTTCCGGCATTTCGGACACTTAGCTCGTTGGCCAAGAATCGATTGCATGCATCGCTCGCAAAAAGCATGACAACAAGTGTTCAACGCGACGGGTCGCATGTTCTGTCTTAGTAAGGATATGTACGATTCCAGACACACCGCACAGCAAAGTTGGTTTTCAACCGTGCTCGTTTCGAAGGATTCTGTTGATGCTGGCCGTGAACTGATCCTAGCTGAGGTCACAACGGGTGAAGTAGCGGTTCTTCTTAAACCACCAACCATAGCGTTACTTACTAAATGTGTACTGGTTATTAGCCGGAGCTGTCGATTACCGCTTGAGTTTCGATGACGCGTTTCCTGTGACGACGTCCTACTATGAGCCAAGCTTCTATTCGTCTGCGGTGAAACGTGCGTTGCTGGTCGAATCATTGCATTTATCGGTTGCGCTAGAAGCTGATGGTTATGATGGACGAATGATGACCTCGAGCCACCTTCATAAAAGCTATTGTTGTCTGTGTATGGTAACATTTGAGGTAAAGAAACAGTTGTCGGGTGAACTGGAGGTTGATACGCAGGTGCCCGGTAGGCAGAATAGAACGTCTGAAATGGATAAACATTTGAATACTGGGTGGGCCTTGCGACGACGGTAGCTGTGGTAAAATAATTCGGCGCATTAGATGCCATGAGTCCCGCCAAAGGATTTGCAGGCCACGTTACAGTGGGTCGTGATACTGTAGAATTCCACGAGTAACTCATATTCACGGGGCTAAACTTTAGCTATTAGCAGCTCTTGATTAAATTCAGCAATTAATTCGCAGTAGTCGGCGGTCTGCTATGGGCCACAACGAACACAGTGATCCTGTATTGATCACTGTGACGAACTCAATACTTTTCTAACGAATACGGTATAACTCAAAAATATGATCGACCGGCGACGGTTTTTATCGATTCCATATTGGCACGACACTAGCTCCAATGGTTGGTTATTATACACAACAATCTCCTGGAAAGAATTGAGGTTACTGCTTTCGGTATAACTTTGAGTTTTGCCGTAGCTTACAGCGGGCCACGCGCCTCGTGGATAGTTTCCAGTGATCACCAGTCATCTGGTGGGGGAAAGTGGAAACGAAAAACCTTGCTAGACGTGCACACTGCACATTGTAAGGGCCGCAAGCCGTGTCACGTGGCCCGCTTTTGCTGACAGGCAAAATAAGGGTTGAGTAACTTATTTCTCACACTGCGTTTCAGCACCCAGGTGATCACTAACGTATGATTTATAAACGTTCGACTAAGAGGAAACACTTAAGTGTCAATTCTGTTTCGTGTCAATCTGCTGGGTTCGAACTTACACGTGTAAACAATGACGCAGGGTGGTGCGTTTAGATCGGGGAAACTTTTGGTCTTAGACAAAAGCCATTTCTTTCAAAGACTAAATAATAAACTACTCGTAACAAAAAGCACTGCGTCATTGTTTTTATATGAGCAAAGATCAGCTATTATTTTACTTTTTTTCGGTCGACGGGTCTCACCGTGATTAAATTTATTTTGGGCGAAATTAAAGGTTTACCGGTGTGTGTGTGTGTGTGGCTTTTGTAAAACGTGAAGAAGGTTTCACGAAGTAAAACGGGAATATCTTTAATAGGTTTTAGATTTAAGATACCCAAAAATTAATCAAAATGGCTCAAGAAGCCGTGTTTGATATACCTGGATTCTTTTATTCACAAATAAACCGCCGTTTTTGAGAAGCGAATATCAATTGCCGATGGGTCCAGAAAGCGGTAACAACTTTTTTAAAGACTTTTTATGTTTTTCTTATATTTTTTTAAAATTTATTGGACATTTTGAGCCCTTCCATTTTTCGTAAATGTTTGCATGCTCCCAATCCAAAGTTTAATTTCGCCGAGCGTTTTTACTTGTAGTGTAATTAAGCAATACTTACCAGCTCAACTTACAGTTACTATTAAAAAGCCTACTAAAAGTTATTTGCCGATTAAAGAAGAAACACTTTGAAAATAATTAAATGCTGAATTAGATCCTAAATCGAAGCTGTAATCGGGATGAATGATCTTTATATGAAATAAATCTAACCGTCAGAAATAGCACTTTTACAACATTGAAAACATTCCGTTGAAATATATGTTTATATACAGTCTTAAAAACAAAGCGTGAGAAAAAGCTCTCAATGTACGTGTAACTGCCCTCTTCGTGTAATTTGACGCAATTTCCGTGCAAGCAAAACAGAAAAATAAGCGGCCAATGAACTTCTACTTACTTGGATCTGATTTCAAGAGTAACAGATCTCTTCTAATTTACAAAAGCACAGATATTAGTTTTCCTGCTAACCAACGAAAATTTAAACATTGTTGCTAGCTAAATCGATAGTATTGTTCGATTTGTGTTATATTTTATGCTGGAACCACGTACACTCAATGCGGCATACATGATCAAAGTTCTCAAAAAAAAAATAGAAAAAAATGAGTAGGAGTAATTTATGTCTAGGGTGAAAGCCTCTGGCGTCCGTCTCAACTGAATTTTGCGAACTATGCGAAAGTCAACAACTTAATGAAATTCCAATTATACTCATCTAGTATTCAGAGTCGTTGTAATAAGCAACTTGACAAAAAAAACAAGTTTTAAATTCATGGGCTGCATGTTAGTAAATAGCAGTAAGCTGAAAAATGTTGATCGATCTCTGATTGATGACTGTTTTCCCAAAAATGATGATACCACTGCTATTCCTGCCACTTTTGAACTTTCCGATTTCATTTCCAATGTTGAAAAAATCTAAGTTATCATAAAATTACAAAAAAAACACGATTTTTACAAGCTGGATGTTGCAGCTGGCGAATAGTAGGACAATTCAACCAATAAATGAAATTTTGTTCTAGTTACGTTGTAACATATATCAGTCGGATGCACTTGCTTTTATCTTTTATCAAGTAGTCATTAACGTTTGGCTCAGTATATAACAATTAAAAATCTCTGAAAAATCGACCAATCGACAAAACAGTCAGTATGGAGCACTTTTTAGCCAAGTTGCCTTTAACTCCCGCAGAAATGCCTCAAAAAACTCTTTCTCTAGTGCTCCGCTTTATCTCCCAAAGTAACTATCAACAACTGGTTAACGAAATACAGTTTCTTTATGATAATAAAAAATATGAGTGCCGATTACACAACCTCCTTACCATACTTTTCGTTATTCGTCTTCTTTTTTTTCTATGAATAGATGGCTTAACTGCTGCCCAAGGTGCCCTTAGAGAGGCGCGCGACACTTTTATTTGTAAACATTCCCCTCTCCTAAATGCGAAAGTGCGATTTGAGCAGTTCCATCTTCGTTTATCGTTTCCGTGACAGCGCAGTGGTAATGTTTTTGCCTGCTAAGTGGGGGTGTATGTTTAAAACCGGGTATGAATGTACTTTGTTTGGTCATGGGATCGAGCCATCTAAAACCGTACTTAATGTCAGTACTGAACGTGGAACACGAATTACTTATTAGTGCTTATTGATTACCAAACTGCGTCCCCGAAATAATGGCCTCAGTGTGATACAGTGAAGAGCGTCTCAATTAGATTCTGGTTAATTTATAAAAAAATGTGCATATATCCGGCACTTCTTTAATTAGCTAACTAATTTTTAGTATCCAAATAGATCTCTTGGATTCCTTAAAGAAAAGGTAGCCATATACCATATGGTTTTCAAAGTCGACTTTTTTTTTTGAATCCGTACTTAGTCAGCCCTGAATACTTTACGGTAACCCCGTCTATTAAACGAGTTTTCCTTTAACAAAGTTTTAATTTAAAAAAAATCGATGATTCTCCACTGAAATAATTGACTACGTGACATAGTTGCTCATATCCTTCTCTATCTACCACATCTACTTTACCACATTTAATCTTTTACTTGCCTATTCGACCCTCTTTCTCAGGCCGTCGACATTAGATGACACCATCAAAGCCGGTTCATCTATAACATATGATTGAATTGACTTAAGTAACAATTCAACATTCTTCCTTTAAATCTACTATGGACGTTAACTATTTATGATATTAACGCTTACCCAAACTAAAGCAAGTAAGTATCAACAAATATTTGCGAAGCAAATGTCCGCGGAAAACTAGTGGCATATAAAATTCTAGATCTAAAACAGAATTTGTAAACGTTACCAACTAATGTAGAAATGCCGAAATGAGTTCATTTGTGTGCGCCCTGTAGGGTTGGAACTTTAATCCTATAAATGTTTATGACATATTGTTATCATAAAGAAAATAAATTGGTGTAGCGCTGCATTGCACATTTTAAATTCACATTGAAATTGTTGAAACTCGCGCATATACGTTGCTGATTATTAACCACTTTATGAAGAGGTTTCGCTAACTAGGTCTAGTCAAAATCGTTCTTTGCTATAGTCAAGCCTACGTACAAGAAATACTTTCGATAGGTCGGCGCATATATATAGTTGAAGCTTGCGTTATACTGAGAATAGTTTTTTAATGTATTATATTGATAAGAAGCCTGATATATTCATCTTAAGCGGAACGAAGATTTTAAAAGCTCAGGTACATTGAGCGCTTCGTGAGGATAGAACTTGAAATATAAAATGATGGCTGCTATAATCATATGCTCAATACGCGTTTAAAAGGAAACTATAAGGCTTGAACGTAGAAGAATAATACATATATTACAGAAAAATAATTTGTTGCATTGAATAATAGTAAACACATTAGTTGTATATGTTTGAATTTTTATGTGTTCTAGGTATGCTCCGTTTGTGGATACGGAACTGGTCTATTCATCGAGGTCTTACTAAGAATCGATCTATAAGCTCAACGGTAAACGATGGCACAGGACCATTTCAAAACAGAGACCACGCTAAACAGATCAAAAGGCAACAAATGTTGAAGCGAATCGAAGGTGCTCAAAGACAGTCTTCAAATATGATCACCCTTCGGGTTTTCGGCAATGGCTGTGTAGGGGGGCCAAGATCAGTGTCTGTCGTTGTAGGAAACTCCCGCTACTTGTTCAATTGCGGTGAAGGAACACAAAAGTTGTGTCAAGAGTACGGCGTTAAGATGTCCGACGTGAGAACTCTGTTTTTTACCTCGCCAACATGGGAAAATATAGGCGGTATATTAGGTTATATGCTGACAGTTCAGTCATGTGGAATGCATGAGTTTGAAATCTGCGGACACTCAGATATAATGAAGATATTCGAAATTACAGAGCCATTTGCTAATTTCAACGGGATCAAACTGACACGACATAACAAATTAGATTTCTCCGACAGTCTCATCAGTATTCAATCTGTCATCTTCAACAAAAGCAATAGCTGTGACACGAGTGATAGTATAATTAATGAAAATGAAATTAGTGAAGATATAATTCCGAATGATGCTGTCATTGGCTACATTTGTAAGCCGTATAAACAACCGAAGAAACTTAATCTATATCGTTGTGTTGAACTGAGAGTACCCCCAGGACCGTTTTTCATGAAGATAAAAGCAGGTGAAGAGGTTGTACTCGACGATGGCCGTGTTATAAAACCTGATGATGTTTTTTGTCTGGACTCATGCGCAGCTGTATTTATCATATTGGAGTGTCCTGCAGAAGAATACATTGACTCGTTTCTCAAGGCCAAGGAGTTTTCACCGTATCAACTTGGGGAAAATGCTGCACAGTATGATGACACAGGTGTAATTGTACATATGACTCCCAAAAAAATTTTCGACTCGCCTAAATATCAAATGTTCTGTAAAAAGTTTCGTTCAAACATAGTTCATCTGCTCCTTTGCGAAGAGAATACCTATGAGTTAAGCGCCAAATCATGCAGCGCACAGTATAAACTGAGTTTGATCCATGATGAGATATTCCCGCCACCTTCAAGGTCTTCAAATGTTGGTGTAGCCGCTTTTACCAAATATCACATTAGACCTCATTTGGGATTAGATGATAAGGCCGCAGTAAAAATTAAGCCTGAACAATATATCAGTGAGGCAAGGTCGGTACCGAATTTTGAGCTTGCTTTAAAGCAGGTGAACGATCAACTATCGAAATTGAAAATCGTTGACAAAAGAGAATATCCGCTAGTGGTGTTCCTTGGCACTGGGAGCGCTGTTCCGAACAACGATCGTAACGTGTCCGGTATTTTAGTGGTGACAGGACCAGAAACATACTTACTTCTCGACTGTGGCGAAAGCACGTACAGCCAGTTGATTCGGCATTACGGTATTAACCGTTCTAAGGAAATCCTCCGCAATCTTCAATGTGTTTATGTATCGCATATGCACGCCGACCATCACCTTGGCCTAATTACGATGATAAATGAACGTACCAAACTGGGCGTTGAAACAACTTTGCGCGTTATAGGACCAATCAGTCTACTTCAGTGGCTGCAGAAATACGGTGAGCTCTTCGGCCAGCTTAAATTTGACTTTGTGAACAGCGCCACTTTTCAAGGTAAGGCCACAGAGGGTTTCCCGCCGGCTAACATACCCAGTCATCAGGACCTGCTTGCAAACCTAGGAATCAAACGTATTGCGACCTGTGAGGTTGATCATTGCCCGGATGCTTACGGGGTTCGTATAGACATTGGCAGCGGTTACAGCCTCGTTTACTCAGGCGATACGAGACGCTGCCCCAGTCTCATCGAGCTGGGGCAAGGATGCGACTTGCTCATACATGAGGCTACGCTTGAAACCGGATTCGAAGACGAGGCATTAGTTAAGGGGCACTGCACGACAGCACAAGCTGTTGAGGTGGGGCGTCAAATGAATGCAAAGTTTACGCTGCTAACACATTTTTCACAACGTTATGTCAAGATACCTAATGAAGATGAAAGCATCTTTGCAGAAGAGGGAGTAGGTTTTGCATTTGACCATATGCAAATATCACCCAAATTACTCCAGATTTTGCCTCATCTCTACCCGGCAATAAGATGCCTGTTTTCCCAATACGTTGAAAAGATGAAACAGAGAACTATCAGCGCAAGCAAGATGGATTGGGTGCGGACAGAACTGAAAGAGTTTAACAAAAATGGGAATAAGGTCCGAGCCCCTGAAGACTGTTTGAAAAATCATTCGAAGGCGATTGAAGTGTCTTAGCTTGGCAGTGCTGTCTACATATATATAACTGTCGTTAAAAATAAATTATTTTGTACATATATTCGTTATTATATCGTGATTGCTCTTCCTGTATTTCTATACGAGAAAGGCTATACCTGTATTCCTGTGTGTTGGACATAGCATAATAGTAAACAATTCGTACAGCTATACCTAGCTATAATCGTGCGTACTTATCGCTCTATACGGGTGTGTTTAAGTTATAAAAAAATTGCAAATAAATTTCAACATCGTTTAACAATGTTTAACTAATATTTACATAATCTCTCGTATCCAAATATTTCATTTATCTTCGAATTGCTACACATGCTTTTTGTCTATTAGTAAAAAGAAGGAGCATTGTTATGAAGTCTAGACATAGTTTAGTAAACTTTAACATGTTTCGTGCTACTTCGTTCATTTGATCGTGTTCACTTATGAGAAATGTTAAATAAGGAACTGGTAACTAATATTGTAAAACAAAAAAAATTGAATCAGTTTTCTAAAAATCTAAAAAATCTGAATAAAATTGAAGCAAAAAGTCGTATTACGTTGAATAGAAGATTTCGAAACTATTCAAAATAAAACAAAATAATGATGTTGTGATAAGGAATCCCTAGACAACCAAAAATAAATAGGCTAGCATTAGGGGCTCTGTATAAAATGTGTTTCAAAACTCTATCTTAGGGAATGTGGTTCCTTTCGCATTCATTTTAGTCTGAGGCCATGCCTTATAAAATAAATGTGCTATGAAAAGTAGCAATGTACAAAACTGACAAGTGTGAGGAATGAATGAAACATAATGAATAGAAAAAACGTCTAGGTCGCAAATGTTGACTTGAGTAAAAATTGTAATTCAAAAAGATCGATGATCTTGCTATATTGATTATAGACAGTATCTTGTATTACAACGTTTTTGCTACCTTCAAGATGCGTTTCTCACTGCCAACAAAATAAGGAGCTTTCAGGTTTCCACGTTTTGGAAAGCTATAGCCAATAATGAGCTGACTTTTGACTTGTCAAGCGCTCGATTTCACATAATTGAGGTAAGCAGAGCCGTCCGACTTGACTAGGCTGCATCTAGTTCTAGCTCATCATTGGTTCCGTGTGTTGACTAGTATTGGCTAGATACAGCCGCTCGAACCAAGCCTTTCCAGCAATGCGCACGTTCGAAACAATTCACGCGGGGTATCAATTTTCCCGTGGATTTGTAAGCCGACGAGAAACTTGAAGCACTCGGAAGACAATGTCCATCACCTTACGCATATATGAATATTGACGTGTACAGATGTACGTATTAATTAAAGAAGTGTCCTTATGAACAGGAATTTTGGCAATAGTTCGAAGATTATTAGTATCCCGTGAAACGCTTCTTTACCAATCTAACTTAGAAAACGTAGAGACTGAAAATCTCGCAAAAACGCACCACCTTCTATGTGGTTGGTGTATATATGAATCGGTTAGTATAGCTCTTGTGCAGTTCTTAACATTGCAATCTGTACAGCATGCACTGTGCGATTGTTAACTCTTAGTATTGAGAGTACTGGCATAGTAATGCGTATATTAGGTATCACGCGTTTGGTGCCATTCATTGACTGTGCAACGTCTCTATAGCAATGTGAACGTTTTATACTGCTTTTCCAATTTTTTTTCCATCGTTATTCTTGCCCGGTGTTTTTTTAGATGTTTTGCCGATGTTTTGAATACGTAAAAATATGTTATTTATTTTCGTTGCTGTTGCAGGCGTTCCATGATGTTTGCATTGAAAGACTTCGGCCATTCGACTTGTAGCTACCGACTTTTTGGCGCAGTTCGGAACACAATTGGCCGGACAGCCTGGAAGCATCGATTAGCCCAGCAGAATCAAGATGAATGGATACAAAACCATCAACCTAATGACATCTACCTTCAGATTTTGGGAAATGGCACTATAGGCGGGCCTAGAACAGTGGTTGTTGTTGCAGGCTTTAAACGCTACTTTTTTAACTGCGGAGAGGGAACACAGAGACTCTGTCGGGAGCATAAAATCAAAATGAAGAATTCCACAGTGTTTCTCACTTCGCCAAAGTGGGAAAATATTGGAGGTCTAATTGGCTTTGTATTGACTTCACAAGACGCAGGGATACAAGAGCTTCAGATAAATGGATATAATCACATTTCTGATTTGTTTAGAATCACTCGTAGCTTTGTAAATCTAGGGTATTTGAAGCTAAGAACGAACGCTAAACTAGAATATGCTGATGCGGAAATGAACATTCGGCAGATTGTTCATAGAAAACGAAAATATGATGACCTCGGTAATTTAAAAAACATCCAGTTAGCTGGGCAGGATGAAACTGCTAGTGATTCCGTAAGCAGTTATATTTGTAAACCGATCTGGAAACCGGCCAAGATATCTCTGGAGCTCTGCGTTGAATTAGGCATACCCCCAGGCCCACATTTGGCTCAGTTAAAAGCCGGTCATGAGATAACTTTACCTGATGGACGCATCGTTAAACCAACTGATGTCGTGCAGCCTAGCGCACTGTTTACAACTTTTGTTATATTGGAATGTCCCACTGAGGATTACATTGATTCTTTTCTCGAGGCCGAAGAGTTTAAACCGTACGACCTTGAAGAAGGGGCCCTGGAACAGGATATAAAAAACTTAATTGTTCATATTACTCCAAAAAATGTGTTTGAGTCAGCTAAGTATAAGTTGTTTCTGCAAAGGTTTTCGCCAAAGGCCGTTCATTTACAGCTTTGCGCGGAGAACAGTCACGATCTGAGTGCGCAAGCACATCGCGCGCAGTATCAGCTAAACCTGATACACAATGAGATATTTCCTCTCCTTCGGAGATCTTCAGTAACGAAGGGTGTAGCTGCTTTAACGAGATACAATGTGAGACCACATACGGGGCTAGACGACGAGACAAAATTAAAAATTATGCCCCAACAGTATATCGGAGAGGCAATGGCATCACCGAATTTTGAGCAGGAGTTAGCCGAGCTCAAAACTAAGTTGGAAAAGACAAAAGTTCATGATCAGAGAGAATACCCACTAGTGACCTTCTTCGGAACTGGAAGCGCCATTCCAAGCAAGGACCGTAACGTGTCCGGCATTTTATTAACGACGAAACCGAGTAGTCATATTCTACTTGACTGTGGTGAGGGCACTTGGGGGCAAATGATACGGCACTATGGGCCAGAAGATGCCGAAAAGGTCCTTAAGAACGTGAAATGTGTGTATGTCTCTCACATGCATCCCGATCACCATCTCGGATTAATCTCGATTATCAAAGAACGTATCGAACTCGGCGTCAAAACACGTCTACGTGTTTTAGGACCACCGGAATTGCGTACATGGCTTGACCTCTATAGTGAAGTCTTTGAGCGGCTCCCTTTCGAATTTGTGAACTGTCTTGCTTTGTGTAGGGATAAGCAAGAGCCGTCTTCAGCGGAGCAAAATCTAATTCGGAATCTATTCTCTAACTTGGCTGTTAACAATATTTCAGCTTGCCTTGTTCCTCATACGAAGAATGCATTTGCCATTCGTGTCGATACCAACGGTTACAGTGTGGTATACTCCGGTGACACGAAATATTGTCTGGATCTCATTAGACTGGGTGAAGGATGCGATTTGCTTATCCACGAGGCAACAATGGAGGATGGCCTCGAGGAGCTGGCAAAGAGAAAAAGGCACTCTACGACAATGCAGGCTGTTCAGGTCGGGAATCAGATGAACGCTAAGTTTACGTTGCTCACACATTTCTCTCAGCGTTATTGTAAGCTGCCAAATATAGACGATGCAATATTTGAGAAACATCCCGTTGGCTGTGCGTTCGATCATATGGAAATTGCCCCCAAGCATCTTCAAGTGCTTCCTCACCTCTATCCTTCACTAAAGAGCTTATTTGCGGAACACGTTCATCATATGAATGAAAATAGTAGCGCATCTAACATTATTCGGCGACTTCGACTTAAAGAAGAAGCGCGACGAGAGCAAGAGAAGGATAATCTTAAAAAGCTCATAAAAACATTAAAAGGAGGTCTTTTAGAACAAAAATTAGATGATTAGGTATTTCTTCTAACAATTAATAGTCAAGTAGTTGTAAAGAAATATACTTTTTGTACATTTGTTACTTTATAAAGGAAGGCATGTGTGTTCACTCTATTCTATTCTAGTCGAGCAGATTTATACGTAGGTATGTTTTGAGGTAACAACCGTGGCTTTTGATATTAGATTCGATCTAAATAAATGAGATGAAAAACGAGTAGACTAAACTAGGTAAAAAATATTTCGTACTCGGTATTAGCTAAAAATAATTGAAACGTCGAAAATTACTTGAATGTATATTTTAACGCTGACAAATATAGTTCGTGTATTCGACAACAAAGAGTGGAAATTAATGATCACAGCAAAAGAATCGAGCGGAAAATACCGTTAGAGTGAATCGATTGCGTTGCATTGTTTTGGCGTAATAGAGATTTGTATGAACTTCTTGTACGTGGCTCACAAATGTTTGAACAAGTGTTTATCATTGCGTATTTTGGTTTGAGGATGTAAGAAATTCCATATCTGCTTTAGTATCTCTAAGTATCTGCTCTAGTAAGTTTGCTAAAAGTTGGTAATCGACGCTGTTGAAAAAGGCACGCTATGGCATTAGCCATTCTTATCTTGAGTTCTGCACAAAATGCAGTTTAGTAAGTGCAACGCAATTAGTCAAGCATTTTACCAACGATTTTCGCTTCTTTTTTAATAAACGACAAGATGCTCGAAGACATGCATTGGAGTGTTCATCTTCAAGATATTTTTATGGCGTCATTTACATGATTCCGAATCTCTAAAGTAACAACAAATAACAATATAGCAAAACCGATGTCTACTTTACACTCCCATGGCCGTCTCTTAGACCCTTCACTTGAGGAGGTAACAACGAGTTTATTTAGTGCTAAAGCATCAAAGAATGGTCGTTGACAGAAGCTTATATACGTAACTTGATAGATATTTGCCACCATACTTATAACAATGTAAAACCAGTTTGAATAAGGTTACAAATGAAGAGCGCGTTCCCATCTTCACTGCTGTTACCCAATATCTAAAGCGCGAAGCCAGACTAAATTCATCAGAAATAATTATTACTACAGCATTGTTTTATGAGGGTGACGACACTCGTCATAGTCGTGACAGTTCGGCAGCCGCAATTTTGCGCACATAGAATTTTTTGAAACATGCGCGAGTAACTCAATATTTACAAAGATTGACTCTCTCCCACAAGTAGAGCGCGGCAATTTATGAACTGTGGAAGCCGATATTATTGACTTCAGTAAAAATGAATAATATCATAGCAAAACGTATGCTTGTCATAGCAGTTAGAATGATCCAAAATTCAGTAATTTCAATCGAATAGATGTGTACATACTATTAAACGCCTATTCCGCACATACTGCTTCATACTTAGTTTTTGCGTTGTGCTTCTTACCTGCACGCTTTCCTCAAAATCCTATTGACTAAATGAAGCAACCCGATCCGGCTCTCCGTCACACATGTTAGAATCGAAACACGCGTAGATTTCAGTAAGCGAATTCGAATATGAAGTGCTCGATCAATTGATGTGTATGTACGCACTTTTCAAGAATAACGGAAGCACTTGAGGTATGTTTGAGTAGCCAGTTGATTGTTAAGTCAGATATATATAGAGGCAGTACCTTGACCTCGTAAACCGATTTAACGGGTTACTATGTAACTGTGCGAATAATACACATGGGTTCTAGTTCCTATAGTGGTTATTACAGACAAAGGGCCTGAGGCAAACATAACAAATATAGCCACATGCTGAGGGTGGTAGATTTTATGATTGCTCAAAAATACAGCTGGGGGACTAATAGCTGCATTGATAGAACTATGTGACAGAAATACGTATGCGAATATCTTATTGTATAATGGCGGTATTGTGCGTGTACTAGAACGTTCTACAAAAAATTGTAGAGCAACTCAATGGTCGTGCGTGCTTTTGTCGATATTGTCAAATTTAATGCAAGCGTAATCATGATAGTTACTAGGTGGATATTAAAGTGTTGCTTTGTTGGAGAACTCTCGAGTATGATGTGTTAAGCTGAAAAACGGCTAGTTTGACACACTGATACGTTAATTGAGCCCCGCGTATGGGTAAAGCTTTTGCAGACATCATCCGTTTGTAAGTAGCAGGTCTTGTATTAATACCTGGTATTCGATAAGAGCTATCGTTTGAATTATAGCAGTGTCTACTGGACGAGATCTAAGTTTCCCGAGTTTATTGACAAATCCATAGAGACTGTCTGTTTCGTATACAGAAAGTGGATTTTCTTGCTATCTTGAAATGGTTGCCCCGGTATAACAGTTCTTATTACATTATTAAGCTATTCATCACATGGTTAGTTTACAGGTTTATAGATCACGTTTGGAGGATGTGACGCCCTGTCATTAACGGTACAATCAGCTTCCCAACTTTTTACATTTCTGTCGAAATGCCGAAGAATCGAGGAGTTGCTGAGCAGCTACGACAGCAACGAATCGAGAAGCAAAGAGTTGCACATAAACCTATCGCTGCTGCCCCCAACATTTACCTTCAGATTTTGGGCAATGGTTGCCCGGGCGGACCAAGATCGGTGTTCGTTTTCACCGACATTTCTCGCTACCTGTTCAACTGTGGCGAAGGAACGCAGAAGCTTTGTCAGGAGAACAAGGTTAAGATGCCAAAAATGAAACAACTCTTCTTTACGTCGCCGAAATGGGAGAATATCGGAGGCCTAATCGGATATTTATTGACACTGCAGGATACAGGAGTGCCGGAACTGCAGATTAACGGACACAAGAGTATTCTGCAGTTGTTCGATATTACGCGTGGTTTTACACACCTCGACTTGATCAATCTCAACAGCAATAATGGATTGGAGTTCTGTGACGAAGTCATGAAAATTCAATATGTCATTCTGAACAGAAACGATTGTGCAAGTGGTACAGCAGCTACCAAAAGGGTTCGATTAAACAACGAAACGATACCTCAAGATGCAGTGATTAGCTATATTTGTAAACCGCATCCAAAACCTGGGAAGTTGTCCCCAAAACGCTGTGTGGAAATTGGTGTATCTCCAGGGCCTCTTTTCGCGAAACTAAAAGCAGGGGAGGAGGTCACACTGGGGGATGGACGTGTGGTGAAACCCACTGACGTCTTGGGTCCGTCGGAAATCTCTCCGACTTTCATCATACTGGAGTGCCCTTCTGATGATTATTTGGATTCTTTTCTTAGCGCTGATGAATTTCGACCTTATCAGACTGGCGAGGATGCTTTGCAACACGAACTGGTAAGTCTGATCATTCATATAACACCTAAACAGTTGTATAACTCGGCCAAATATCGCGTATTCCTCAACAAGTTTCCCTCAAAAACTGTCCACTTAGTGCTGTGTGAGGAAAACACTTACGAACTAAGTGTAGCAGTCTATCGGACGCAGTATCGGCTCAACTTGATTCATGACGAAGTCTTTCCTCTTCTCCCAAGGTCCAAGGACGTTGGTGTGGCTGCATTAACTAGGTACAACATCAGACCGCATGAAGGTCTAGATTGCGAGGCAATAATTAAAATTGTGCCGCAAGAATACCTCGACGAAGCGAAAACTGCACCTGACTTTGATGCTGTTTTAAGTGATCTAAAAGATAGACTGGCTAGGGTCGAAATAAATGAACAAAGGGAGTACCCCGTTGTCACATTTCTTGGGACCGGAAGTGCCATTCCAAGCAAAGATCGGAACGTATCCTCTATTTTAATGGCCATTAAACCTAACGCGTATCTACTATTTGACTGTGGAGAAAGTACGTGGAGTCAAATCGTTCGCCATTACGGCGTCGAAGAAGCTAAAAATGTGCTCCGCAACCTTAAATGCGTCTACGTCTCTCACATGCACGCTGATCACCATCTCGGTCTAATTACGATTATAAAGGAACGTACTAATCTTGGTATCGAAACAAATTTGCGCATTATTGGACCCACAAACCTAGCTGTTTGGCTTAAAAAGTATAGCGGCGTCTTCGAGTCGATCGACTTTGACTTTTCATACTGCGGCAACTTCAGAAACGACACTGAAGAGTTACCGGTCTCTAATTTTGAGACATTTACCGACATAGGAATTGATCGTATTTCGACTTGTTGCGTCCCTCATTGCAGGGATGCATATGGAGTTCGCGTCGATATTAGCGGCTACAGCATAGTTTATTCTGGCGACACGAGACCTGCTTCGAGTCTCGTCGAATTAGGCCAAGGATGCGATTTGCTAATTCATGAAGCAACCATGGAAGATGGGCTCGAAGAAGACGCGTTGACGAAAGCCCACTGCACTACGAGCCAGGCTATCGAAATTGGGCGTCAGATGAATGCAAAATTCACCATACTTACACACTTCTCGCAGCGTTACTGCAAATTACCCAACGTAGACGAAGCTATTTTTGAAAAAGGCCGTGTAGGTTGTGCATTCGACCATATGCAAGTCTCTCCTAAACACCTTAAGATGCTCCCTCATATCTACCCAATGTTGAAGTGCTTGTTTGCTGAACACTTCCATCGAATGACTCTGCGGACCAGTAATGTGGTCAAGAAGGCACAACAAAAGGAGCAACAGAACCTGGAAGAAGGTATCAAGGCGTATGAAACGGCACAATATGCGTCAAATATATTTCAGACCGTTTAATATTGTCACTTGTTTTCGTTACCTATGTACTGTAAATGATAAATGTATATAAAAGTCTTGTGAATAAGTAAATTATTTGTCTATTTGAATAAATCATGTATATATTTGTTGATCTATCGATGCCCATTTTACGTACAGGGAGAGGCGGTGGTCCTGTTCGTGCTGCTCAACATGTTGGTGGAATGTTTAATTAGAAAGTAAATGACATCTTCAATTACGTAAAGCTATTTCGCAATATCAAGCACTTGGCTGTTGCAAGCGAACTTATACAATAAAAGACAAAGTTTGGCTGGTACATACTTTAAATTCTTAGAGAAATTTGTAAACAGCATAAGCAGATATGGGGATCCTAAAGACAACAACGCATTGCCGCGATCGAGGGGGCTTCTCACAAAAGCAGAGATCGAAGTCTAAGGGCCTTGTTGGGCACAGCTAACAGTTCAGCTGCGACTTTTTACTTATGAGTAAATTGAGGAAAAATGAGTCCCCCGTGCCTTTGACTTTAGGCCTGTTAAAAATTCAGGCGGTGTATTCCAAATGCAATTAACGAAACTTAAAAACCTGTCTGGAGCACACATTCGCCATCGACGTGGCATGGTTCAGCTTCTACCGCCAGCCAGAGAGGGACTAGGCGTTGGCGTCGCTATAAAGTGACATTGGTTCCAGTAGCAGCGTCGAGTACGCTCAAACGTACGATGACAGTAGTACTACCAAAGTGTTGGGAGAAGTATGTAAAAAATAAAAGAAACTACCTTTACCACGTATTAAAAAACCATTATGGCGGAACTAGTGTAAAGGTCTTTCTTTTGAAGTCCGCCGGATTCTCAGGTTGTAGCGAATACTTTTAATGGTTGTTACCCATTAGTAGTGAAGGCCGATGTTAAAGAAAAATTTAATCCGGCTCTTTATTCAAGAGGAATGAACACACTATTTGTCATTGGGACCTGTTCGTTTATTTATTCGTTTTATTGAATTAATATTACTTCGTTCGATAAATCAATTATGCTCAGAGGGGTAATTATAATGATTACTAATATGTCCTCATGCCATAACATATATCAATTAGTTGTGCCCAATAGGTAGCGGTGACACAACCGGAAATTGTAAGGAGTATCATTTTGGTGACCCATAAAATGAATCTCTTTCGATAGAATTTTTTTTATTTTTAATTTCTCTTGTTCTGTTTATATTTCAATTTTCTGCTTGTTGCGTCCTCGCGGGGTGCCTGGAATTGCTTTTACACACCGTTTTTTTAATGCTGTTCATTTAAATTACGAATTGACATCGATTTATTATAGTTCGATCGACGAGCATATGAACAGTATTTTGCAGACTTCACTAGTACACTTCATACGGTTGTCGGTAGAGATTTTTTTGCATCGCTGTTCGCTGATTATTGCTATTGTAATCATTGTTTTTATATTTTCTCTATCGTGAACATTTTAATTTGCATCTACGCTTGTTAATACATAACAGCTATTATTTGATTGAAAGCTGTGCGATTACCCTATTTATGTAAAATGTATTTGCTGCATCTTTTCATATTTTAGTACAACATTTTTAGTGTTGTCGTAGCTTCACCATCATCGCCGCCATCATCGCCATTTTCACTAATTTATTACTATTATTATTATTTGTACCATTCGTGGCCATCTCAATTTTCGTTCATGGCGCTCGCGCGAACATTTCTGACAAACTCGACTGTAAAAATCGGTTCGGCCCGGAGACCCATTGGAAAGTTGACTGCCCAGAAAATGGTCTTTTTATTTCCTGTCGTCTACACGTCATCGTCCTCATCATTTATATCTTTACCTAATAGTTCCAGTCATCCCCGATTCATGTTATCCCATTTATATTATCGAGTTTTCTGAAACGCTTTCTGTCTGTTTTTTCGTTCGTGTTGTTCCAATTCATAAACATCTCTTAACGGCAAGTAAGGTTCATTTTATCTTGAATTATCATTATTAATCATCCGTTCCCATGTATCTATCAATTTATTTGATTACATGTAAGCTTTTTTAAGTACATTTTTAGTCAAGACTGGAAGAACTATAATTCTAGCTCCTTCATCTTTATCTTTGCAAATCATTTTCAGCTTAGCAGCCACTATGTAATTGTGGCTCTAATTTATGTATCCGGATTGTGGCAGCACTGGTTCGATAGGCATTACTAGCAAAAAGGGTCGTTTTAAAGAGTTTCGCTTTAAAGACGTGTCTAAAGGTAATCTTTATCTCGATGTATAATATCTTCCACCTACTGTTTACGCCGACACACAATAATAGGGCTGATTATGCACAGACTTCATATGGTGATAACATTAATGCGTAATTAGAAAAAAATTTTTAACACTAGATTGGTTATTTTTATAAAGTCTCGTCTCGTGGGAAGCCTGCCACAATAAAGCGTAGCGCACAACGCGACGGGTTTGTAACAGTCAGACCAGGCTTCACTTCTATTTTGATACTTCTATTTGCCAAATCGCAATTAAGCGCTATTAACAATGCTAATTGAGAAATAGATCTGAATATAGCTCCCATTTACTTGTATTTTTTCGGAATATCAAGATAAAAACTACGTTTTTGATACGAAGCGAATTACACCACGTAGATTGAAGATTTAAAAACTTTTTTAGTCTGACAAAAAAGTATACATCAACGTCATAAAATCATTATTAAAGCAATGTCGGATATATAATCATAACAATTAATTGGTAATGACATATATATATATATATCTACTTGTGAGGTATATACGGTCAATATAATGCACAATCAACCTTTTCTACGAACTAAATAATATTATTAGATTAGCTAATTACAACGACTCAACACTACGTTTTTGAATATTCTTCTATCTTATTTTGTCTTGTTACTATAACGCTTTTCGTATTTTCGTCTCTCAACACAAGATCGTATGATCATAAGCTATATCTTTGAAGCAATAATAATAAAAAAGTGTGATAATTAAAACAGTAATATATACGCTACTTTCATAATAGATAAGCGTTTCTACGACGTCAAACGTTATTAATGCTATAGAATCAATCTACAACATTATAAATGAATTGTTGCCCTTGCGATACAAACTTAAAGTACATATAATCACTAATGACAATGTGTAAATCTCACAAAGTTACGTCACATGTCCCGTTTATTGTTATTGTTAGTTGTTATCGTTTTTGTTGTCAAAGCAAAAGATTGAAGCGGGCTTTTATTTGTACTGCTGATCTTCACCTTTTACCTTAGCATGAATTCTCCCCTTGATCCTAATTGTTACCTTTTAAACGAATACTTTTCCCTTTATGAAAGGTATCGTGAGTAACGTATCTTTCAGTATTCTCGCTTATTGTTCGTCTTCCGTGTGCAGCGCGGATCACGATGACAACGGCGATTCGTGTGCAATAGGTATTACATTGTACATTTGCTTATTTTTTTTTTGCATTTGAACTAGCTGCTATACAAGACATATATATACCAATATCTATCTGTATATATGCTATCTGTGCGGACCAATAGACGTAGCCTTTTTCATAGTAGCAGACGCAGCGTTATACAGCGAACGTCTTCTTCAACTATACGTTTTGCCTGACTTCATTCCGTTCTACCGAGTGATGCTCTCACAGCAAACGAACAACTTTCACATTCCGACGTGCTTTTACGTTGATGCGTATATATATATATATATGCTCTAATTTCTGGCCTATGCTTTTTCTTACTTATAGGACCTGTTTATACTTTAGGTACTAATCAGCTAGTAATTAACGCATACTATTCGCTATAGCGTCTTGCGCGACAATGATAATATTATTTAAAACTCGCGGTCGGCTTCAACGTTATACTCATTGATTTGTCGACATATTCTGATTAGTCAAACACGTTCTCTAAAAATTCTTTGTTTGAGTGCGCATATATTGTTGCTATATTATACATACATACATGAACAGGATCATCGTTAATATTCATATATATATATAGAGAGAGAGAGAGAGAAAGAGAGATAATGTGTATTATATATCGCATGATGTATTATCTGTATATAAACGATTGCACACTTGATTGACAAAAACTAAAAAATAAAATGCTAGCCATTGTAGCTATATCGAGCTAGAGGTAATACTTGGATGATGGATGTATATTTAGGTATGGTGTAATAGCACAACCAGGACAGCCGTCCCGCTGAAGTGATAATCGCTGCTCTATCTGAATGTTCTCTTCTTGCTATATAGTCAAATTATCCCATTAACCGTCACCCACGTGACATAACGCGTTACAACGCACCAGTACACTATTCAGTGGCAGATATCGTGGCTGTCTACGATTCATGCGCACTTGTTCTTTCCCATAACGCAACGTGCAATTCGTGCTACGATGCCTTAACGTTCGCGGTATATCCCTCTGTTTAACGGATCTCTCTCGTTTTGCGACAATACAATATCACTGATTCCACAATGGCACCGCTTGTTTCAAGCTTTTTCATTGCGGTTTGTTTGCTTTAATGTTGTATTCTCTTTCATCTGTTTATCACAAGCCGTGGGGGTCCCCGTGCGTACGATTAACGGACAACGTTAATTGCGTTCAACTGTAAGCGAACGTCGTCTCTTTGTTTTTGACTAATTATTCTAGTTAAAATGTGTTCTCTCTTTGCCCTCTACTAATTTTCATAACCCTTATATATAAATATTAATAATAAAAAAAATCACCAGAAGTCGTCACCAACTTGTTCTCTATAATAGATACACATACAAAGCCTTCATAAACATCTGCCAGATGGCAGTAACACTTCCACAGTTTCAACCGTACGAGGTCGTTCTCTAGCCATTACTAAAAGCTAATTGCTATTATGCAGATGCGGCCATAGCCGGTCACCCAGAAGTTGTATCTGTCATTTAGTTTGAGGTGGCTTATATCCTTTGTTGTTGTTTTTCGTCTTGACATAGGATAGCAGAGCCCTGATAACATTTCATGGCGTCTTTTTTTAATGACCTAAGGGTGCGCTCATCTACCCTCTTCTCATATTTTCTAAAATCTCCAAAGGTAATCTCTTCTTTGTGTGTTTTGTTCACTGCAAAATCTGCCTTCGTTGCTGAAACGTAATTTTTTTTTACCTCTAGTCCCAGTCTAACGTGCGTGTTTGGTTTAGTTACGTTTATGTTCGGTACTATTAACATGTCTGGGTCAAGTAGACCACTAATCATGCTGACACCTTCTGGCTTTTTTTTGGTGTTGCTCCTGAGGCATCGTACACATTAAATTGCGCCTTACGCATTGCATCTTCTTCCGTCGTCATTCTTCGATCGCGTATAATTACAGATTTGTTTAAAACAGTACGATCGGATCAGACATTCCCACAAGTCTCAGAAGTGCCACCAGTTTCTGTTGAGTGAACTGCTCATAACCAGGGAAGCAAAAACGCCCTCGTCCGTGTCAAGTTTGTCAAGCTTCTCAAACAGTTATCTACCGGTAGCCCCTATATTTTGCGGCAGATGATAGAAAAATCGTCGAGAAATTATGAGGAAAACATATTTTTCGGTGGTCCTTGATGCGTGTGTTTGTGTGTGTCTCAGTATTTAAAATGCCATTATTATTCAGGCTTTCCGCTAATTGATGTGTATTTTTCGCTGATCATGAGTGCTTCTGCTCAAGGATGGTTAGCAAGTATTCACTTGGGACTAATGTTTGTTTTTTAATACTATAATAAAGCAAGTCTAAGCTGTATAGTAGTGACCTATCGTATATTCAGTCAACCGTTTGTACCGTATTATCTTCTGATAGCTAAAGACGGAACCTGAATGCTGATGAACAATTTTTTAATTAAGCCCTTATTTTTTTTAACGTAATGGAACTGTTTGAAATTTTCGTTAATAACTTCGAGCTGATGACCACTTGGTGCTTTCCTATCTTCCCTGGCTGCCCTTGGTAGTTACCTCAGGGCTTAAAAGCGTTTAACAAATGGTACGGATATTCATCTCGTGGGCGAATCTTCGGTGGAGAGCGCCTGCGAACCATATCCGCTTGATACGAGACTCTTCGCTATAAGGCAAACAAATTACAGATACGCACAACATATGTAATTTATAAATCTTGTACAATAACCAGGTGTAGATAGACTTAAACTACCCTCGACTATGTTGTCACGGCAGATCGAGTGGCGCCAATCACCTGGTCTGCATCTCAAGGGCACATCAACCCAACTGAGTATAAGAATAAGTTTGACAGTAAAACAAAGTGAAAACAAAAACCCTATTTGATATAAATACAATTGTCTCCATTATTTTTAAGCAGGCTCTATTGACGGAATTTCATATTTACGTTCTGTCGAATCGGAGGTATTGTGTGATCTCCTGAATAACTCTTCGGCATCTTCCTCCTCAGGGTGAGATAAAATCGAAATGGACTCGAGATTCTCTTCGATCAGAGGTCGCAATGGCTTCAGCTTTTGGCCCACAAGAGCGCCTGTAGCCGGAGAGTCTGTCATATTAAGATGCAGTCAATGGTAAAATTTTCACATGTTAGTAATTGCCTGCTAAAGCGTTCTAAATACAAATGACGATTTTCATGATTAAATTATCGTTTGCCGTGTGTTAAAGCGATAGAGTTGCGTAAATTCTCGCATTTAATTGCTTTATATAGTTAGACGATTGCTAATCGGGAACTTTTTTTGTTTATCCACAATATTCGACGATCACTCTAACTATTACTGCAACAAAGTCGTTTAAAGATTTTGAGTATCTGCTATATAAAAGTATATTGGATGGTTTTCTATAATGCTCATTTAGGTGTTGATCTTTACGTTTCAAAGAAGACTGTCTTAGGTTGAGGTTAAAGTTCAAATTGAGGAAAGTTGGACGCGCAGCTCCTGTATGTTAGTAGCAGTTGTAGTAAAGGTGAAGATGTTACCAAAAGTAAGTAACGCAGTCACGAAGTGGTGGAATCGTTTGTGAATCCGCGCAGCGTGCACGAGGGATATATTTGTTAGTGTTAGATAATAGCTCCCTTCACGACTAAAAACAAATTCGCTATTGATACGCTTAACGTCGAATTCTAACCTAATGTTTACTCATTTATGATCTTACAAGCAAATTGCTCAAGTTTAATCAGACCTAAGCTCATCATAATCGTCATTCTCAGACGAAAATCCCAAAAGGCTGCCGATTGCTACGTTCTGTTACTGTAGAACTTATAACGATCCTAGTGTCATTTGGTTATCAGTCAGAAATGGCATCCCTCGTTTGCACTGAAGCGTCGGAATGAATAAACATGCCAAAAATATTTTCTAGTCAAGCCATAGGTGTAGCAAATTTATTCTTTCCAGTGCTTTGGCAAGAAACATCACTTATACTGCTTATGCTTACCTATGCTGCTTACTGATACCAAATTGAAAACTGTGCTATTTATTCGCCAAACCTACGAGGTTACGCGAAATGGAAAGGTAAGGTGAGGCGGTGTCGGTGAGACAGGCCAGAATACATGAATGAATGGATAAATGGAGGCAGAAATTGAAAAAGTTCCGGCAGTCAAAGTATTCAAGACATTCAAGTATGGTATTGCACAGGGCTGGATGCGCAAGAAATCACACACATTGGCCAAAATCCGTATTGAACACACATCTACACCGTCTCCACCTCGGACATCCTTCCATAGCGCATGTTTATCTTTTTTTTTTGGTCAATGTTTGGTCGCCGACAAAAATGAATATACTAAACTTTCGCTATAAGCCATAGCAGTCTTGCTCGTTACTTTTGCATTAGTCTTTTCATTGAAAACTTGTTTTAAACCCGTGGCCTAAAGACTAGTCATGAAGCTTGAATGCATTATTCTTCCTTTAGCTTATTATAGTACATCTCACTCATTTTTTCTCTTTTGAACGTCTAAAATGCGCATTTTTTGATGTTCATTCCTGAAACAAACGTCAGAGAGTTATATGCGCTATGTGCTACTTGATTATGTGTGCGTGCATGCGTGTCAAAGGGATTTCTAAAGGTGACCTACCCGTGATAGCACTGGCCGCGTCCTTCAGCTTGTCGAGCCCGTCTCCGTACGATGAATTGTGTGACAGCGAACCGTTATGTCCATTGTGAACAGCGGCTGATTGTGAATGTGTTATTGTTGCTGCTGCTGCGGCCGACGCCATTCCCGTGGCTCCATGGTTATGACCGCTCGTGGACTCATCGTACATCGACAGTGACATGATGCTCTGCTTGATCATCGATGACGTCATGCTCGAAGACATGCTCTGCAGTATGTGGAAAGAATTGATCAGTATTTTGATCGATCGATCAGAGAGGAACGAAAAAATTGGAATAGAGACAGAAAATGAAGTGAATAGCAGAAATCAGGTGATAATTTAGTCACTTTAAATATTATCAGCCGTTTTAAGTTCGTGAACCATCCACCTTGATTTTCGTTTACTATGGCACGCGGGCTCGAAAACAACCTAGCATGCGCAATTATACGAACCAGTAACCAAAGCATTTGCCTTTGATTGACAACACTAGGAATAGAAAAAGCAAAGATCCTAACAAGAGAATATTGCAGCAGCTAGATCTTTAGCTTGCGAAAGCTATTTCCCCAAGTAATTTCTTTGGCGCCTCAAGGAATCAAAGTTATTGAACAATATGGGAAAAAGCGCGAATCATTCAGTGTATTGACCAATTCAACTAGCCTTTGCTACTCCAGCCAGGGTTAATAAGAGTGTTAAATTAGTGAAGTCTTGTCAGCTTTCTTCAACTGCTTTGAAATTCATAGCAACAATTCTTAATTACACATGCCCCCCATCAAAGCAAATAGGCTTACTTGCGCCATGTTAGGAACCGATAGCGTTTTGCGGATAGGACGCCCCTGGGAGTGCAGGAGTTCCTTGACAGCAACGTCTTGCCGTAGCTTATCGAGATTGAGAATCGACTCCACTGAGATGACAACTTTCGTATATTTCTCAATATACGACTCTCCGTCAGCAGCTACATCATCTAGACCTTGGGCAGCCATTAAAGCTAGAGTCTCTCTGCCTTCAAGATCTTCACACGCTTTCGGGATGGATCCCACAATCTCGTACGTGACACCTACAACATAAACAATAAGAGCTAACTAATAACCAACGACTTCTATGAATGGCTTTTCAGTGCATGGACTGTTCCGTTGATAGTGGATCACACACCGGTATTTTTTTTGCTTCCAAAATGAAATTTCGTTGGACATAGTCTTTTCTGTACGTTATGACATTATTAAAAACAATCCTACCTGACCGATAAAGTGTGGGAGCGCCCGATATCCGCTTTCGCAGTTTCTCTGTGAACGTCTGCCGTTTGTAGACGTTAATGGCGAATCGCTTACGCAGTATGATGTCCACTGAGACAGGGTGCGAAAGGCGTACCTTTGCCTTCAAAATGAGGTAGATCCGGTCTTGCGAAGATGTGGCGGCATTTAGTAGCGGCGAATCGTGAATCGACGAATCCCATGCTACCACGACACGATTGTCTTCACTTCGTACGATGGGCAGCGTGTATTGGGGACTGCCCAACTCTTTGCTGAGTATCGAGTTAGCACCTGGAATGTGGGAGGGATGAAGATTCATATCGTCACTGCTGAGATCGAGGAAGAGCACTGGTGTGTGTAGCTCCATTCCAGCCAGTTCGGCTCCGTCGCCTTCGGCTGGTGCTCCCGGCACCCGCGAGCCTGCCTGGGGGGTGTAGACCGCGTCCCGCTCCTCCTGTAGACGCATCCACGCATCCAGCAGCTGCCGCTCTCGTTCCGTTTCCTGTTCGCTTTTGTTTTCTTTTGCACTCATTTTGACCAGCTGTTCATGTAGATAGTGCTTGCGCTTGTCAAGCACAGCCACCCATCTACCACACGTTCGAGAAAAGAAAGGAAAAGGAGTTACATTATGCTTAATCTTGGTATGGTAAAGTAATAACGTATTTGCCCACTAAATCTAGAGAGAGGTAAGGCGGTCTATGTTTAAAGCCGCGTGAGACGTTTCGTTCCGTAATAAAAGGGCCAAGCCATCTAAACCAATGCTTGTCGGAGGTAGTGAAAACATTTGTTGTCATGACTAGATTCAGATACAGCGACAAACTTGCACGAGTTGTGAAAATATTAAAAAAAAAGATTACGATACACATGATTTTCAAATGAGCAAGTCACATGAGTATCATGAGGATATGTTTAAGAAACACCGCTATTTCAAATACATAACGATTGCGGTGATCCTTTCTTGTTAATATATAAAAGCTCTTACTTGTCTCGCAATGCGCGTAGGTCATCATCTTGGTATGAATCGAGAGGCTTCTGCAGCCCGACCTTACGAGCACAGAGTCCTCCTACAGAAACGTGGGTGATGGCCTCGCAGCTCAGCGGCAGGGTGCCCGAGTAGGGCGCAGCTGAAACCGATACCACCATGCGGCGCTGCTGGCCTTGGCGTAGCTGGAACACGCCCCCCGTGGCCGCGTCGGGCCGGGGCGTTACCTCAACTGGCGCGTACTCGCCTTGCTCATTGAGTTCATGAATTTCAAGCCACAACTCAAGCTTCCGTTTTAGTTCACTCCATCGGGCAGCGAGGGAATGTTCACCTAGGTGAACTTCCCCAAGGCTCTCTGGCCCTAAATCCATTCCCGTCCTAAATCCATCATTTATACCCGTGTGCCCATTATGCTTGCTATATTTGCGGTAAGAAGAATGAGCACCGGTTGTTGCGGAAGGATTGCAGCACCAAAATCACGCCAGATCACGGTGTAACGAAGGATTACAACAATAGATGGAAAACCCTTGTTAGTATAGGTTGAGCTCTTTTGTCAAGTAATCATAATAACAGTAAACGTATTAACATAATAATATAACACTAAAATAGAAATGCGGGCTTTATAGGCAGGCACACAACATTAGCGAGTCGAGTTTACGTGATATGATAAATTGGATTACTGTTTGTTTCCTTACCAGCTTCATTCCAGTGCGCTGTTTGTGTATGTGCGTAGGGTTACTTTTACAGAAGCACGGACAGTGATTAAGTACACGAATCATGCGGTGCTCGAGTTGAGCTGCACATTGCGCTAGTAAAAGTAGTAGGGATGGCAAAAAAAGCAGTTTGATTTGAGTCTAAACAGAGCTCGAAGTGTTTCCTCAGCTGATATGCTGTGATACTATTATTAATCATATTATCATCAGAAATTACACCACACTACTTTTAACTCCTTCCTGGTATGGGTGCGTGAGTGAACTGAAATGGGTGGTTGATGGTAATCATGATGCTTCATGGTGGAAATGACGGTGCAATAACAACAACAACAAGTTCAACCGGGCGCCCCCGCTTCTGACCAACCTGATGAACTTTACCGCCTCGTCCAAGCTGCGTCTGTCGTGCGGCCGTTTCGTTGTGGCCTCATGACTATTCTGGTTCATAAACCAAAGGGCAGGCCCGTGAACCAGTGCCTGGAATAGCGCTCGCAAGGGATTGAGGAAAATAGCACCGAACGCCCCGTTAGGTGATACCCCACAGGAAGCCCTGAAGATTGGAGAAGGTGGACGACGGCCGGGCATTTCATCAGCCTCGCCCGCGTGGTAGGTTGAGTCGTGTTTATTGTGGGGTATGGCGTCTCGATAGGGATTATCGTTGGTAATGGTACTGTCGCTGCCATCAGCGTTTTGTGGAGGACTTGGCGAAGAAGGTGGGGAATCGATTAGGGCGAGTCGCGGATTTCCGCTCATCATAGCCGAGGTTAACGGATCCTCGCCCGTGCTTAAGATTTCCGAACGCGTCATCACGGAGTGGTCTAGTGGACAGCTCTCACCCTCGGAGCTTACGTGGTGGGTAGCGGAATTTAGTAGAGGATAACAGGAGAAGCTTAGGTTGAGTAGAAATAGGTGAAAATGTAATTGAAGCAAACAGGTACCGCACTCGTATGTCTTACAGATAAAAAAAAAACTTGGTGTCGTATTGAACATTGCATCGAGGGTGACAAAACACATGATTGCGACTACTAGGTTTTATCGAAGCGGTAGCGCATCGCAAGTACATACATAATGCTAACTGGGTGTAGGCGTCTGACAGAAACAATCGAGATTCGGTATGTAGGTGACCTTGGGGTTGTTGAAGCGAACCTCCAGAAGCTTCAGTTTAAAAGAAAACATTCGCCTGTATACCTACATTAAACTATGGTGGCTACGTTCATGCGAATTGCACTTCTGTTCTTCTCTAGTTAGAAAAGCCAAAGGCTTGAGTATATTTTACAATAATATTCAACTATAAACAGAATTCCAAACGCTTTTCGTAGCACGCACAACGAAACGACACGGCACAACAGGCAAATGATAAACACGTACCAAACTATTTGCTGTCTGTTGCTTGACTCCTCGGATTCTAGCTGCTTGTGGTGACTGGAGAAGCCGGAACTTGTGTGGCCAAACACCTCGACGCTGAGGGCGCCCTCTAGGCAGTACTCCACGAAGTCCTCGGTCACCGCCAGATCGAATTCCTTGGTGTGGTCGAAGCGGACGATCGTTGACCCTCCATGGTGCCCGTGTTGCCCGTGCTGACCGCCCGCGACCAAGCGAGCCGGCGCACCATTTGGTGCTGTGACCAGGATGGCGTGGTTCGGCGGCACACTGGCACCGGCAGGATCTGGCACGTCCTGAGGAGCGACGGTTACGTTGTTTCCCCAGAACGAATACTGGCAGAAGACAAAGTTGCAAAGCGCGGACGGCAGTCCCGTAGCCTCCTTGATAGTGACGCGTATGCGGACGAAGCGTTGCGATGCACTCATGACGCTGGCGACCTCGCCGGAGCCGCTCGAACCTGTAGAAGTGACGGAAGTGGTGCTTGTGTCCATGGCCGAGGCCTGGCTAGAGCCGGGTGCTGCTAGCGCGACGCCCAGCTGGCCTGCACTCATACTGGTACTCATGTGAGCGCTCCCCGCGCTTGCGACCGAGCCCTGGCCATTAAACGGTCCACTCGTTCCCCCACAGTCAGCCACCCTGTCCAGGCTGCCCTGAGTTCGGCAAATCTCCATATGCAAACGGCCAGCCACCTCGCCATGCTGGCTAATAATGGGCACCTGATAGGCTAGCTTTACGTCGTGAAAAACGGCCCCCAAAAACATATTCGCCACTCCGATCAACGAGTGGTTCTCCTGCGACTCGAAGAATGGATCGAGATCTGTTCTTAGCTCGGGGTGAGGCGGTAATGAAGCGCCGCTCTCGGCAAACAACTCTCGCATGTCGATCAGCTTATTTTCTAGCTTATCCATCGACCAAATCTGCGAACTCATTCCTGGGCGGGAGACCAGTATGGCCGGCTCTGACACAAACGCGCTCTTCTGCAAAAATCAAATAAATAATATTAATAATAAAAGAACAGTAAACCTATGTACAAACCAAAAAGGGCATAATGGCATGGGGAAGATATTATCCCAGCAAAATATGAACGCTTTGCTTGCCTTTGGTCGTATCATTTTTCTATTATATCAACTGTACACGAATCATATTTCCTGCAGGCAGTTTAGCATTATCTACATAAATCCTTATTTATAGAATATGAGTATTTTACTCAACGAGAATTACTTTAGTAACCCTATCCTTAAATAAAAAACAATTGGTAGAAGATAAATGACCATAAACCCGCAACACCAAAACAAATGAAAAACATTCTTTTCGATGGGTTCTTACTTTTCTGTTAGGCGTCAAATTCGCGGTTGGAATCTGCAGCGTCACGCGAAAAGTTGTATTTTTGTTGAGCTGCTCGGACAAAAGATTGGCCTCGCGCACGAGGTCATTGGCGGTGGCAGTTTGCTCGCGCAGTTTGGCGAGGCTGACCTTGAATAAGTGGTCTCTTTCTCTGGCCCAGCTCTCCTGTGCTGCCCGTTCCAAGCCGACATATGGCGCGTACGGTGTTGTCGGCGACATTTGCTCACGCAGAATCTGTAGCTGCTTCTCGTACATTTGCCGTTGCTTCTCGAGTGCCATATTCTTGTCTTCCTCATGCTGCCGTTCCAAGGTCGCGATAGCCGTTTGAATAGGATCGTTGGAAAGCTCTTGCAGCATGAGTTCTTCTCGAGCGAACTGATAGTCGATTGGAGGCTCGGCAGCCTTCTGCGCCACTTGTTCGGGGGACAGTTGCTGCTGCTGCTGCTGCTTCTGAGGGCACGTAACACGGAAAAAGTGATGATTGCCCCAGAAGATGCGGTCGCCATTTTTCAGTAACCGTTTTTCACTCACCACGACACCATTGACACACGTTCGCGCCCCTTCCCGTGGCTCAATCCACAACTCCTCACCATTTTCAATTATCAGTACACAATGCTCATTCTGGATGCCTATGCCGAACAAATGGATATCAGGTTGAACTTCTGGTCGTTCGGAATCAGGACGGCCGACAAGCGTTCGCTCCTTTTTAATATTGAACAACAGCATCTCATTGAGAGACGGGTCGGCATTTAGATTGACCAAGTAGAACTTGTCGCTTTCCACCTTGATACCATCAGCCTCGACAGATATGCCCATCTTTTCGAGGGCTTGCTGCCGCTGTATGTGGACCTGCTCGGTGTGTTTCACCTTTTCCTCCCATGGCTGGGAAATTTCCTTCATCAAAGACTCGCTTTCTTCGAGCCGCGCGGATACATCTGCACTACGCACTTGCAGCAGTCTCGCCTTAAGCTCTTCGACCTGCTGCTTCAGCTGACGGATCAGTTTAGCGTTCGGGTCTTCATTGACAACGGCGTGGTTGACGATCCTCTTGGCGCGGTCTGCGTACCGCAGCGTAGACAGGGTCTCCTCGTAGTTGTCGGCTGCCGGACTAATCGTCGCTACCATAACTGTTTTCGAGTTTCCGCCCAGCTTGTCTTTAAGGAGCCAGGTGAGAACGGAGTCCCGGTAGGGAATAAACTGACTTGATGTCTTTCCTTCGGCAAGTTTCGAGATAACCATGCCTAATGTTGTAAGGGATTTGTTGATGTTCGAGCCTTCTTTCAAACGGTCACCTACAGCTCCGGTCTTCGTCGCACGTTCCGAGCCGGCTAAATCCACCTACGAAGTGTTCGCAACAGAGGCGATAATTTAAATTCAACGTACTTAGGTGTACGTGCTTAGGTAAATTTGCAATGCAAAGACAAATGACCATACAGTTTTTAGGATTTTCGCCAGCGTCGACATGGCTGTATACTACACACGCAGGGTGTAGCAATTTTTTTTTGGAAAAGATTTAAGCTTCACAAATTCTACACACGTGTATCAACTACAAAAACATACATCAAGGAAAAATTCGTACAGTTTTTCTAGAAAATCGTCTTAAGCACGAAAGGAGTCGCGAAGATCTGTCGCTGTTCAAGCAGCTTCCCACTTCTAACAAACGACAGCTGGATAAATTACGTGCATAATTTGACCATACGACTTACAATGCTTGGTGTTGAAAGAAATTATGTTGCTATATCAATGAATTGTTTAGTTATACATACCAGGCTCATTTTGGACATCTTTTCGCCTTGTGAGTTGGTAACCGGGTCGTTAATTGTGCATGTGAGCGTGATATTGAAGACGGCATGGGATCGAGACGATTCGGAGTTCATATTAGTTGCAGCCACTGTTCGGCTTTTGTTTCCTTGAGCCATCAGCTCGTTGATTTGATCGTACGATGTTACTGCGTGCTTGGATAAATTCTCCACGTACGTGCCTAGAGAGATAGACGAACAGAAAAAGAATAAAGTTGTTTCAAAGATTAGATGAACTAAAATAATTTAACACAGATATATATAGTAATTTCCACATTGTACAAGCAAAACTAACTGTACTGCGACGACACGAGATAACAATGCTAAACGTACGTCACTAGCAAGCGTCTTGAAACAGGTAATATTATTATTTAAATATAAAAAAAAAAAAAAAAAAAACTTAATGTCATAGTAAAAGGCTTTCGCTTAAATTAGCATTGGTACTCTACCTAAATAAGTATTTTGCGGTAAATCAATCGGTAATAATGCGAAATCAAATTCACGTTTCTCACGAGTACAAAAGTGTAAGACACCTTATTTATATGCGCAAAAATTGAATATACCTATATACTACGTATAAATTTGAGAGGTATTTGGAGCTGTGATACAAGTAACGCTACAAAAAGCCAAGGCTGAAGTACGGGTTTGCAGCTAAAGGCCGTAGAAAGACCGCCATCACTTATAAACCATACTTCAGAACTTTCCATGACACAACTGCGGCACTCGCCCGTTTTCATTCACAGAGTTCAGGTACTCGTTCAGCGTTTATTGAAACATTGTCTCCCAGCTCAGTGAACGCTTTTCCGTAAAATTTAAGTAAAATTTTGTTTTTAATACTCTCCATCGATTCTAAGTTTGTGCGGATTGGGTAACTAATTTATGCCTGTACTTTGGATTCATTAGCTATGGATTGAGCATATAGTGAATTTATATCCAGCGAAATAATGGATTAAAAAGAAAAAACGAAATTCATGGTTAGTTTTAGAAACCGTCACTAAAACAACAGATCATCATATCGAAGACTTATCGCCAAAAGTTTATTACTATTGCGGCTGGAACTGTTGACACTTAAGCATTTATTCCGTCGTCATCTTTTTCACTATATTGATTGTTTCATCATGTTTTGTCTGATTTGCGTAAGTGACTGAAGCGTTCTGTCCATCGCCGGCGGGGGCCTCCTTCTTGCAACAAACATAAAGAAGGATATGGGAATAAGCTGCTGGATTAGATAAATTTCTCTGTGTTTTGACGCTTCTAGGGATTTATCGACAAAAATAGGTCACGCAATAAGTTTAGCTGCAATTTCCTGAAAAATCATCTCTTTTGTTTAAGGTGTATTCTAACTGCATGCAATGGAATCACAAAAGTCGACTTTTTATTAGTTACTGGAATCAGTGTTTTTGGTTCGCGAAACCAGGTCTCATATGAGGATCTAAAGCACAGACTTCGTATTGTGAGAGTAACAACAGGCTGTTTTTGCGTCTCACTCATACGCTTATGAACGATAGTGACAACAAAGCAGAACAGGTATAGAAAATGATTTACTGAATTGTGACTTGTAATCATCTTTCTTCGCTGCCTTTCTGGTTCGACTCCACGAACCAACACGATAATGGAAACTACGTCAAAAATAGACGGTATTACATCGTATGGTTACATGTTCGATACCGTTTCATGTCAAAAAGATCCCAAAGGCGGTGTAGTCAGAGTTGGCATTGAAATGAAATATGTTACCAGAACAGCGTGCCACGTTGAGGAACAACAACAACAAACAATTCCAGGCTGGCGTACTACTCGTACTTCTAGATCCTATTACGTGGACCTTAGAAGGGATCCATGCTTTACAGCAAGAAATTATCAGACCAATTAGACAGATCAGCAGATTTATATAATACCAATAGCCAAGTTTGTATTGCAATAAGACTGCTATTTTGTCACGTATCAATTGGGGATTCGGATAGTAGAAGAGGAAAATACGGTAGCGAACGAAAGCTTATAAAGATAACATGGGTTGAATCAGTCATAATACGCCGGTATCGAGGTCAGAGTGGCTGCGTGTTTGGGGTTCTACGAAGCAATGAATTTGCCTGCTTTTTGGTACCACTGTCTTATATATAAATAATCATTGTGTTAAATGAAGGCTTTTTTTTTTTAGTTAAGGTATATCTGATACAATTCCTACGAGCAGTCCTCTAGCTTATTAACATGTCTACACAAATACTTCAATAATCATTTTTCCCGGTTGCCCATAAATCTGATACAAATAAGACATATGCTAACGTTTTGAGTATTTCAAATTGCAATCAAAAGTAGTGTCAATTGCGTTGTCGCGAGTAGTACTAGCACACCGTGTAACTACTGCTGTGAATAATTCTGTTTAAAAATGCAGATGTACCTGATACATTTGTTTTTATTGGTTATGCAAAAAGCCACTTGAGATCGATACGTAGTACAATAGAAATCTGTATAATATCGCCTATGTCTGGCCACATCAGCCACAAGTAGTCCAAAGCCGAATAAATTACCGCTATGGAAATGTGTGATTTTCGGCGCGGAGAGAAGCCATCGTCGTTTCTCTAATGGTCTTAGTATTTGTACGATTGTATAGCGTCAGCAGACAGTTCCGCCTGAACGATTCTTTGTACTGTGGTTTCTATAACCTTGGCAAACCTAGTTTCCTCTAACAGCTGTACAACATGGTATAGCTAGTTTTCCGGCAAAAATCATTCGATTTGATGATTTTAAGGGTAAGTACGCCCCGCGTGTTCGATGTGACGATTCGTCCTTCAAAACCACGTTCATCAAGCCTGTCCTATCGCTAACCAGCAACTGCTGTTTCAGAGACACAGGCAACGACTGAGGCAAAGAGCGCATAGTCAGCAGCCAGCGCAAAGGGGTCCGTTCTGGGTTTCTGCTACTGGCATTGCAGGTGAGTACAAACTCTTTTCGACCAACGGAAGCAGCCGCCGTCGCTGCAAGGGCTGTAACAACGCTGACCAGTATTAGTGGAGGTTCCTCCTTCTCTCTCGCTTCTACGCAATCCCTGAATAAAACGCTTAACGAACAATACGCTAACGTTGCATACAGCCAACAGTGGTTGCTCTAGGTCGCGATAAAGCTCGATAGGTTTTACCCGTGGCCGCGAGACGCTTGCAGAAGCAACTGGGTCTCTTTTTGTCTCTTTAGCCAACAACAAGTTCGTCTTAACGACAACTTGCGTCTTTAAGTCTATACACACGCCAATCCTCGAATCCACCTTAATCACCTTGCCTTATTAGGCGCAATATGGAACCGCGATTATTTTCCCATCGGTAAGAAGCGAAAGAAATCACTACTCAGAGTCCATTTCTACCAATGACGTTTTCAGAATTAATGATAAGCCACTACAAATCAAACACGTACATTTGTCATATAGGACCACGTATTTGTTCTTAATACAAATCGCGACATATTCGAACTTACGGAAATAACAAGAAGTATCCGTTGTCGACTTTATTAGAGATAATTATCCACCTTCGAGAAACCCAGAATCCAAGGTTTTTCAATTTCAGCAATAGGCACTAGGTTAGCCATTCACCGTCTTGAAATTCTTCCAATATTATCCAGTTCATCTCCTAATTGCTACCAGCAAGGGACACACATCTACAAAAGACAACTACAAATACAAGGACGTGGATATAATTCAATGTCCCATTAACTGGGCTATCCCTTAATGTGTTGACGCCCGACAATGCCGCTTGCTTACCCATGATATTGTGCTCTCGAACTCGCAGTTGTTGTTTGCATCCGCTTGCATCAAGCAAGTCGTGAACTTTCTCATTATAGATCTCCATGTAAGATACTTCGACCTTAAATGATGTGTTTGGGTCAGCATGGCGAGCGATTCGCTCGAACAGGTCATCGCACAGTCGTGGTATCAAGCCTTTGTCCTCTTTTGAGCCCATCATTGTGTACGATTTGCCTGAAAATGAATGAGCAAAGCACATTATTTGTCGCAACGCTATTATGCTACCAATGTTTTGTCAACTATCATCATTTTCGAATATGTTTATAGTTCATATAGAGCATCACTTGAATGTGTGAAAAAGATAATATTCTTTTTGGAATTTCTGGACGACTCAGCTTAACAAACTCGGCCTCAAAGGTTCGATTTTAGAGAAGTATGATTATACTGATGTTTTATTCCCTGTCACAGGATGATAACTTCGCATGAGCAAAGGCAGCTGCATATGTGAACAGAGAGGGGGGTGTTAGAGGGGGAACAGAGAGGGGGAAACATTTTTTTCCCTTTTGACATGGCATGGTAGTAGTGGATAACAGTAACGATTGATAAATTGGTGGATAATGGCACGGAGCGGTGGAGCCCCGTGTCATCTCAGGCATAGCGTCCTGGCAGCCTATGAGCCGCTACAATTATAGCTGTTCTGTCAACGCCAAATCTTTGCTTTTGCTGCATCTCCAACGCTGATGAGATCGCTCACTTGCGTTACTAACCTCAAAAGTTACAAGAGGCTGAAAAACGTATACTGTCATTATCCTGCCAGTAGCGATGTTCTTTTCGTCTCAGCTGTTCATATACGAGGCCCAATCCAGCGGCCGTAAGGTCGATAAAAGACTCCCCTTAATTTCCCTTTAATTTCACAGCAACGTTACGCTACTGTTATAAGTAAACCAACTATGTAACTCGTTTATGCTTACATATGAACGTTGTAACCCGACGAAAAGTTACTATTTTTCATTTTTTCCTAGTGGAACAATTATTCTTCAATACTTAGTATCCGCAAAATAAAAACAATCTATAGAGATGCACACTATATAAGACTTGACCGCTGGACGGACATCAACAATAATTCGTTCATGTGTATAAACAAATATCTTCAGCCACATTAGGGTTCGAAGCAAAGCAAAGCAAGACGTTTTATTTGTACTACCTTTTAGCTAATTACGGCCCTGTAGAGTTATGGAGCGAAGGAACATTCAGAAATGTTCCTTCGTCCATAAAAAAGTCCAAGAAGTCCCAATATTCACAAATAATTTAGGTAGCAAATGACATGAACTGCGTTGATAGAACAGAATAATTGCAAAATGTCTGGAGTCGCGGGGCTGGTGGTCTAGATCAAGTTGAAGTGATGACGCAGACAAGGAGCAGCGACACGCCAGCTATCTACCGTTGTAACTATTTACGGCATTCGAGAAGACCTATAATAAGCATTAACCTTTATGGACAAATGACACAGAAATAGATCATTTCAGATACGGAGGAAGACTGCAATAGCTATTGCTCGTTTTGTCGGCACATTTTAACCATTTTCTCCTAAGAACGTCCAATACTTCAACGACTCAAAACATACAAACCTAATATTTGTCATGCGGAAGCGTATTTGTGGTTGTTTGGTGGAGAACTCTTAGATTAGATCCATATCCGAGAATAAACGTAGACCCTGCCTCTTACTTGACTTGATTCGCAGCTGGATTCGTCGACTTAATGCGAGTTAAGCCAAAGCATTTGAGGCTTTCTAGATGCTAGTGCAATTGTACGAAGTGTACCTCCGGATTATTTGTGTCCAGTGGGGGGAGACGCTATCCATGGAGGGAATCTTTGATCGATCAAGTTTGTTGCGGCAATAGTTCTTGTACTCATAGCATTGTGCAATGTATAGATAATCTTAGGTGTTCAATATTATAAGCGATTGCTAGCTTCTTACCGGACCCCGTTTGTCCGTAGGCGAAGATACAGGCATTGTAGCCTTCCACGGCGTTGTCCAACAGCGCAGTGCCGATGTCGTGGTACACTTCTTTTTGTGACGCAAAATGCGCGTCCTCCACATCGAATGACCAGAAGCAGTGGTCGAACGCGAAGCTCTGTCGAAAGAAACATAGAAAAATGTATAAAAAGCATAAGAAGTCGTCTAGCGTGCGTGACCTCCGCAATACCGTGTCCAGATGCTGCCGTAGTTCTTAAACGCGGAAGACTTTGATTGATATCGACCAGCATTTCTTTGATATGACACTAATACTTAAGTTCCTTTCGTACAATTACTACAATATTAATGTTTAATAACAAACGTTGCCCTTGAGAACCGGTTGTTTCTTCAAATTATGTGTTCCAAATGTGTTTAAATTAAACTGTCAGGATTGATAGTTTCGAGGTGTCGATTAGCTTGATTGACAATCCCAATGTCTTCTAATGCAATATAAATAGCTATTTATAGACAACGGCAAACGGTGTAATAGATTAAATCTCAAAAAAACTCTAATACTAATTTGACTCCTGTGCAGTTATCATATTATCTACATAATCGTGTGGGCGTAACTGATTTCCTTAAAAACAAATGAGATGCTGTAGATTTATTTGATCCTATCCTTACGTCTTTTATCAGACTATGCCACACGTTACGAGACAGCTAAATACATTATAGTATATTATTACCTATCGTACCTATTATACCAAGCTGGTTCGCCTATGTCAAAAGAATCCAACAATTGTATAATGTTAAATTTAAAAAAATGTGAGAATCAATTAAAATTGACCCATTGCAAATAGGTTGAAAACGTTAACGAAAATGGAGCACCATGGTGCCAGAAGAATTTCCACAAATTGGTTTCGAAATCAATTATAATTGATAATATGATCGTATGATCGATGATGAATTATAATTGATGATATGATCAAGTTTTAAAGAAAGGCGTATGGTCTTGCGCCAAGGTGACGCAATCCCGCATTAGTAAGTCAAACGGTATACATTAAGCTAAACCCAAAGTAAGTGTAAGATGTGCCGGGTAGCTGTGTGCATTTTGAGCTATTTTATACAAACCTAATCGAGCTTAGCCTTTCTACTCATTTTGAAGCAGTACCTCAAGTTGGCATGTGCCAACTTTTGAACAGAAGTAACAGCACCGTGTGTCGTCCCACCGTGATGTTTACTTTTCTGCCCAGCAAAAGGTCCTGTTGACTTGTTGCGGTTGTTAAGTCTCTATTTTTAGCCACTCGTTGAAGTCAGCGCGATACATTCTGTCGCTCGTTCTTCGATCGACATGAGTCAATAGCACGATCGCTGCCGCGTAACAGCGTTATGCCTCGCTTGCGGTACTAATGTACGGTGCCAATCTACGTCACTGAGACAATGGCTTTCAATTGATGTTAAGGCCCACAGCCCTCTACCTACGAGGTAATTTCTTGGCTACGAGAAAACATCGCTCAATCGACGCCTAGTTGTTCGGTTAAACTTCTTGAAGTTGGTACAATCATTCGCCACCAAAAGCTCTTTGGCCAGAAAACTACGACACAGCTGCAACGGTAGTAAGAGGGCTATCAGCATTCGTAGTGAAGTCTACAATGACAGATAGAGGATGCAAAGGACAACAATACTATCCAAGACATCTCTGGGTTGAGCAGTAAAAATCGTTGGAAACCGTATCTTCCACCATCGAAAGTCTCGATTGTGCGTGCCTCTATTCAACTCAAAAGACGGTTTCTATTTCCATTGACCCCTATTTTCCCCTATGCCCAGCGGCGACCGCATCATCCTCTTCGTCGTCTCGCCTCCACTACAACGGTTACCTTTTATTCTAGAACTTCGGCTTCGACCGGGCATTATTTATTGCACTAGCATAATTTCTACGAACGAACACTACGTATAAAGGCTGTACGAAATTTACGGCGATTGGCCACAACTCAAATGATATAGAACAGCTGGTCGATGCAAGCAAATCGGCAGGGAATGCAACGAGCGACTGAAACTGCCACCTCGCTAGCATTTCGTATCGTTTGCAGTTCTGCCGTTGGTGCTCTTCTTTACCAGAGCGGACCTAATGTCAGGACATATTTTTTCCCCCATTTAACTACCAAACGCGACACAATTCATCCATCTTACGTTCATCATTGCGTAAGCCCTGCAGTAAGGTCCAAAAAAAAAAACCGACAACGCCGTGAGCATAAAGCTGTATCGCAATTCCCTTTGTTAACTTGATGATCGAAGCGATTTGCTAAAAGGGCTGTATTTAAACTCTAATGTAATAATGATAACAAAAGCTTAATACCAAGCTTTTGTTGCTTCGAAGCAAATTACAGCCGACCCAGGCTTAGAACGAACGTGGCGCTCCCTGATGTTCTAATATTCGTAAGAAATAACCGTAACTGTTTCTCGTTAGGAAAGCCGAAATTTGTATGAGGGTATTTAAAATGGAAGCAAAGAAATGTTTGCGACCAATTATTACACGTAAACTTTCCTATTCTGATAAAGAGTTGCTAAGTGGTCAATTTTATAATCATATATATGTAAAACCCTATAATAACATTGCAAAAAATTACAACACATTCAGTGAACCAGGGCAGCTTATGTTATTATTATGTATGACGCGCTTGACTCACAGTCAGTCAGTTGGAATTATTAACCAGTTTTGTAAAACAGAAACTTTTAATGCAGCATATCCGTACGAGAGAAATTTTGTGGAATTCGTGCTTGGAAAAAACTGTCCTACCAAGTCAAAAAAAGGCCTTACTTCTTTTTCATTTAGTGTATTTGGACTTAGACAAAACTGCTATTGCACAGCTCATTACCTTGTTCCCTGCTGTTGTCTGGTTTGTCAAAACGTCTACAGCATTTATCTGTCACACTAAAGATGGCCCAAGCGTTAAATGCACAATTTACGCTTATTTTATCGTATAAATAAGTAGCTGTAGATGGAAGACGTTAACCTTTGTTGGGACTGAACGAGATTTGCCCTGCCTGCCAACAACACAAAGGGCACAGGTGAAGGTTCTGTTTTACGAAGCATATCGGTCTGACATGTCGGTCGCAAGCATGACGCAGACTGCAATGCGAACTTTAACATGGATTTGGTGACCATTCAAACCAAAACTTGAATGAAAACATTGATAACGTTAGAAATAACTGAAAAAGCTATGAAGTTAAGTTATTTGTATGACCGAACACAAAAAGGGTAATTCCATTATCTAGTAAGCAAATATCTTCGAACAGGTTACCATTTGTACCGACTGTAGAATCTACAAAGTTAATGGAACATTTACTATTAATAACACCTGTCTATTTTACATGTTTATCGCGAACGTTTTTGATAATATTATTTATGTAATGAAAGTGAAGCAAGCTTGTTAGATTTAAAGTTTATCGTGAGTTGCGCTTACGAAATGATATAAACTAAAAAAAAGAAGCCGTTAAATGCCTCGTTTGGCAATTATTAAACTTACTACAGTAAGGACTTTCAAATTAAAAACGCAAGCGTAGCGTGTCACTTTAAAACCGTTCTTCCAATTCCAATCCCAGCTTTCTTTTTTGTTGGGGAGACTTCTAAAGCGAGCGCCTTTGTCAAGGACGCCTTACTTCTAGCAATAACTAAAAGGGAACGCGCAGCGTAGGGAACTCACTTACAAAGTCAGCCGATTTATGATATCGTATTCCTGTAAATTGAGGCGAACGGCAAAGCTATTAGAAAAGCAGTGGTTAACAATTATAAAACAAGCGTGCAGCTTTTATCTATTCATCAAGTTAGACCGTTTTTGCTCAGCCCGCAACCTTAAAATAATAGTGAAAAGCTAAACAGAAAAAAAAAGTGGCGTAGCAAGAATGTCTGTGTATATTCGTTCCGGCATTGCTAGACAACACCGCAACGTCATTTGACTTATATAATGATATCACGGTTTCACGAAAAAAGAAAAAAAAAATTGTAAGAATAGGGGTTCACTTGCAAATTTTCGATAAAGTTTATAGTAAACAATATGGTTATTTGACACACGAGCTCAGATTTGTAGATCTGAGTTTCGTGACAGACAAAAAAAGGTCGGGCCAATTATGCGATCAATGGACACACCGAGGACAGGGCCAACTTTGTGTGAAGTTGGATATACTTCGTTTTTATTGAATTTATTCAGATAATTCATGGTATTTATTATTCTCTATTTGAATGTAAATGAGGTCGATCTCAACGCATACGGAAATTGTCCAGAACCGTCGGAGGCGGTAATGGTCATAGCTTTTCGCGTTTGCTAATTTTAGAAGTACACTAAGAACTAGACCAATTGAGGCGTGAATAAGCTCTTCTATAGTATGAAATGTGACAGCATCGTCTCGACCGTTTACAGCGATAAATATAGGCTTTCAGAAATAAACGCTACTTGTTTGAATTGATTGTTGATGGAGTGATGTTTTAGCACGAAAAACCGAACGCTGAGTCGTTTTTTACCCCCCTCGGTTCAGTACCCCATGCTAAAATTCTGTATTAAACAATTATCTTTTATTATCCCGAAGAAAACAGATATCTGTTTAAGCAACGCGATACGTGTTGGAAGAAAGTTTCTCTTCGATCTATTTGAACTTCAGCTTGATGTACTACTATGTGTTCAAGATATGCGAGAGATACGTTTTGGCCACTTACCGTAATATATCACGCGTTCCGCTAATGGCCAATTGTTGTATAGCCATAGAGTTTTATTTTTTGTTAGCAGAATGTATATAATGCATTATTTTTTTACATTTTTACCTAGCATACTCTCAGTGAACATAGTACGAAGGGCTGATAGGCGCGCAAATGGCCGCAGTACAAGGCTAAGAAGGGAACGTCGAAGTTCTTCCACGAAATCCAGAGCTGAATACCCATCATTAAATTTTTAACACGGCTACGACCTCATCCACAAAGCCATGAAAATTATCTGCCTGGAAAAGGGGTTTCACAGTTGGTCGTCGTAATCTATCTAGAAACCGCTTCAACAAAGACACTCTAACCGGGTATCTACGCGCAGTAATCGCCACAGCCCGAAGCAGAAATGATTTTTTCGCTTCCATTAAGCAACCGCACTCATATGCCAATATGATTGTGGGTAGCCATCAGTTTTTAAAGGGATCTGTACAAGCATTTGCTCACGCCGGTATAGATTCCAATGTGGGAAGCTTGGTATTGTAAGAGACTTGTACTTATATGTACAGGGTAGATCCAATGCTTCTCGGATTGTTGTGTGGAATACGTGGAATATAATTCAAATATAATATCTTATCGTGGCGTTCGAGAAGCTAACATGTTTTTATTCAATGGCTTAAAGCAGTGTCCCGATCATAGAACACACATGTTTTCCGTATGTTTCCATACGGCCAACTTGGAACGCAACATGACGCAAAGGAAACTAAGCCCGGACTACTTCTGAGAGAAGGAGTACGACGCCCTGACGCTCCAGCTTGTATTTGGATCAGAGCTACCCCGCTTTTAGGCAAAGGCTCTACTCAGTTCTGTTTCCAGAAATACTGACCAATACCGAGTGATTCACTATACAATTTACTCATGAGAGCAGTCACGTAAGGGCGAAAAAAGTAGAGCAAGTAACTTCAGAATCTTAACATATTAATATTTTATCTCGTTGAACGGCTGAGAGACAAGGCAAACCAAATGGACGCGTAGAGTTTGTTCTATTGTTCGTCTGCTAAAAGAGATTTCTTGAGGCCGCGAGCAGCCAGTCATCAACCAGGTAGGCTTGTAATATACTTCTATAAGGGGCTCCATGAAGACTTCTATGAAATCAATCGCCTATCCGCTTTCTCTGGAAAATAGATTATCTAAGTAATGATCATTATCATATCATAATAAATATCTCTAAAATTAGAATTTTATGTAGCTGGAAATCTTTGATATGCACTATTAGTGTTTTAAAATTTACTATAGCTAGTAAAGAACTATCGTCACTAGTATGAACGTACTTTCTTTTGGCAGCTGCCACAGTCACATATAATCGCTACACCCTATATAAGTAACTAACATCTTTTCAAGCCCATTGAGACATGAGCACAGTATCAAATTGCAAAACAGGTTACGACCCATCGATGATTCAAAAACATTAGCAAGATTTTCTGAAAGGCGCGAACGTTTAAATTTACTTCAGTATCTCAGAACTCTGCAATATTTACACACACACAGTTTTGACTGTAGATGGTCAGGACTCGAAAGATCCAACGAATCGCACCCAGGGTCCATGTTACTTTTCAGAAAGTATATTCATTTGTAAACGATGCTTCCGATGCCGCTTGTTCTTCATAGAAGTCGAAAACAATTACTAGGTTCCAGGGGTGGGTTAAGAATAATTGTTAAGTTATAAACAAAAGTGAATGATTTTGACAAATTGTGTAATAGCTAATGTCTTCTAAGACGCACGATGCGGTAAAGGAATAAGTTGTTACCAATCAATAATTTCATTGACTTCATGGATCGTTGTTACCTTTGGCTGCTGGTGATCCGTAGGCGAACTTTTGTAGAGAATTGTTTGGCCATTCCGCATTTCCACAACACATTTTGTTCCCAAACTTTGTTCTGTAATAAAAACAGAACATTCTAGTGAATAATTTGTTGCATAATCCTATTTTCTATTATTATTATTTTTGTTCAGTATAATAGTTACATTTGCTCGTATTTGGGTAAGCCAAATACACAAAAACATATAAACTGGGAAATCTACTCGGCTACTAGTATCTATCTATATGTATATATGTTTTGCGCATGGTTTCTAATAAAAATAGTTAACAATATCCCAGTTAGTTGACAGACTCAAATTTGTATTGGTTGACTTAGCTAACAGTAACTAGCATGGCAGATACAGCCTAAAAGGACCCGTCTGATTGACGACTACGTACGGCTACGTAACAAGATTTCTTTCCACAAAAAACATCCAAGCACTGAACTATTATATCTGTCGTATTAAGGTTGTGCTATACAATCGGTTACGAACACGTTAGTGCTCATACAGAAGCATCGAGGACCATGAAAACTGTAGTTCCCAGCGATGCCCCACACGCAAACAGTCACACTTTCCATACTGAGCAGCACGTTTCTGTTAACGCTTTAGTGACAATATCGTTGCAGCTGCGACGTATACCTTTGCCCATGGCAAAATTGCTCGGGGCGAAAACCTGGTAATCATTTATTATGGTCGCATAGCCATGGTTCAATACATAGATATGTGTGGCACGTGTGTATGAGCCCATATTTTATATCCGATAGATGACTGAAGAGAAGCACCCAATCACGTTAGCAGATAAACTACAGACAGAACAGAAAATAACGGACGGAAAAGTGATCGAATGCCAAAAGTATGTCAGTCCCAAACTTCGGAGCAACCAGCCCTTAAGCCCGCATTGCTGAATGGTGCGCCCCGATCTGCCGCTGACCACATGAACTACAACGATCTCTCTTATGTCGACGACTGCACAGTGTTAAACTTAGTTTTGCCTAATAGCTCTTGATAAAAAGTACTTTTCTGTATATACCAATTAACAGAATTGATCTAGTTTTGCCTGTTGCTGGCTGGTACAACCAGGCTTATTGGTCTGTGCACGAACAAAGATTTTCAGAAGGATAACCGATACAAATGGAGCGTAAAAATCCATCGGCAGTCAATCCGGGATACGGTTTTATTATGTATACATATACATAATTTGATCTTTACTAGTCCTTCCCTTTCTTTCCTGTATTGGTCTGTGCTCTAGAGTCTTGATATTTTTACGGAGCATTGTGTTTTGCGTGTTTCCTTAGTTAAACAACTTGATGACTGTTTTACTAATAAAGGTTCGGCAAATATCACAGGATTTTATGAACCTTTCGTTCATCATACCTCGTACCCGAACGTAATCACATGTTTTCGATGCGGTCTATTCAAGTAGTGTTAAACAACAACAGCAGCAACAAGATAATCAATGCCCACCCAGAACGTGGTCAATTCTTTATTGAGCTCCTTTCTCGTTCAGCCTAAGAGGCAAGAGCCAGTCAACTCAACATTCAGGCACATCACTGCAGGCATTCACTTATAATGCCAGTATTGGACATATTCGTCACGGTAAAACACCGCACTAGTGTGTTTCTCTTTCATAATGATCTGTGGCAAAGACGTCCGCTTGTCTCAGCTAGGAGCAGACTACGCTTTAGCCGCACAACGTCCGACACGTACCGCACGTTTGACCTCGTGCAGATGCGTTTGAGGTTGTGCACTTTGCCTGTGTGTAAGTCTGGCTGACACCTGCGGAAAGAAAGATGAGAATGGTAAACAAGTTTTGGCTTTACCTTGCTAATGTACTACACTGCTATAAGGCGGCTGTTCTTATGCTCTCGGATACTGAATGGATAATAATTGAAATGATAATAATGATATTTAAAGAGGAGCCCTTGACTCTATAGGGCAGGTCGAAGATTCGCATCACTGAGATACTGACGTTGTCGTCCGTTATCCTCTATAGAGCTCATAGTAGATAAATAGTGTGATCGTACAACACACGGCCATAGCCATTG